>NC_140951.1:61335404-61715404 GCF_014529385.1 Adiantum capillus-veneris | reverse complement strand
GAGTTATGGCATGGGATCGACATAGCAGATGCGGTTACGACGCCTAGTCATTAGTGGACAAGATTTCATCTATATGCTTTGTGAGATACAGACACGCTTCCGTGTCTCTTTTTTGTACAAACAGTTAGTGTTCAGACAGTTATTGTTTCCCTTATGGTTATGATTATTGTCATTGTCATTGTATAGACAGTTATTGTTTCTCTTTCTGGTTATGCTTATGGTTATTGTTAATTTTGTTTATGGTTATGGTTATCTGCATTATGGTTTTGATCAAAGTGGTTATAGCCGGTTATGGTTTTAAGTTATGGTTATGCTTTTGTTATGGTTCGTTATGGTTATGCTTTTAAGTTATGGTTATGCTTTTAAGTTATGGCTATGCTTTTCAGTTGGTACGGTTGTCTTTCATTGGCCTTAAATCTCATGTGAGATCCTACATGGATAGCATAGGAGGCGTATACAAGTTTATGTAAAAACAAAGGGAACTCTGCCGAAATTTCTACGGGCGGGAGCATGGTTGATATTTTGGTGCTGCTCGCTTTCTTGGGCAGAGGGCAGGAAGTCTGGCTGTGGCTGTGTCCATCTTTTAACTGGGCACAGGCCAGGCTACCTGCCCTCTGCCCAAGAAAAAAAAATTCTGCTATGGTCGTCGCTATATGCGTCGCTATGAGCGTCGCTATCCACGTCGCTAATAGCTACTGGTTTCACAGCGACGCACATAGCAACGGGCAGCGTCGATATATGCGTCGATAACACCTGTTTTTGTTGTAGTGTCAAGCATAGATTCCATCTCGAATAACTATCGGAAGTTGGGTTCTACTACAAACTAGGAGGAGGAAGAGGAGGCAAGGCAATGATTTTGTGGAGGCTTTCAAGGGTCAAGTTGAAGAGTTTAAAGTGTGTGCACAAAGCAAGCGGGTGAAAGAGGTCCTCATACAACATGCTTTCCAGCATGTAGACTTAAGGTTGCAAACATCTCCTCCAAGTTTTCCAAGGCATCGACCCAACTGTAAGTTATTTCAACATCTCGCTTAGTGCATGATTATATTCGAATATTAAGTGGTGGATATCATCTTTGGTATGTTTCAGATATTTATCCATCGAATAGGATAGATTGCAACCAGTTGAGAGCATAGTTGGGATTTTTGATGCTTTCCATGCGTTTATTGGTGAGAAAATGTACCGAGGAAGACAACACAAGGAACTTGCAGATAATGGAATTTTCTTTTATGATATGTCATTTGTGGAACCGAGAACTTCCATTGGTTGGGGTCGTGTAGCTCCTTTGTCACTTACATCCTTTGACAGCAAGGATTGGTCCCTGCCTGCTTCGCAAACTAGTAAAAGCTTCAGGAATAAGTTGTTTCAGGATATACAAAAGTCCCTCAAGTATTCAATTGCCACAAAAATAGTTCAGCTCGCACTATTTATGCCTCTTGAAGTGTTTGTAGATTTTTTCTTTGATGAGCAAATAAGAACTACCGCAACAATGTTCATTTGCAAGTCTGAGAGTTGTTTGGAGTTTTTAGATGATAACTAGGATAGGAAACAATCACATAACTAAATCTGTATTTTGCAAAAGAAGTCCATAATTTGCAAGTTCATTATAAGCTCTCAAAATTTCTTAGTATCGTTTTACTATATTAGATATCATCTTCTTAGTGGGCAGCTTATTCCACTCGACCAAGATACAGAGAACAGCTTTGAGAACAAACCTTTATCACTGGATCTCTACTTTCGAGATAGCCTACTTACGGTGATGGAGACAATGTCAAGCACAATTCTGGCACAGCTCGGGATAGATCTTACATGTGAAGAACTTCCACTTTTGCCAGAATTGTATGCATTCAGTCTCAACAATAGAAAGGTGCTTACTAAATCGATAAATTCTGATTGTCTTTAATACACTATGACTGAATCTAACTTTTTCTTCTTTTCAGATTCCAAGGCGCAAGGAGAAAACAACATTGTGCAAGGAGTCACTAACAAATACACTTCACTTAATTGCTTCCACCGGAAGCTAGGTCACATACCTTGTGCACGCAAAGTGCTTTGATGCCATGCAAACCATGATGTACTCTTTAAAATGACTAATGCAGAGACATTTTTTGGTGGTCAAACAATTTTTCAAAAATGTACATTTTCAATGTTTCAAAACTTTATATATTGTGTTGTTTCTGTCAAGATTTATACAAGTAATTTGCTCCCTTTTCCTGCTACTACTGTCCTCTCCCCCGGTTTGTGCCACTCGTCCCCTATCCTCTCCCCCGGTTTGTGCCACTCGTCCCCTGTCCTCTCCCCCAGTTTGTGCCACTCGTCCCTTGCCCTCTGCTCCGGTTGTTCCCCTACCCTCTGCTCCGGTTGCTGCTACCTCTGCCTCTGGGGACGCTGGTCTCGGGCATCCTTTCGCGTCGCTCGAAATCATGGGCCTCTTCCATGGCTTCCCATGCTTCTTGCACCTGTGAAGCTTCCCACTATTCTTGCTCTTGCCATCGACGTGTAGCCCATTCCTCTACTTCTACGGCGTTCGCATAATATTGGTTTATTGCTTCTTGCATATTTCGAACTTCTTCTTGAGTCTGATTGTGGCGTTGCATCATTTCGTCACAGTTACCTGTTTGTGCCGGACTACATTTCCTAGATCATGTTCTAACAAAAGATGCTCTACACAGCATACAAGTTTTTTCGCAGCACTACATACATAACCACTTGAGTCAGCAACACATTACAAAGAGACACTGCTTTCCAAATGTACCCAAATGGACCTTACGTTTTTACACGACCGTGAAACGCCCTGCTTTGCCCGGAGTTTGCGTAGTAAATAATCTTAGCTTCCATGTCAAATAACATCAGAATCCAATGATCACTACAGAGACACCATCAAAGATGAGGAGAGATTCTCAATGCAAGATGTTTTTTACAAGGCAAGAAAATACTCACGATTGATTGTACGAAGTGACCAGAAAGCGCACTAGATCAAAGTTGACTCTGCTAAACCAGATCATCAGACTCAAAAAGGAAACTGATTTGTTATGTAGATAAGGCGATATCAGCGGATCTATTATGTATACTTTCTCTTGAACCTCAGGGGGCAGAAGTGAGACAGCGTGGCTAACATGAACAAATGGCAGAGATTAGACTTGAACACCAAGTGAGTCAATAACGAGCAAGTGGGGAAACTATCAACTTCCATCCGCCACTGACTCGCTTGGTATTGAACCATGTCTTAGCGGCAATGAGCCATTATAAAGAAGAACTTGACGACTGCCGCAAAGACATGGGTCAATACCGAGCGATTCAGTGGCGAATTCCAATTCCATAAGCCACTGACTCACTTGGTATTGACCCATGTCTTTAAGGTAGTGAACCATTATAAAGAAAAACTTGGCGATTGCCGCAAAGACATGGGTCAATACCGAGCGAGTAGTACCAATATCCAATTTCATTAGCCACTGTCTCGCTTGGTATTGACCCATGTCTCAGTAGAGACGCATTTATCTTGAGGTAAGCCGCTGGTAATTCTTTGCTTTTTTCTCCCAGATTCCAAGCTCCTAGTTTGAAGAGCTTATTTGCTAAATGCTCTGTGCAGGATGCTAGCCTCAAGCTGCAGCAAATGCTGATCGTCAGGCAGAGGGTCTCAATCCTTAAAGACTCTCTTGAAGCAAGAAGGCCTGAAGACATGCAGCGATTGCTTGCCGAAAATGGCTCTATGGAGGCTATCATTAATTGGCTTCAGGAAATGAAGGATGAAGTGCTTGAGCGAGCCAGTAAATATGAGGAAGCCATTAACTTTTCCAAAACAGGCTTTGCGAAGAGATAGCCTGGCTGTGAAAGAAAAGGACTACATGGTTATTGCAAACCCTAAACCCCAAAAATTAGTAGGCCACTCTTCGTAAAGTCTGAAGTGTTTTCTAACTCAAAACCCGGTGTTCAGTTGTAATTTTGTTTCTTTCTTATAAAATCAAAACGCGTATTTGGCAAAAAAAAAAACCCTAAATCCGCAACAAACAGGGGTTACCTTCCCCTTATTTGCTTAGTATTGACCTTTGTACTAGCAGACATCACTTAACTTTTCTTTTGGTCAGTACCAAGTGAATAGGGCCCTTCGGACTAAGTGAACTTACCTTATTCTCTTGGTACTGACCAAGGACGATGACCTGTACCAAGCGAATAAGGTGTAGCAAATAGGGTTTACCTTCCCTTATTCGCCTGCTCTGACTACACAAAATACAAGTGCACAGAAGGGTAGTAAGTAGCGTACCTCTTCACTGTGTGTAGAGTTCCGCGTCACTGAAGCACTGCAGAACAAGAGTAAGAGAAGGAGGATGCGCGAGAGTAAGAGTTGATGGAGTTTGCTTACCGTGTAGCGTCAATGGGGGTAGAGTTAATTAGAATGATGCGCATTAGAGGACGCGAAAAGAGGCAGAATAGTTGAAACTTGAGATGTTTGGCGCGGGTAATGCCTCAACTTAGAATGCTTACCTCGGGGAGGGTGACAACTTCACTTATGCGCGAGATTGCAGTTGGTAAATCGTATTGCATGGGAATCTGAGACCATTTATTACTGGTTGTCCTTGAGAGCGCAGCCCACGTGCCTTTTTGAGTGACCATTTAGGGTCAGACAGACGCCAATCGCCCTTGCAGTCGCCATCTCCATCTCCATCTCCAAGTGGAACAAACAGATCACCGCTGCCTTTGCCTTTTCTGTGCCCTTTCCCTTGGCCAGCTCTCGTGATCCTGCGTTTAGAGTCAAATGCCAATCGCCCTTGCATTCGGCATCTCCATCTCTAAGTAGAACAAACAGATCTCCTTTGCATTTTCTGCGCTCTTCCCCTTGGCCACTTCTCATGATCCTGCGTTGAGAGTCAGACGCCGATCGCCCTTGCAGTCGCCATCTCCATGTCCAAGTAGAACAAACAGATCGCCGTTGCCTTTGCATTTTCTGCGCTCTTCCGCTTGGCCCCCTCTCGTGATCGTGCGTTGAGCGACCTCCACTGGGTCGAGTCCTTTGCTTCCGCGTCGCCATCGCCCCCCTCTGGTTCTTGCTGTCGGTGGCCTGTGGCATCACCATCCAACTCGGCGCCATTGGATATTGCAGAGACAGGTTCTTTCTCCCTGCCTCTCCCCTTCCTGTGTGTTGTTAACTGTGTGCACACCGAAGCCACTGCGTTAGGGTAAAAACACATGCATGGTTGGAATAATTACTCCTTATGTGACCGTACCGCATTCGTGGTTGGAGTAATTACTCCTTATGTGACCGTGCCTGAGTTTGGGCATAGTGAGTGAGTAGGCCTATAAATCTATCACTGATAACATTAAATGCTCTGTTCTTATCCACCTGTTCCAAATGCTTAGGTCACAGGACAGAACCAAGCGAATAGGGCCCTTCGAAGATTCTTGGGGCCCCTACTCGCTTGGTTCTGACTCAACTAACGTCACCTCTTATGAGATTAGCGCACGGGACAGAACCATGCGAATAGGGCCCTTTTGTGATTCATGGGGCACTGTCTCGTTTGGTTCTGACTCAACTAACGTCACCTCTTATGACATTACCACACGGGACAGAACCAAGCAAATAGGGCCCTTCTGTGATTCATGGGGCACTGTCTCACTTGGTTCTGACTCAACTAACGTCACCTCTTATGACATTAGCGCACGGAACAGAACCAAGCAAATAGGGCCCTTCGGTCATTCTTGGGGTCCCTACTCGCTTGGTTCTGACTAAACTAACGTCAACTCTTATGACATTAGCGCACGGGATAGAACCAAGCGAATAGGGCCCTTCAAAAATTCTTGAGGGCCCTACTCGCTTGGTTCTGACTCAATTAACGTCACCTCTTATGACATTAGCGCACAGGATAGAACCAAGCGAAAAGAGACATTGAGGGGTACTCAAGGCTCAACATTCGCTTGGTTATGACACCAAATAGTTTTGGCTTGCTTTTTCTTTCAGTCATGGGATCATAGTCCTGGAGACAGACGTGAGCGAGGATACATATGAAGAAAAACTATTCACATTCTTATATAACGCCCGTGCTCATCACTGTGCACCAGAACTATCAGGAATGTTCAATGCAGATTTTTCTATATAGAGGATTATAGATTGCTCATTTGAGTACCTACAAACCCATTTGCAACAGTATGAGGCACTCACTTGTGACAATTCCATGACAGTTGAAGGCATGAGATATGTGCACCCAGCTAACCTTGACTATGACAAGAGTGCTTCAAGAAGACTGAATCGCTGTCTAGAAAAGTGTCCCTCCAATGCACTGCTTGTACAAGACAGGTGTATGAAGCACTTCAAAAAGTGTCGCTTAGTGGAATTCTACCATGTGTTTGTCTGTTACTTATACTTGCAGACGGATGGTGAGTCAGAGACTTCACAGTCAACAGCTTTCGGTAGTTGTCCATTGGCACCGGAGGAAGAGGTAGAGGATGTGGAGGTGAAGTTCGACCCAGAACAAGAGCGGGTAGAGGCACTAAAGAAAACATTTGATGCGGGCTTAACTCTTAAATCGGCTTGGAAAACATGGGTAGGCACGTGGCACCCAAAGATCAGGTAATGAATAGTCAGTCTATTCACTTGTGGGGGAGGTCGATGCTGGAAATGGACAAGAATCAGATGGTAACTTTTGTCGTACATTCAAATGGTATTAGAGATGGCCCAATGATAAAATATCATGATCATTTTTTTTTGCTTCCAAGTGCTAGTGTATGACGATAGTGTCCTTAGAAGAGCGAGAGGCTCACGGCAAGGGCTTGTCACTGGAGTCCAAGGCAAGGATGCGGCGTTGTCTCACTACATCGGGTGTTTCAACCACAAAAAGGTTTGTAGAAACAATTCAAGTACTTGGAAATTGCACTTATCTCACTTATGGCCCATAAATTCATTGCAATTTTTATGTAGATCATAATATACCACAAGGAATACTCCGATGACAATGCAAAGTTCCCACTGTTTGCAATGAAAGTTATTACAAGATTGTGTGATGGGCACCCCCTCCCACTAAACGCAGAAATACTAATTTTGATTGAGAAAAAATTTGCTCTACGTGTATTTGGCATTGGGTATGGGTGCCAAGCACTTAGAGCCCCCTATTTCATGTCCTACACAGCTCAGGCTCTAGCTGCAGGGGTTGAAGACCCGGAAAGCTTAGATCCATACAACAAGCGGCTGTTTCTCAGGGAAAGAAGACACCTGATGCCCATGGGGATGCTGCCATCAACAGAGGAACGAGCTCGTCTACAAAGCTTGCACATCGAAGAGGTACAAAGTGAGGAAGAAGGAGGTGCATCGAAGAGGATAAAAACGACGGGCTCAGGTCCATCTTCTCCCGCTCCTGACTCGTGACCGTCGCCACCTCGCATGGCGCTCCGCCGTATTTGAAGCTCCCCAAGCCATCTGTTTCTTCTCTTTGTGGATGTGTTCTAAAGACCGTGTAATTTCTGACCTCTTAAGAAGTTCCTTCTGCCTTGCTCTATGAATTAGTCGTCTATAAGTCCATTGGTGTAACTCTAATAGGCTATTGGCCTTTTCTTTTCCTCCCCCATGTCGAGTGTGCTTAAAATAACCTGTTCTTGCCATGTAGTGGTTTTTTTCCATGCCTTGTGTGGACCATATTGATAGTGAGCCGTATGTCTTTGCAAAATATGGACCATGGTTGAACAGTATGTGCTACATTGAAATAAAACAAAATGGTCAGTAGAGTACAATTTAAAATTTTGTTTTGTATACGTAGAATGCCAACCCACCATGTAATGTGTGATATGTTGCCCACCCCACCCTGTAAGGTAAGCCTTTTTCCAATCCAGCAAGGCTGCTTGAAATGATGTGAGCTTACTGTGGTCCCAAGAATATTGCTCAACGTAATGAAAAATTTTATCTAGTGATTTCCACACGTTCGCCCAGTGATTCTGGATTGCCCCTCCACCAGCATTGTCTTTAACCACTTTATGTAACTGTTTCCATTTGTTGAACAGGTTTCTCCTTTCTTCTCTATCTGAAATCTTTGAGGCTAAACCCAAGAAACCTTCTAACCTTCACTCCGCCTATCGATGCTTTCCTCGATACCTTGTACTGACTTTGAGACATCTTAGGGTCCTCTTCGATTTTGACATTGCCTCCATGCAAACCAATGTCTGAGAGCACTCCCTCTAATGCTTTGACCACTCTTTTCGACTCACTCTCTGGCTTTAATGTCCATGCAAAACATATGTACAAATGAACCACCTTTTCAATTATTCGACAGAGTGCATGAAGTGTAGAGACGTGAACTCTACTCAGAGGAATATCAAGCACTGGTTTAAAACTTTTATCTTGAAGATGTCTGTTGGGAACTCTAATCCATTGCACACTCTCAAGTGATTGTGCATCAGCCATGCAATATAAGCATGGATTTGCCACAGCTTTTCCGTGTGTTATGTTGTATATACACTTAAGAGTCTTTAAGTCACCTGCCATGTGTCATTCCACTGTGTAGTCACCAAATCCTTCCACTGAAAGAACGGCTCCGTTTCTTTGTTCACTGATGATAGAAGGAATTTGGGTTTGACTAAAAACCCAATCGAGGATTTTAAAATTTTCCTTATCAACCTACAGTGAAAAATGAAAACACAAAATCAACAACCAAATAATCAATATTTTTGTTATCATAGAGTGAGCGAAGTATACCTGAAATGATCCTAGAGTTAGAATGTTGTTTTCTGATTGCACGCTGAAGTATCGTGGATCCTCTTTCGTTATTGATGGATCCAGAGCTATGTTCATGAGGGTAATGGTGACTCTCTCCAACTTCTTGTTCTTCAGGACCTCGCACTCGTCGAGCTTCAAAACAAACTTGAGAACCCCACCACACTCGTCTCGACTAATGTCAAAGAAGTGAACTGCATACCTTTGCAATGCTTCAAGATCAATGAAGAGGTTATTGTGCTCGTTAAACTGTACCTCTCTCCTGCCCTTGCCTAAGAACGTTGCTTCAATATGGAATGGTGACCCAAGTTTTTCAAACACCTCATCATTTACGTGCCAGCGAGCAGCATTTACATGTGATGGCTTTGGCAGCAATGATCCTCTCTGTAGTTTATTTTGAGACTTTTTAGCTAATGCTTTGAAGAGTGCCATGTATCCCGTCTGTGAGATGCCACTCTCATCAAGTATTGCTTGCACTTCCATTGGTTCTAGCTCATTCTCGTTCATGAAGGAGGTAAGTAGCCTCCCTTTCAACTTATGAAATTTTTTCTAAGTTATCATCTCTTCAACTACTTCTTTTGGAACTAAACGACTGTAATGCACTCCGGCATTGAAGCCTGCACCGTTCAAGTTTGGCTACAGTAAAGACCTGCCAAAAAATCACAATGCGTTATGATCATGTATAGAAAAGTAAGTGTGTCCATTTTTTAATGAAGCACATTGAAGAAACAAACTTCGAGTTACCTTAAAGCTCGTATTTGTTTTTTCACGCCACCACTACCAACCTTCATGTTCTCAATGTTGCACAGATCTCGTTTTCTTTTCCGACTATCAAGCACGGTGTCTTTCTCTCGCAAACTTGTGATCTTCTTCTCAAGGCCTTGGATTGTCTCTCTGTTTGATGAAATCTTTTGAGAGCATGCTACATTAAGTTTCTTCAGCTGCATGTTCTCCATCGCCAAGAAGTTTCTTTGCCTTTCCGCATTCAATCCTCTCATTTCCAAATGTTCGGTGTATCTCAATAGCCCATCCTTGCCATCGCCTGTGAAATGTAAGAGGTTAGTGATATTAGCAAAGGGAGGTGGCGCATTCGTCGTAGGATCCTTTGGATAAATAGACCCATCGGTCCACAAATCCAAATGATGTTCCTTGTTTGTCCTTCTATGTTCTTTCTCCCGTTGAGATAAAAAAGACTCCCTCCTACGTTTCTGCAATGGTGCATACTCTTGCAATACATCAACATGAAGATGATGTGTGTTGTTTCTTTGGGTAAGTGTTAAAGATGAAGGGGCTGAGGATTGTAAGTTCAAATTAGTGTTTTCATCAAGAAAAGATGCGTTCTCCATTCCTAGAGTTGATAGAGAAGAAGACGAAGAAATGTCTCAGGTTTTGGGTGGGAAAGCCATATTCTCAAGTTTAGAGTTGATAGAGTTCGTGTGGCTTATGTTTCTGGAGGGAACGCTTGTAAGTTGGCATTTCAAATCATTAGTCATACAGTTAGTTGGATTCTTGACAAGAGAACGAAGAATAAGAATGATAAAGACGGCGGCTACCTACCAAAGAATGTCATTTTGGCTTTTTGTTGCGCAAAAAAGTATCACATAAAATGCACAATTTAACATTTTCATTTTCTCTCTCTAAGCCAACGTGGCACTTCTTACAGGGCCCAAAAGTGAGTCCAACTTTCTCCTAATGAGTCAAAGTTCATAGGCCATCTCCATTACACATCATGCGACTTCTTCTTCCTCCTTGCAATCACTAAGCCAAGGGCTCTGATACCATGTCAAAGTCGACGATGAAGAAGCGTAGAGCAATGGGGAGAATACGAGAGAGAGAGAGAGAGAGAGAGAGAGAGAGAGAGAGAGAGAGAGAGAGAGAGAGACTGAGAGACTGTTGAACCAACCAATTGGGCAATGAACTAGTGATTTTAAATTTACAATAGAGGCTTGGGTGTTTCTTATATAAAAGCTTAAATTGCTTTATCCAAGACTTTGACAAATAAGTAAAATAAATACCTAAAGCCCAGATAAATATTGGGTATGCTATTTCTACAAATATATCAAAATCTCCTAATAATGTATGATAAGTGCATTGGAGTGCATTGAATCATATGAACATCTATGGTGAATAATTTAGGGACTACCTATATACTTGAGTAGTCCTTGTTATCTTGATACTTTCGATGATACAAAACATTATATATGCAATGTGCCATCATCTTTGACAAATGATAAAGTGAAATATTTTTCTCCTATATTGCATGTACCAAACATTATATGGAACTTAGTGTTTGTTAGGTAAAAGATTGATTTTAGCTAAGTTTGCATTTTTAGGTTCAATTTAGATGGTTTGTTTGTAGAGGAATAAAAGAAGAATGGAAGACTCATTGCACAAGGGAAGAAAGTGGATAGAAAGTTTACTCTTAATGTGAATGTTCCTCAAGTGAAAGCTACCATGTTTGTCGATGGCTGAAGAGTAGTAGATCTTGACAGATAAGTGTATTCGGTATTGACAACATAGTCACAGTGTTAGAACAGAAGGAGCTAGCACCCCCATTGCAACAAGTCATAAATACCTTAATTGAAGAAGAAAAGAAGCAAGCAAAGAAGGCGGCAACAAATAGAGGAGTTTACATTGCATCATCATCTAGGAATGTATCTTCATCAACTAAGACTAAAAATAAAAAGTGTTACGAATACATCAAACCAGGGCATTTCTCAAAAGATTGCTACCATAACAAATTTTATAGGAACTACGGCATCAAAGGATATCCAACAGTAGCAACAACAACAAAGGAAAAGGAAAAATCAACTTTGTAGAGAACACCGACGAAGACGAAGAGGACAAAGAAGACAATTGTTTGCATGTTTGTACCACCCCTACTCTCTTTTGTGAATATATTGATATATTGTAGATATGGATGGTCTTCTGTCTTATTTGTTTGAGGGGAGGATTCCTAAGTCTATGTGACACCATATCTATTGAGACCTTTTTTGTCCGTGGGACTACTAACACGTGTGGCCTTGAGTCTCGATTTAGATTCCTTCAGTATAGGCCATGGCCAAGGAGAGGATTGTTAGGTGGGCACGTCCTAAGCGTAGTTTGAGTTTTTGGTGAGAAACAACTCCTAGTTGTACCAAGCTTATGTGGAAGATAAGCTTTTAGCATCCTAGATATTATCCTTGTATGGCTTTATGTAAGCCTCAAAAAGGCCCCAACCGGATATCCATCCTTATCCTTATAAATAAAAGGCCTTGTTGTACATACTTATCCCAAGCTAATGTATTATTGAACACTTTTGTATATTGATTGAATTTATCAACAATGTACTCTCTCTCTCTCTCTCTCTCTATATATATATATATATATATATATATATATATATATATATATATATATAAGCTATGGATGACTACAACTTTAAGCCGCCTTGAGAACACACACCATTCCCAACCGTACGTTGGTCCTAAACTACACAAGCAAGCTTCCACCTTGTCCTCTTGATCAACTATAACACTAATTGATGCAAGGGACTCACATATGTTCTTAATTTTCAAGACTTCATCATTCATAGACATGCACTTTTTTTGAACAATATTGAGCCCTATCTTCAACCACAACTTCCTTGCCTTGTTGTTTGCACATCCATATTGTTTCAAGCCTCCTTGAGAGAACTTGCATCCTATATATGTCCAAATATGGACTCTTCCACACATACTGACAATGAATACATGACCTTTTGTTCTTTGTAGTTCCAATCTTTTAATACCTTCACATGTTGAGAAGTAGAATTCTCCTTGGGCAAAGCTGGTGTATCTTCCTGTCACCTCCCATATAGTGCAAATAACCTTTCCTCAAAATGAAATTGATCTTTCTAAAATTTTAGCTTCTCGCTAACAATTGCTTTGAATCCCTCATTTTCAAATATATTTGCAGAAAATCAAAATTTGCACAAAACCTACAACGGACCAAAAATAGCTTATATCTATCACAACTTATGATCTACTATAGCTGCAACATCAACGAATCTTCCTACAACACCAAAATGAGAGATTGCATAAACCGACAAAACCTTAGCGTTCCTACACATGAACATTATCACTCACAAAAGCCATTGAAAGGAGAGATCATTGCCAAAGCATCCCGAAAATTCAACGGGTGAGTGTAACGACAGATGAGGGAGGGAGAATGAAGAAACCCTTACCCTCAACCACTTCTTCCATTACTCTACTTGCCATAGAACCAAAAGAGCATACACCAAAGATGGAGGCTAAAAGAAACTTCTTCTTCACTACTCAAATGATGATAAGGTCTATAAAACATAAATGAAAATACACCATAATAAGAGACTCTGTACTACTGTCAATGCGAAAACACTAATGAGCGAGCTAGCACAATAAGACCATCGCTCTTGAAAATGTGAGCGGGAAGTCATCCAGGCATACAATGGGTTAGTTTGATACCTCCACACACACACACACATAGCTTGCTTACTAGTGTGCAACAAGACAGTTGATAACATATAATCAGCATGCAAAATTCAACACGGTGACCAAGTTCAACAGTTAAAATAGAGCTAGATTTCACATAACCAAGGTACTCATGTAGACGATAATAGCATCTGTAAGCCCACAATATGGTTCAAATCTGCCTATTTAGGTTAGCTTCTGAATGTTTGTACAGAGAAACATACAAAAGAATCTCTCACAAAAATTTCTAAAATGCCAATCAATTCCTGACTGAGCTTGCATAAGTGTCATGTTGATATGGGAGAATCAGATTCTATCAAGTGACTACAATTAGAAGCAGCCATCTGGAAGTTCTTTTCCACTGCTGCAAAATGAGGAAGCCTGGTTAGAGGTAAGTATGCAGATTTTGGGTTATGTTTAAGTCCTTGAGAGAATTCCAGGCCTGCTCTTGCTTCGGCATTGTCACAAGAGGCGCCACTATCTGATTTCAGTTTGCAGGGCTTCCCCTTTTGTTGCCATTCCTCTTCTCTGTGCAAGTTTCTTAGCTCCAGAGTCCAAAACCTTCATCACCGAAGTCTCCTACAGAAACCATCTGACCCAATTGGACATCTACCCACTCCAATCATCTCTTCAAAAGCATCCACTAATTGGCCAGCCAAACTTGCTGGGTCATCTTGAAGCGTATCGATGAAAACGCTGATCACCCTCTTCTCTTGTTCGCTTGCACTCAATGTGAACCATGTCAAGAACTTCATACGAAACTCTTCTTTAAGATGACCCTTACACTCTAACCAGCGAATCACCTTGACAGAAAATTCATAATTATGAAAATCTGCTTCACTCTTGCAGGTAAAGACACCCTGCTTATGGTTGTCTTCTGACATGTGGTCTAATTCCATCTCTGCCTGGGTTGTGATTGCCCCATTGTCTCTTCCATCACCTTGCCTCACCCAATTCTGCGAAGGAAGGTCACCATTTGACGAACACAATCGATTCAAATTAATGGTATGATAGCATTGCTTGCCATCACAACAATCAAAACCTGAGGAGCCCATTTCCATATTTGAGTTTTCCATCCCTAGTTGTACTTGCTTACACTTCGAAGGCCCCAACGATGCATCTAAAGAGTGAAGGTCTCTCTCTTCCTGCACCCCTGCCACATTCCTTTGTCCAAGGTAGTACCTTCTCCTTTCATCTTGCAGACTAGCAGCTCTCTTTGAATACACAGAGACTGAACCTTCAAAAGCCTCGCAATGGTCCTTGTGCTCCTTGCCTGTAATTTTCAGCCCATTCTTCCCATTATTTATATGATGATGATAATCCAGATTCATGCATCTTGACGTTCCTCCGCCTACCCTTTCTGTATTAATGAGTAAAACACCCAAAGAAGCATAAACATCCACAGGTGGCTCAACATGTTCTGTACCTTTGGTGGAGCATCCAGCCTCACAAACTGCAATATCACCTTCCATAGAAAACGGCACTATTTTAAAGGTATAATCTGTAAGAGGGTGCAGGTTTGAGACCACGCACTTGTCATCCATGTTGTAAAGAATGCTAGTTGGAGTGCGGGCATATGCAGGTTCTTCACTAGCCTTACGATGCCAAAGCTTATAACCGAGCAGTTTAGACTTCACACAAGTTCCTTGGACATTCACAGCAACAACTATCATAGATGAGCTTACATCTTCAAAACAAATCACAACAGGTACCGTGCTCTGTCCTGCAGTCACAACTGAGGGATGTGAATGCAAAGCTGAAGACTTCACAGGGCATATAACTGAAAACATAAACAAGAAGAAGACCTGCTTTCTTTGGGGGAGCTTCTTTGCCAGCCAAACTCCAGCTGCCTGCCTTTTCTAGAGCTAGATCGATAAGTCTGTGCACGTCTATCTTGCAAGACAATACGGCCATGCTAGATTGCAACCGCATTACTGAGCCTAATTCCATTTGACTCACTTCTGCATGCACTCTCTTCATAGCCTCCTCTATAGGAGCATGGACATCTTTAAACAACTTAGTCCCCTTCAGTAGTCTATAGCTTAAGTAGAGGCGGTAGTGAAGATTATCCAGAGTCAGGGAACCTTTTGCAGCCCGCAGCTGCTCCCTCCAATGCCTACATAATTGGAAACACAAGACTCCAGCTAAGTACTCAAGAGACATGAATTTTTGGACGTCTAAACAAAATGCTAATGTGCACATACATCCTTTTTAGCACATGCTGCAGGAACAAGTATACATGTTGATAATTAGGAAAGAATATAAACACACGCACACTGCACAAAAAACGACAAATAGGCATAGTGCAATTCTAAACAACACATCGAGACAAAAAATCAAGATCTATATTCTTATACTTCACCCTTTTAAGCTTTGCTCGCCCTCTCTAACTCCTCTTCTTGCAAAACTCTCACATTTAAATAAAATCTGCTCCCCGGCGCCTCCATCTTAACATGAAGTCACAGTTTTTACTGTTTTTCTTTTTGTTCGCATCTAAAACCTTTGCTCTCTAACTATGAATCTCTCTCATTGCTCTTCCTGCAGAACTTTCTAGCCCACTCTCCCAACTTTCTTTCACAATGTGCTGTGTGTGTTCATCCATTCAAGCAGGGTCTGTGTGCGTATGTAAGCATATGAGAGTGTCTGCCCAGACGCAAGCACCTTGCACATGTGTGGGCAAAAAATACCCATGGAACAGCCCGTTTTTCTCAACATGCGTATTGAATAAAACTAACAAGAACAAGCTTCTAAAGAGCAGAATGTACCAAATCAAAGGCATGACTGAATGGCATGATTGACAGTAGTAGCTTCCATCAAGAGATGGAATGCTCCCATCAGTGTCTACAACTCCAGCCACCTGTTGCTTCAAGCCACACTCTATGTGACAAGATAACCCACAACCACCATTCATATCGGGGTCACACAGTATCCAAAGACTAGGATCCCTCTTATTGTCAAAAAGTTTACAGATACAGCAAGAGCAGCGCCTACAAAAAGAATCATCTGAGGAGATCTTGGCCTGACAGGCACTGTTTCTGCACACGGTGCTACAGAGAGAGTCAAGGCTTGTACCATTCACTTGAAAATAAGGCAGAGAATTGACAACTGTTGCACCACATGTTGCGGCCCCATTTGAGTGTTTGCCATTGGTCAGGGCACACCTTGTAGAGCAGGAGAGTAAATTCAAGCCATTTTCTTGGTGGGTGATTACACCTTCAAATTTCAGATTTCTGGGCAGCGGTGGGCAGTCATCCATTATCCCATTCAGTAAAAACTTTTCTGTAGGAGGGGCCTCTTTCAGGGTAGGAGATGAAGGCTCAAGCTTTCTTCTTTCCCCAGATCCGAAGGATAAACCATTCTTATGTGTTGTCAGAGAAGGTGGTGAGTGTTGTTTTATCAGGGCATCCCCCTCTCCCAGAGATCCTTTGTTATCATCTTGTAACGGCAGAGCTGTTTCACATGTTGGCGGGATGCGCAATGGTCTGCAACTTTTTCTTTGCCGTCTGAAGGGTATTAGAGTAGAGCTCTGGTGCAGAGAAGATGGGAGCTCCTGTGCTTCAAAATTTGCTAGAAGCTTGGTAAAAGCCACTTCTGGAGGCTTGCTCTCATGGGAACCTCCGAATCTCCATGTATAGCCTTCGAGAATGCCTTGGCCTGACCAATGCTGGCCTTCATGTAGATCCTGCATTTGTGAGCTTTGGAGCATTACGACGTCCTCGTCCAGCATTGGTTGCTAAACACAAGAAGCAGAATGCTAAACAGGCTGAAGTTTAACAGAGCAAATGAGCCAAAAATGCAACCCAAAGACACGCTGGAGCACCCACATTGAGGTTCCAGAGACCCACATTAGGGTCGATCCACGCAAATTGTGTCACAGGATTGCCTTTTGCGGAGGCTTGTCTGCATGATGTCCATTACAGAGGTACTCACACAATAGAATGCGGGCAAATCGACACGGTGAACTCCATTTCCAAATCAGAGCGGTAGAAGCCTTGCTCGCAGAAACTCTACTAACGTTCACTCAAGCTCGCATGCTGTTGATCTCAAGGCTCAACTGCCCAAGCAAGAACCAAAGAGGACGACGCTGATCTCTCGTTTTGCGAGACAACAAGATTGCCGGACGTTTGTCTGTAAATGCATGCTAGTTTGGGCACTTTGCGTCGCCCCAAAAACGTGCCAAGAAAGGCCAAATTGTCAGGAGATCATCTTCATTCTGCTTCTGTCTTTTCCTTGTAAATTGTCCCCGGACCCTCTCCCGGCCCCCCCATTGTGTCCCCGATGCGCAGAGCTTTGCTCGCGCACCAGTTTCCCGTTGCCACAAACAGCAAGAGGAAGAGGAGGAGAGAGAGGAAAAGGTTTGGTCACACTTTACAGCGAAGATACCAAAATGCAAAACATTTGATACGAAAATGCAAAACAACCCAGAAGGGCCGGGTTCAATTCTCAGGAAACCTCTAAACGAGTGCCAGCCCACCAAATTATATCACAAGAAGTTTTGGACAAACTCTCACAATAATTCTCACATTGTGACTTACCTGAACATCATGAGCTTCTCTGAGGGAGGCGTTGCATACCTAGCTAGGTACGATTGGGGGCAGGGGACCGCCGGCCCCCCCACCGGGCCGGCGGTCTTTGCCCCCAATCGTACCTAGTTAGGTATGCAGTGCCTCTCGAGCAGAAGCTCATGATGGTATGCATCGTACAAAAAACACTGAAAAAGACTCCGTTTTCCTACATGAGAAAATTTCTAAATCTTCTTGTGAAAAGGAACTGCCCAAGAGGCGTGCTTCGATTTCGAAGGGCATTCACGGCAATTTTTAAAAAATCCACTAGTGTGACAACGCCGTGGCTTGGGGCACACAGAGGTGGTGGAGCGGGCGTCCCAATGTGACAGGGGCCTAAGGATTATAAGCCACACATGAACATGGTGGGTCCGAAAACTCTCTAGCTTTTTGCTGACCAATTGTTGCATGACACGACAAGAGTTCGCCCCTGTTTGGACAAACAATTTGAACAAAACCTTATATGTGTGTGTATGTAAATAGTAAACATACGTTTACATCTTTTTTATTTATTTATTTATTTGTAAATCGTCCATGTCATTTTTTAAAAACAAGTGGCGAAACAAACTTCCTTTCTTTTATTTGACATTTTAGAACGTGAGAATCGCCTTCTTTTTTGTCATGTAATTATAGCCTACATATGCATATGACAAAATATGTGGGACTATGTTAAATAAAAAATATGTGCACATTATGTTTTTTTTTTTCCAAAGCTTACAATTTGTGAGTGAATGGTATTAAGCACAACATAAAAATTACAAAACAACCTCAAGTTCCAAGCGGAGCCTTGAGGTGCTGAAGATTACAAATTGGATGTCTATCACCTCTCATTGAGGCTAACCATGATCGGCTTTACAAAGCAGGTGGAGCCTTGAGGTGTTGAAGATTACAAATTGGATGTCTATCACCTCTCATTGAGGCTAACCACGATCTGCTTTACAAAGTAGGTGGACTATAATTCTAGGCTTTTACTTATAGCAAGTTGACAGCACCGCATGGGTAGCCGTAGACTAGTCTCATGTGCACATTATGTTATGCAAAGCACACCAAAAAGGTGTTAGGAAGGAATGGTCTAGTCGTTTAAAATTTTGGGTAGCTTACTCTAACTTTTGCTCATATTCAATCAAATCTATTCGATAAGGTCGGTAGGGGCTTTCAAGTGGGATTGAAAAGTCTTGATTACTTAAAATTTCAAATACTTCATTTTATCATTGACAAGTCTTGATTACTTAAAATTTCAAACACTTCAAAAAAAAAACACTTCTTGGAAATAGATTCCTTGGAATTTTTGAGGCTCAGTCCGCGACTAGAGGAGCTTGGTGATGAATCAGCTCAAAGTGAGTGCAGGGTGAGGAGCTTGGCAATGGCAAGAGTGAGTGCAAAGTGAGGTAAGGGGTGCATGTTTATACGAGACAAGGTGGCCTTCTACTCGTTGTGAGTTGTGATGCTAGCTGCGATGTTGATGTGCTAGGGTTATTGTTTCAGGAAATGCCCGCCAGTTTTGTTAGGAGCTTGGGAGAGTTGCTCCCTTTGTGCCGTGTTGTATTTCCTCTTGGTGCATGCTGTTGGTTGGAGCTTGGCCTTGCGTAGCAATTTTGATTTTTTCAAAGTTGACCACCGATCGCAATCCATGTTGTCGTATCACAATTCAACTCATTAGAGCATGGCCAGAGTCTATAAGCCTTGTGAAGCTTCTGAAGCCTTCTCACTGTGGTCCTCGTACATTGGCAGAGGAAATCATGCACGGGGCAATTAGGCTAAGTCGTAATAAAGCTAAAGACTGGTACATGTTGCAGGCGGAGTTCAGCATGGAGACAGTATTACAAAGCCTTCAAGCTTGTTGTGCTCACTTAGTGGAGCTCTATTTTATGGGTCGTCGAATGACGACTCAAAACCTGTGGGAGTGGGTAGCAACAGCGACTAATAACAAAAATGAGATCTGTTAGTTTACGACGGTGGAAAAAGGCTTCTATGTGGCAAGGTGTGCCTCCGAGCAAATTGTTCATGAGCTGGTTATGAGAGGGGCTTCCCACTTTAATTATGCTATGCCTTGGATGCGCGAGTTCTATCCAAATGAAGGGTTTATGACTTCTTCCCAATGTGGGTTACATTCGAAGGCTTCCCCCTCTAGTTGAACAAATATGTGGACTCCATTGTTGCTATGCTGGACAGGGTGCTTTTCATTCCGAAAATGTAGGGGGTAAGATCGGGCTTGGACATAAAGGTTTGTATTCTATGGAATATGAGTAAGCCGATTCCCAAGTATCTCGATTTGAGTATGGGTAGTTTTGGCAACTTCCAACAAGAGTTAGCGTTTTTCTCATTTTCTAATGCCTACTACAAATGCCGAAGAATTGGTCATTATGCTAAGGATTGCCACGACGTAGAAGTTGTTCGCAACCCGAAGGTCATGACAACTTGGAGATGCGTTACGAGGGAGTTCAAGCCCTCTATAGGTGATCCAAGGCCGGAAGATACGGCTAGAGAACAGGACTTGTCTTGCATAGAATTCTTATGGTTCTACTGCGAGTGGCAAAAATTATGTTCCTAATGCTCCTGCTGGCAGCAATTCGTCTGGAAATTTTGGTGATAAGGGCAAAAAGAAGTTGTGTTTCCATTATTGTAAAGCTAATGATCACTTGATAAAGCAATGTCCTAAGTTGAAGGCCAAAGAGGCTAAGAAGAAAGAGGGTGGTTCCACTACAAATGCAGCCATTGTTGAGTCTTCTCTGAAAGGAGACTGTGATGCTGATGTTGATGCAGAATGGGCTTTTAGTACAGAGTGCACTTATTATCCTGTTGTCCATGATGCATGCACGTGAGTTGCTGCAGATTCACATGTGTGGTATTTCGACAGTGGTGCTACAAAGCATATTACCTCACATCGTGAATTGTTCACCTCTCTCGAGTCTGTCCCTGGCAGTTCTTTCACACTTGTTGATGCACTTTATGTACCTGGGATCAAGAAGAATCTTTTGTCTGTATCTGCACTTGTTAGACTTGGACTTGTAGTCAAATTTGTGGATAATAGATGTACAGTTCATGATCTCAATTTTGGTGATGAAATTGTTGCATAGGGCCTTTTATGCCACAGGCTGTATACTTGTCACAAGAACAGAATAATAGAGATAGGTAGCAAAAGATAGAGAAATAGATCTTTGTATTGATGGATTTTTGTAAAGTTTTGATACAACAGAGGAGCAATAAAATATATGAGCGCACTCCGTTGTACGAAGCTCGAACCTCCCGACCACCCCCGAGCTTCAGTTCGCTTGCATGCAGCATCTCACTCGCACTTGCACTCGCACTCACACTCACAATCGCACTCGTAGAAGAGGAGATCTATGAATGATCCCCAAACGCACCACCCGTCGTGCTTTTATCCTTCTTTTCCTCGAAAAGCCTGTGACTTCTCAAAATAGCCGCTTTTTAGGCGTTCAGTCAACTCGATTTTCACACCAAGTATACCTGCGAGAATAAGATAATAACGTGATCGCTAAGCGATCCGTGAAGGTTAGATTTTTATCATGACACTTTGCACAGATCCTGTTTCACACATTGATTTCTGCATCGCCTACAAAATAGCCAAAAGAACATACTCGTGCAACCAATTCAACATGATAATCAAAGTAAACAAACATAATTATGTACCTTCATAATGTCAATTGCAATAGTCTACCATGAAGAAACAAATCCACTTCTTGGTTGATAGCAGGGAGAGCTGTATGATGTTGTATGTCTGTCTGTCCCTGTGTATACTACACTGCTGCTGCCTTCTGTTTGTTTTCATCATAACTTTTACAAACGAACTCAGAACAGAGCAATCCAGGTACTCAAAACGACGGGAATAGGTTTGGTCTACAAGGCATCGTAGATAGAATTACGAAAAACGTTTTTCTTTGGCTGAAAATGAAACGTTTAGGTTGCGACTCATAAAAGCTCTATTTTTGGATCTCCACTACTTTTTCAACTTATTTTAAGCCTACCCATGCATTTTAAGCTAAAACACATAAATATAAAACATTGATATTAATAAAAATCTCAATTTTACTGTTCATAGACAGACTATCTGTTATTCATTAATCTTTATCAAATACGTCTTTAGTGTATTATTTAAAAAAACAATATATATTCTCTCTTAATATCTCAAACTCATTCATATAAGCTCTATTTAATAGACTATTCAACAATCTTTCAAATCGTGCTAAACGAAAGATATGCCCTGCTACATTCTTTTCGACTTTAAGAACTTCAAAGATTAGTCCTATTACATTCTCCCCTTATCAAAATTAACTCTGTCCTCAGATTTGGAAAGAGAGAAAATTCTCTTTGCAAAACACTAAGATCAACCCATGATTCTTCCTCTACTGGATAGTTTTGTCACTTAACCAAAACTTCCACAATGTCTCTATTTCTCAGATGTTTAACACGCCTATCTATCACTAAGTCTGGTTCTACTGTCAATGGTCCGTCATCTTTCAACTTAGAGTTGTCTTGTAAAACATGATGCACATCAGAAACATACTTTTTCAATAAACTCACATGAAATACAGGATGCACTTTAACATGAGAAGGCAATTCCAATTTGTAGGCTAATGAACCAATGCGCTTCAAAATTTTAAACGGCCCAGCAAATCGTGGAGACAATCTTCTATCCTTTTCAAGAATCAAATGAGACTTCTCACGAATAACCTTTAAAAAAACCATATCACCAGTTTCATACTCCACAACACGATGCTTCTTGTCATAATACAATTTATGTCTCTTTTCACTTTGTATGACAAGTGTGGAAAAAATCTTACAAATGCAGTTGCAGATTCAAGGGTTGTTTCAGATGGAAAATTGTGGCATGCACGTTTTGAGCGTCTCAATTTTACCAGTTTACTACGTTTGCAAAAATTTGATATGGTTGCTTCTTTGCCGCCTCTTGAAGCACCTATCAAACATGTTTGTGAAGGTTGTATTTTGGGTAAAATGCAGCATTCTAAGTTTCCAAAGGATGGTTCAGTTAGGGCCACATGCATTTGCAGCTTGTGCATAGCGATGTTTGTGGGGACATGCAGCTTGTGCATAGTGATGTTTGTGGGCACATGCAAACTTCGTCCTTGGGCATAGTGATGTTTGTGGGGACATGCAGCTTGTGCATAGTAATGTTTGTGGGCACATGCAAACTCCGTCCTTGCGCAATTACTTGTACTTCGTGACTTTCATTGATGATTACTCCAGGCATGCATGGGTATTTCTGCTTAAAGTGAAGTGCGAAGTTTTTAGGTGCTTCAAACAATTTCTGGTTATGGCTGAAAATGTATCAATATGTACTATGGGCACCCTCCGTTCCGATCAAGGGGGGGAGTATATGTCTCATCAATTTAATGCATTTCTGGCTAGTCATGGGATAAAACACCAATGTATAGTGCCTTATACACCTCGGCAAAATGGTGTTGCTGAGAGGAAAAACAGGTCACTTACAGAAATGGCACGATGTATGGTCAAAAGTCAAGCTTTTCCGCATTCTTTTTGGCTTGAGGCCATCATGTGTGCCACTTATGTACTTAACACGTGTCCTATAAAAGTTTTGCAGTCTATTATTCCATATGAAGCATGGCATGATAGAAAGCCTTCTATTGAGCACGTGCATGTTTTGGGTTGTTTGGCATATGCTTTGGTGCCACAAACACAGCACATGAAATTGGATGATAAGGCTGTCAAATGTATTTTTGTTGGTTATAGTGCTGAAAGCAAAGGTTACAGATTGTATCATCCGCAAACAAAGCGTATTTTGGTTTCACGGGATGTAGTGTTTATGGAAGATTCTGTTCAGCTCTTGTTGTCATGTACTAGAGACAGTAATGTAAGCTCACAGGACATTTATGACACTTTGTTGCCTCTTTTCAGTGGTGGAAGTTTGAATGTAAATTCCAATGAGGCAAATGTACAGCCTATGGGGGTTTTCAAAAATGTTATAGATTAGCCTATTACTAATGCAAATGTACATGATGTACTCATGAGGAAACGGCTAAAAATGAGCAGGCTAGATGTATGCCAAAGTGGTTGGTGCATACATTGCGTGACAGTAAATTGGATGCACCTTTGTCTAGTCGTACTCGGACAGGCTCTGTCCATGCATTAGATGCATCAGATTGTTATGCTTTGACTGTGTCTAGCTTACATGATGTTGAGGAACCTCTCTCTTTTGATGAAGCACAAAATTCAAAAAATTGGATGGCTGCCATGCAATCAGAATATGATGCACTTATAGAAAATGACACATGGAATTTATGTGATTTGCCTCTTGGCAAAAACTCCATTGGTACGAAGTGGGTTTACAAGTTGAAACGCAAGCCGGATGGTGAGATTGATCGCCATAAGGCTCAACTTGTTGGAAAGGGTTGTGCACAGCAAAAAGGCATAGATTATGACGAGACTTTTGCTCCCACTTGTCATATGACTACTGTGCATTTTTTATGTGCATTGGCAGTTCATTTTGGTTGGGATGTACATCAATTAGACATTATTACTGCTTTCTTCAATGGTGACATATTTGAGGAAGTTTATGTAACGCAGCCTCACGGTTTTGTCAAGAAAGGACAAGAGGATAAGGTGTGCAAATGTAACAAAGCTTTGTATGGGTTGAAGCAATCTCCTCGTGCTTGGTATGATAAGGGTGACACTCATTTAGTCAAACTAGGCTTTCGTAACAGTCCAACAGAAAGCACATTATATGTAAAGCGTGAGGATGATGTACTTCTCATTGTGGTTCTTTATGTAGATAATTTGCTGATCACTGGACCAAATGAGAGACATATTGTTGAATTTAATGCTGATTTGAATGCTACTTTCAAGATCAAAGATTTGGGGCTGTTGCATCATTACTTGGGTATACAGTTTAAGCAACGTGATGGTGGTATTGCCTTGTGTCAGAATAGTTACATAGAGACATTGCTATGTAAGCTTGGACTTGAGGATTGAAAACCTGTTGCCACTCTCATGGAAATAGGTTTGAAATTGAGTCTTCATGACGCTGGTGATCCTCCTGATGTCACTCTTTACCAAATTGTTGTTGGATGCCTCATTTATGTATGCAACACAAGGCCAGGTATTCAGTTTGCAGTCTTACAGGTCAGCAAATTTATGCATAGCCATGGGTCTAAGCATTGGCAAGCTGTCAAGAAGATTTTTCGCTACCTTAGTGGCACTTTACATCTTGGCTTGTTTTATCCCAAGGGGGGGATCATTACCGCCAAACTTACATGTTTTTTTGGACTCAGATTGGGCCGGTTGTTTTGACACGCGAGTGTCCACAACTGGTTTTTGTTTCATGCGTGGCAGTTCATATATATCATGGTTGAGCAAGAAGCGACCTACTATGGCTACTTCTAGTTGTGAGGCTAAGTATAGGGCAGTCTTCACAGCTACGGTTGAGTGTGTAAGGCTCAGATGCCTTATGGATGATTTGGGTGTTGGACAGGACACTGCCAACACTATCTACATTAACAGTCAAAGCGCATTGATAGTTGCGAGGAACCCAGTTTTTCATGCTCGCACAAAGCACATTGAGGTGCATTACCACTATGTCAGGGAGAGGCTCTCAGCAGGGGAGATCAGCTTGGCTTATGTGCTAACATAGGACAACCTTGCAGATCTTTTCACATAGACATTGTCTTGTGAGAAGCTCGAAGCTTTTCGCAAAGCTTTGGGCTTACTCCCCTTTGTGGACTGATCATGTCCTCACGGCATGGCACTTCCCTTTACTCATGTGCCAGCTCTCGTTCACCGCATCACTCCAGGGGGGATTTGTTATCATTTACATGTGGTAGTGATGTGTGTGAACACACTAGGACCGCCGGGGCATTTTTTCCCTCTTTAGGAGGTTTTTTCCCCCGTGCATTGTATATACGTCCATCACTCTAGGGCTATCTATCCTTCCATTGCACACTAAGTAATACAACCTCAATTGTGTGCCATGAGCTTCCTTCGTCTTCTCCAAGCTGTGTGCATTTCTTTGCAACCCTAATTCCAACAGAAGTTGTATCAAATCTCTCTCTCTCTCTGAGGCATTTGCACATTGGACTTTGCTACTGTGGACATTTGTGTACCTCCACGTGCTCTCTCTTCTCTGTCCCTCATAATGCCGTTGTTTGCCTTCTCCTTGCCCCTCATCATACTCCAAGAACCATGGCAAATCCTGGGAAACTCTTCCTCTTGAAGTTGCGGGATATCTGCTTAGGGTTAAAACTTGCTCTGGTTTTACCAATTTCGAGCATTGTCTGCAAGCTTGTAACACCTCTGATGTTGTTGAATTTGCACTTTTGCAACCATCTAACACAAGCAATAGCATTGTAAGCAGGAAATCCCAAGACCAAAATTTCAATGCTAGGAAGCAAGTGACTCGACTAGGGCATGAAGGCACACCAATAGGTTGTCAATCTCTTATTTGAACACAATACACTCCGTTTAAAGTAGTTATGTGTGCTCTAACCATGAAAAACTTGGTCCTTCTCTCAATGATCCATTCACGCATCAACATGCAAAACCAATAGCAAATCAACTCCAAACTTCATAGGCATTATCCTTGTAAGGTCAAAAACACTTATGGGCCCTAAAATCTTAAATTTCCATTTCAAAAAAAAAATGATTTTCTACAAACGCAAATTATAGGTCAGTAAATCTGCAATTTTTTGTTCCTAACAGCTGCTCCTAAGCATCAAGGCTCTAAATCAATAGTCAAATATGCAAAAACAACACTTGGAATAAAAGATATATCACCTTGAAGGTCATGGGATCAGCTAATGCTTGGATCTTGCGACGATACACTGTTGTGATGTGACACATACATAGTGGGAACGAATGCTACAAGGTCTATCTTGTGACTTTTTAGATACATAAGTATATTTTCTATAATATACATATGCATATCTAAGTATAATAATAAACTTTCTATCTCATCCTATTATTTATCTCGAGGGTGACATATTCTTACTTTACCGTCAAAAAGTACTATGGGAAAAAGCATCAATAGCTCCGCCTCTTTAACTAGGGGCAAAAAGCATTGGTTCTTTCTTTCTACTATCTCATTATTATCTCACACCCTAGCTAGATCCTATATCTAAGGTAACTTTCAATATATTTATATTCTATGTATTTTTATATTTTTTTAATATTTCTTTTTAATAGCTACCAGGAAGGAATCAAATCCTAGTGGGACACTAGCTTGCATGATTCTCAAAGATACACCTATCATTGATGCATTATTGCAAGCATGATTACAACACTTTGTCAAGGAGCAATGTCATTCTTTCATATTGCATGAGGTGTCCATTGGAATCAAATGAAAGTTTAAGCTAAGGGGACCACAAGAAGACTTTTGCTACCAAAACTATACCCTATTTTGATGATTTTTTTACACAAGTTTCCAATCCAAATTGAAAAAAGCATATAAAATGGGAGTCATAGCTTATGAGCTGAATTTTTTGCCCCTATTTTTTCTTTTTTAGTTGGACCCATGATCGAGGAGATATGATTAAAATACTGGGTCCCAATCTGCCCACATCATGCAGGGATAACACATTTCAAACTTTTCCAGTTTCTGTTCACACTGGCTCTTCTCTTCTTGTGTAAACCCTTGGGGGTTCCCTTCACCTATAAAAGGGGACCTCTTCTTCCTTGAAAACCATTCAAGCCATTCATGAGATGAATTCATGAGGGAGTGAGAGTAGTAATGCCTAATTGTACTTAGCCATAAACATAAGCCTAAGCCTACACTTACTCCTAGAGAAAAACTAGCCAATCTTGTAAGCTATCTTTGGAATATAATCTCTAATCAAAGAAGTACTTGAACTTGGTGCATCAATCAAGGCTTGAAGTCTTCCCTCTTCTTCTCTCTCCATCAAAAATGGTGAATAACTCCTGAAGGGTTTGTCAAGTAAGATTTTGATATTTTGTTGATTTCTTGTTGTTTTCTTTTTCATCTCTAATCCAACATATATCTCTAATTTCATCTCCCTCTCTAACCGAACGTATCTCTCTCACCCTAGAAATTCATTCTCTCTATAAATTCTAGGTTCTCCTTGCTACACGTACATTTCACCCCACAGTATCCTTATTGCCTACGGGCAAGAATAAGACTTGGGAGAGAAACTTCTCATCTCTTCACTTCTCTCATATCTACATTTCTCACATACTATCCTAGCTGAATAATTCAAATGATGTGAATTTCTATCGCTTCCACTATGTGCGATCTATTAGAATTAACGTTAGATTAGCCGTAAAATACACTTTTAACAACGAATAGTGTTTCTCTTTGGCCCAGAAAAACTCAATGAAATAATTCTTTCACCGGATCCCATCATACTACCCCTTATAGAGTATAACTTTTCTTTTGGCATAAGTGTAGTCATCTTGCTATGAACCAAGAGGATCTGTACACACAATTAATCCCAATCACTACACAAAACATATATATTATGGTAAGCACAAAATTACAATTCCAAAGAACAATTTGTAGCCTGTTTGGTCGGCAAAGATTGAACGCCATTAACTCCTCTATTAACCCTTTCATATTACCCATGATACGATATGACCATAGCCTTGATGTTTTTTTTCTTTGTGTGTGTGAGTGCAAGAGTGAAAGGCTTCTTTGATTGTACTTCCTTCCAAACCCTAGACTTCATGGCATCTATGGTTTAACTTCTTCATATAGTTTTTGGAGTTCTCTCACAAACTCTCACAACCAAAATCCCGGTGCTTTCTTGGCAAGACCGCAAATTTCTCGACATATTTTTGGTGAACCCAATGCAAAACTGCCAGGATGAGAGTTTTTGGGTAACCATATGGGTGATCATGTTGAGCAACATGGTATGCATTTTGACCCAACAATAATGCAAATGTTTCAAGCATTTGCAATGTTCATGCAACAACAACATGCCACTGAAAGAAGGGAGATTTCAACAACCAAAGCCATACAAGCGATCATCAACAAAATGGATCAATTCAATGGCAAAGATGTAACCAAGTACTTACGCAAGTATGTGAAGGAGATGGAGTTGCATCACGTGTCAGAAGATGAGATGATTCAAAGCTTTTAGCAAGTTGTTGTTCCAAAAATTAGGGAACATTTTAGGGGAATTAAAGATGGGCATGGGAGAAACTGGGAAGAAGTTAAAGTAGCTTTGAAGGAGGAATATTTAATGGAAGACTCTGAGAGAGTGACCAAAAGGACATTCTTAGAATGGGTAGTCAAGCCAAAGCAAGGAATATTAATAACAGAGCTACTTAGGGAATTTGAGCGACGCTATGCACAACTCACCAGGACAGAAAGGGCCACACTAGATGCAGAGAAGACATACCTTTTCTTACAAGCTGCAGGTAAAGAGTTTCAAGAAAATTTGGAGCTTCTTCTTGAAGATAAAGATGTTGAGCAAGGACTATAGACCGACTGAAATGAGGTTGAAGGTGTTGTCTCACTACTTGCCAAACGACAAAGAAGAAGAGACAAGATGGTAAACACTACAAGTCCTTCCACCTCAACTTCTAACAAAATGGTAAAGCCTACTTTTATTGCTCCTAAGTTTCATGAGTCCACGCTAGATGAGCTTGTGAAGGGAACGCGTGACTTGAAGGTGACGCTTGCAAAGCTTGAAGAAAAAGGCCAACCATCAGGGCCACTTCCTAGGCAAAGACAACATCCCAAAGAAGGTTTTGTTAGTAGATGTATTTGGTGTGATAGTACAAACCATGTACGAAGGGATTGTGATGGTTTTAGTGATGCTTTGACAAAAGATGTTGTCTTTTTTAAGGATGGTAAGATCCACTTAAGAGAGATAGGTCTACCCTTGAGAACTAACTTTGGGAAGGGGGGAATGCAAACCTTAGTTGAAGACGTGGCAACTAACCATGCCACCTCTTCGATTGAGGCAGCTACTTATGGAGTAAGAATTGAGCATCTTAGTGATGAAGAGGTGAGTGACCATCATGGTCAACTTTGGCCAAATGTGATGCAATTAGCTAAAAACGGGAAGCTTATGAAAGAGATTCTACATGAAGCAGGTGATTGCATACGTCTAGAAATAGGGTTGAGTGATCCGGTGGATCGTAGGCGTGAAAATGGTGATGAAGGGCCCCGAGAATTCACCATGGAAAACTTACCGCACCACGTAAGTGTAGGGGAGGGGTTTTTTTTAACAAGTTACATAAGCGTATAAGTTAGGGGAAGGCCCCAATAATCTATCTCCCAAGCTTAAAAATAAGGGAGGGGGGTATCATATTTATGGGGGGGGACCTGACTCGGGTTGATTACTTGTAACGATTGGTCATCGATGTGTACTAGAATTCAAATAAATTTAGGAAAGTTTTTTATCAGGTCACACATCAAATTTTGCATCAAGCCAGTCATAGATAAGGACTCATTTTGAGCAGGTCAAGGGTTGATTTACATCAGCTTTGATGGGTCAGAGTTGGACAAGTAGCCAAAGTGCAGGTTGAGCGGGCACATAGTTTGAAGGTCAAACTAAGACACATTGAGGGTACCTCTAGTTATCAATGGAAGTGGTTCCTTAGTACATTGCCAATCACTATGCCATACACTCTTTGACTAGTTTTGTTCAGTTAGATCGTTTTAGACCTGAATTTTATGTAAGATAAGGGTACGATAGTTTTCCTCATTGATTGTCGTATAAACGTAGAAAGGGGGTTCATATTTCCTAATATGAGTCGTATATAGGGGTTTTATCAAAGTTGTCCACTCGCAGGTGGCATCCCATTTTGTATATAGAGTGAATCCCCCGGGTGAAGGGCCTTCAAAAAGAGCTACAAGAAGTGGAGGGAGGAATGATGCAGCACCTTTCGAGCACCACCAACACAAGAGGCACCTTCACCAGAAGTAACCATGGAGGAATCTACAACAGGAAAAAAAAAGGAGCCAACAAAAGGTAAGCCAAAAGGACCAGCTTACAAACTACAATCTAACATTGAGCTTGCTACAGACTTGAAGAAACTTCTAGAGGAGAGGATTTTGAATAGCAAGGTTGAGTTTACTTTGGATGAGGTGCCTCGCATAGTCAAGTGTGAATTCCATGAAGAAATTATCGACATCATCAAGAGAAAGAAGCAAACACTTGGAGAGTCTATTCGCCCACAGGCTGAAGGCGATACTTTGAACACACAAGGAGTACAGGTGCATGCTAAAGAAGGTGACAAAGCTATGGTGGGATGCTACCAGTCTTCTTGGAATGTAAAGCAAGTGAAATTTGCTGATGATGGGAAAGAATCTCAAAGTATTCCTAGGAGCCACTATTCTAGAAGCCATTAGGCACACGGGCTACTACAGAGACATTGATCAAGGTAAGTGATCTTGAAGAACCATTTGTTGCCTTAAATGAACATGGTTTTGAAATAAGTATAATGTCAAAAAGTCTTTACAACAAATGTAAATGGCCAATGGACACAAAACACGGTTGGATGGTCAGAGTGGCAAACAATTCATCAGGTGAATTATATGTAGCATGTCCAAGTGTAAAGGTAACAATAGGTGATGTAAAAGTTGAACAAAACTTCTTTATATAGGACACATCTTCATGTCATCTTATCCTTGGACAACCCTACATTGTGGGAGTTCAAAGGGAAACAAAGGTAATGGATGATGGTTCAACTTATGCCAAGATACGAAGCAAAGATGGTAAACGTGTTGTTCAATTTCTCACAGTTTGTGTAAACCATGAAAGAACTCGTGACAACCTCAGAGATCATCCTCTTCCGAAGGTGAGCAAAGAGTTTCATGATCATAGGGAAATGTTGGATTTTGGCCAAGTACCATTGTAAAGCGGGATTGCAGTGGTACAGAAAGAAAAAGGGTTTCGCCTAATCCAAAAATAGGTGAAACTTTCTCAACGAGCTCCTTGGTAACAAGGAATGGATCAGTATGTTTTACAAAACTTGAAGATTTGAAGAGATGTGAGAGGCAATATATACATAATGTACAAATAGGCATGACCGAGAGTGGGTTGCTAGAGCCTACTGAAAATGTTTTGGGTTTGTGTGAGCAAGTTGCTTTTGTAGATACTATGGGTGAGCTTGATGCTATAATGGAGTCTAGTTTTTTGCATCTTGAAAATGAATTTGTGGAAGAATGCTCTATGGAAATGTATCAAGTCATAGAAGCCTTTAAAGAAAACCAATGTTTCAAGCAAACAGATGGCTTAGAAGTCCATGTTGAAACTAAATACAAGAGTGTAGCAAAGAAGGTGAAACCAATAGCTTCACCCTTACCACCCAAAAACAAGGAAAAGATTGAGTAAGCTGCTTTGCAACCAAGTTTGAGGAATCCTAAAAAGATTGGGCACACCTTCACAAAGGAGTCTTTTCAAGAGTTGCAGGTTGGTGGCGAGGAGTTTCTAACACAGAAAGAGACAAAGTGCTTTAAGGAAATGCTTTCAAAGCATGGTAAATTTTTTGCATTTGAGCCACATGAGATAGGATGTGTTGATCCTTCTATTGTAGCTCCTATGGTAAGTTTTACAATACCTCATGTGTCTTGGAATTTATGGCCTATTCCGGTTCCAAAGGCTCATTCGCCCAAGTTAGTAGAGCTATTGAATGAAAATATCAAAATGGGTATTTTGGAGCCTTCTTGTGCTCCATACTCAAACAGGTGGTTCACAGTTCCAAAGAAGAATGGTGCTCTACGTTTCATCCAAGGTATGCAACCAGTGAACAAGGTGACAATTAGAAGTATAGGTATAAGACCGATTGTGGATGAGTTTTTTGAGGCGTTTATCTACTCAATGGGGGATCTCTACTCAGGGTATGATCAATTTCAGCTTGCGATTGAAAGTAGAGACTTGGCAACCATGAGGACACCTTTGGGTTTGGTAAGGATGTGTACCTTGCCACAGGGAGCAACCAACTCGGTTGCTCATATGATGAATAGGATGATTAAGGTCTTACGTGACTTTATTCTTCAAATCACAATGTTTTTCATTGATGATTTCCTATCAAAGGATGTGAAGAAAGTGAGAAACATGAAGCTTTGGATCTCAGGGGATGTCGCAGGTTTGTGGAAAATCACATAAATGATTGTAATAAAATTCTATCTAGGTTGGAGGAAGTGAATCTTACTTTGTCAGGGAAAAATTCTATGTTTGGTGTCAATGAAGTGCTCATTGTGGGGCACATGTGCGGGCCATATGGTAGGAAACCTTGTCCAACAAAGGTAGATTCCATCCAAAGAATGAAAGAAACATGAACTAGCATCACTAAGGTTAGCATGTGTCTTTTGTGTTATTTGGATTCCACATTATGCACATGTAGTTTATCCTCTTTATGAATTGCTTAGAAAGAATCAAAAGTTTAAATGGAAAGAAGCACATGTAAAAGCTATGAAAAAGCTAAAGGAGTTGCTCCAGTCAGCACCAACTTTGAGAAAGGTAGACTATGAGTGTCAAAGGCCAGTAATTGTGACAGTAGACACCGGTCCTATAGGGATTGGATGGGCAATAAGGCAAGATGAGGAAGAGGGACACATGTATGTGGTGAGATTTGGAGCAAAGGTACTGAGTGCTCGCCAAAGAAACTATCCACAGGTAAAGAGAGAGTCATGAGGTATGGTTACAGCCTTGAAAAATGGAAAAGAGTACCTAATTGGTGCATGTGTGGTTGTAGAAACAGATTGTCTACCACTTCTTGGGATGATTACAAGCTGCTCAACTCCAGACATTGCTATGTTGCAATGGATTGCCTACATTAAGTCATTAAGTCATTAAATCCTGCGTTTAAGCACATTGCAGGTAAAGACAATACAGTGGCATAGATGCTATCAAGGGCAAGGTATGAAGATGAGTCACAGATGATTGACGAGGGAGATTATGTCGGCACAAAGTTCTATTCCGTCTCTCATGTCAAAGGTAGCAATGTTTGCATTACTAATCCACTTGAATTGTTATTGAAAGAGCTTTATGAAGGTGATTGGCTTCTATCCGTAGCTTGTTTGGTCGACAAAGATTGAACGCCATTAACTTATCTATTAACCCTTTCATATTACCCATGATACAATATGACCATAGCCTTGATGTTTTCATCTTTGTGTTGTTTTGATATTCTCTTTTGTGTTCTTTCTTTGTGTGTGTGAGTGCAAGAGAGAAATAGTGGGGCTTCTTTGATTGTACTTCCTTCCAAACCCTAGACTTCATGGCATCTATGATTTAACTCCTTCATATAGTTTTTGGAGTTCTCTCACAAACTCTCATAGCCAAAAGCCCGGTGCTTTCTTGGCAAGACCACAAATTTCTCGACAACGCTTGCAATGTTGATATCCACGCACAGAGCTCCTCAAGGCTAACATGATGGTGCTCTCAAAATTTTGATACGATGATCGTGCGGTGTGGTGAAGAGAGATAAAGAAACATTAGCAAGAGGCAATACACGACATGCAAAGAAACCTTATATGCTTCTACCTTTCATTAATAAATATTGTGAGGTGTGTTGCACTCAGACTGTGTATAGTGTTGATTACGTGCTTGTGGGATTCATCAAGTATGTATACATGTTGTTTTATGGCTTGTAGTATGTTAGTTTTTACATTTTGCAAGGTCCTCTGTGCTCTTGATTGTTGCAAAGGCTGTTGCAAGCACACCATTCTACAGTATATAGCAAGTCCATTCAATACTTGGGAGACATAGTTGCCACGTGTATGTCTTTTTTCATCCATACACCTTGGAATGTTGGAAACATAAACGAAGAGCATTTAGAAGAACAAGTCAAACAAGACAAAACCTTTTCCTTCATTTTCTTTTCCAACCTTTACATTAATGCATGCATTCACTATAAACATTAACTAAGGACATTCAATCCTTCAACTTAAATTAGCCTTAAATCACATAAATATATTTTTAATGGCTTTTGATTGTTCCAAAATCATATAGCTCATCTACAGCTGGCATGACCATTCTCATTTACATTTTCATCTCCAATTCAAGCATTGCATATTATTTTTTCTCTCTATTTTTTAGCCTCAAACTTTATTTCCTCAAAGCATTGTTAAATGTTACAAAATGAAATTCAATAATTAAAGTCTGATGGGGCTATTACCAAAATACAATTTTGGTGACATTACTTTGTCCTTACATGATAGTTGCCCTTAACTATAAATCATCTTAAGGAAAACAGGGATGCGGATCATCATTTGAACAACAACACCCTTCCGTAGTAGTGGGTGGCAGACATAGTATACAGCAAGCAAGTTTCCATATATCTGGCCCTACACACCTTGATGACTAGTCTATGTATTGCTTGAGGCACATAGTCTACCGCAAGCGTATCTTCATGCATTAAAATCTTAACACTAGAATGGTAACATGACACTTTTATGTCCTTGGACACTTTTGTGTCCTGTTAAGTGACCATTTTGCTTGAATTATTTGAAGAGTATGAAAATGAATTTCTAGGTGCTATATATCCACAAAGTTGCCTTATGAGCTGAAAAAAACTTAGCATTTTTTTTTTAGTATCGATCTCACCATTAACCTTACTCTTGCACAATATTTTTGAACCTAAACTGTGTGAAAAAACGGGTCCTGTTTTTTTTTTTTTTCAATTTTTGGCAACTATACCACTCTAAACTTCATGTTTAGATGGCTAGAGGTTAGGCCTTCATTGTTCTCAACATGTTTTGATGCTTGTAGGGAGAGCTAAGTGTTAAAATTGAAAGTTATGACCAATTTACAAGAATTGCATAATCCTGTTTTTTTGGCCAAAATTAGCACTTTTATGATTTTTTTGGTGGCTTTCTTGATATCCAAATTCAATTTTGATTGTGTAAGTGTAATGTATAACATAAAGCTAATCTTCCTTGAGTTTTGGGGGACCTGATATGCTATATAGCATAGTATATGATGATGGTTGAGTTTTTTGATACGATACATTTTAGAGTAGCAAGTATAACTTTCTCAATATTGCTAGTTTCTTAGACCAATTTTGTATATTTTGTAGGTAGTGACCATATCTAATCATAGACTACAAACTTGGCTAGATATTGAGTAGTTTCTATGGGTTTCTAGAAGTCATAATGCTAAACCCAATTTTTTCACATTTGCTGTATTTAGCACTTTATCATTGCCCCCAAGGTTCCAATTGTAAGAGATCCATTATCCTTTTGACATGCTCCATGGCTCCTTTTGAATCCAGAGGCCCAAAGGGAACTAAGAAAACATGTATATAGTATCTGTATTGAGCGTGACTATAGAAACTTTGATGATAGGTCCGCAGAATGGCAAAAATGCAACTTTTTTATACCTTTTTTTTTGCCCAAAAAAAAATTAGTGAGGCAAAAGCAACCATATGTTTTGGTCACCAACCCATTGAAGTTAACGGGGCATTTTATCTCATGTCCTACAAAAATCCCCACTCTTATTTATATGCAATCAACCATAAGAAATTGCTGTTTTGGGCAAAATGCACTGGTCCATCAACTTTGGAGGCTTGTAGTGACCAAGGGATGAGAAAAATTACAAGTTTCTCATTTTTTCCATATGTAGTAGTTATTGAACTATAAGCTCATGAAAGGATTTTTCAAAATGAGTGGATCTACTATGGTTTTGGAATTTTTTCCCAAAACCCTGAAAGGACACTTTTATGTCCTGTTAGGTTACCATTCTAGTGTTAAGTAATTTATAATTTTAATGAATACATAAGAGAAATACAGAAAAAAATTGTTTCATCAAAACCATTTCTACATTGATGTCTTGTTTGGTATTCAATTTCTATAAATATTTTATTGCATTTACATTGGTCATTGTATCATCTAGCTACAATTCATTACTTACCAAAAGTCATCAAAAGCATTTCTACATCCATGTCTTGTTTGGTGTTCAACCATATGAACATTTCACTTCTTTTGAGCCGATGTATGTATGTATAGAGTTCCTTACCTTGGGGCTGCAGCTTATCCACATACTTAAGAAACCTTGGTAGTTGGAAATGTCCTCAAGTTACTCAAACTCATGCTATGAATAATATGTGTCTCAACAAGAGGAAGTCATAGGTTTACTTGAAAGGCATAATTTTAGGCCAAATAGGTGGCAACTTGAGTCTATAAGCCAACCATTCACCCTTTTCATACTTTCTTTGTGACCATTTGAGTAACTTTGCATGAGTCTGGTGATCTATGCATTTCTCACCCTTGTCCTTGCTTGTGTTTTCTCATTTACAAGCCTTATTGGACGTGAAACATTAACCATTTATTGAATGCATTTTAAAAGAACTTTGATGCATTAGACAAAGATAACATTGGTATCATGTAGTATGGTGTGCTTTTTATCTTTAGACTAATATCTAGAAGAACACACACATATGTTTTTGTGGCAAAGTTTGAATCCTTTGTGCGACTTCAAATATTGAAAAACATATGCAAGAATATGTATTGGTCTCAAGTATTGCAAGTTAAAACATTGTCAACATAACCTTGAATGTAGCTTAAATACCACATTGCTCTTTAATTGAGATTTAAGCACAATCTTTTCTCTCATCATTCATGTGACACAACTCTTGTGCATCAATTACAATAGTAGTATCTGCAATATCTACCATGCTAGGTAGCCGTGGAGATACGCTACTGAATTAATTTTGAATCCTTGTGTAGTTTGAAAAAGCATAATTTACATAATTTTGCTTGCAAAATGTAAGCAACATAAAAAATTAAATACATAACTAGAAAATGAGTGTACCTTAATCAATGCAAGTAGATTTCTCCTTAATAATTATTCCTTCTTTAAAAGAAGAGGAAGTATGATTTCTTGAATTCTCTCCTTGATTGTAATCTTCACGCATATAGAACATCCAAATCCTTGTGGGAAATTCATTCATGAGATGCTCAAGTTGATGATTATAGTTCTCTTCTTTGGATTCCATGTTGCGATTACGAATGCTTTGCCTCACGTTCTCTCGGTGTTTATGTTGTTACTCTTATCTTTGATTGCTTAGACACAACATTCAAAGAGAAAGTGGATGCTCTTTTGGGAAGAGATTCGTGACAACATGCATGGTTTGAATCTCTTTCCCTACGTCATAACAACTCTTGCAAACCTCAACATGACTTCTTTTTTCCTCTCTTTGATAGAAATCAATATATTTTCAAGATTTGAGCTTCCCATGTTATCCATATTACTTGATAACTCAAATGTGAAAGCTCTCGGCCTTCTCTAATTAGAAACTCATATTCAATGAAATTAAGATATCTTTCTTTGTGATTATAAAAATTATTCTTGTTACATAAATTCATCTCTCGATTGAAAAAGAAATAAAGCTTTGACATTTTTGAATCTCTTAGATCAGGTCACTTCATGGAAGAAGAAGTTAACCTAAACTCTGATACCAATGTAATGAAGTTTGAAAATAATAGACTACCACCATCACTTCAGCGTCATCAAAATAAGAAATTCATAACATAATCACATAATCTTGTAGAACCTCAGAGAGAGAGAGAGAGAGAGATAACACAATATTGAAGGTCAGAATGGCCGACCCTCTCCCCATAGAGATTTTTGTATTACAAAAGCTTTCGACGAAGCTAAATACAATCATAATACATGAGCTTTCCTATAATGTGATATTTTTATCTATTGATAAAGCCAACGATTTTGGCCTTCTTTGATCTGAAACATAGATTCACAAAGTCCTCTATTTGACAAAGCGTCATCTTTTTCCTTATTTGACATCTCTTCTCCCTTATGTAGAAGCATCACAAAGCACACAAAACGCTTCAAAAACATGTGCATGCTTCTCTTCAGAAGAGTTTTACTTACTGAGTTCAATGCATGACAAATAACTTACCCAACGTCTTCTTCAATACTGGCAAGCAACAATGCTACAACAAAAACTAGTAGACATTACTAAAATATGAAATCAATACCATAGATGCATAGAGCTCAAAGAGAGCCATAGTAGCTATGGATATCTTTGGGGGGGGGGGGGGGAGAGAGAGAGAGAGAGAGAGAGAGAGAGAAGAGTGGGCCTTTTGAGAGGAATAATCCTTGCTTTTTCCAAGCTACCATTAGCCTCTCGTGCAACAATAATTCACATTTTTCACCTCTTTTGCTCTTCAATTCAAAAAGTGTTCAACACAAAAGCTATAGATATTGCCATTTCTATTCTAGAGTATGTTTCATTTTAGAGATCATCTCTCTATCATGAGATATGTCAAAAATACTATCATTAGGTCTCCTTTTGGTAGTTGAACCACTTCTAAACCTTTCCTTTAATTTTTTATCCACTAATTTCCTCGTGAGAAGTATCCATCACTCATATTCAAGAGGTGTGTGTGCATGGATACTTATGGGTACTCAAGCAATGTTCAAGCTAGCCCACATCTCCCTTTTGGCTAGCATTCCCGCACACTTTTTGGAAGCATTCAAGATTCATTTTTAATTCATTTTAGTCCCATAAAAGCACATTTGATTCCAAAAAGATTTCCATTGGTACTTCTAAATAAACTGAGATCTTGATATGCACCTTAGACTACCTGTTTTGGCACTTTTTAAGGTCGCTTCACCCTTCTGGCACCCTAAGGCTTGAGACGCTCCTTACAGCCATCTTTGTAATCTTGGTCCTTCCACTCCTTTTATTTTCTCTCTTTGGAATGGCCAATTCTATAGAGAAAAAACATTTAAGTAGACCAAAATTACATTTGGTGACAATACAATGCCAAAAAAGGGTGCTTGCATAAGTATACAAGGCAATATTCCCAAACTTCATACAAAAAAATTTACAAATATATCAAAATCTGCTAATGTAGCAAGCATTGTGCTCAAACAGGTGCCAAATTAATCAAGAAACTCAAAATCTATCTTAGATTTGTCAATACTTAAAAGTATCCAAAATCAAACTCGGTCCCCATCACGAGAGAAGTGAACCATTAGGAGACTGAAGGCAGTCAAAAAATGCACCAAAGCTGCACTAAATTGGTATTAAGAGGACCAAAAAAGTGTCAAAATCGAGTGAAAAATGCCTTAAATTGCATAATTGCACCATCATGTACATAAGGAGCTTCAAATATAATCCAAAATCCAACATCAAAACTATCTTTTCAGAGACACAACGCCATAAGCCTTCACTAAATAACATCAGCACATCCACTAGTGTAGACTTACATATCCGTAAAAGCATCTATGGGATCAAACTCAATGATCAGTCCTCAAAGATGCATAAGAGCCGATATCAATTGCAAGAGAGAATTCCATCAATCAACACTAAGTATGCATATACGACATGTGAAGACTCTTGTCAATGACAAAGCTGATAAGCACAATACCCAAGGTAAACACAATCAAGACTTTTTTCAAACGCATCAACTACAAAACTCTCATAAACTTGGCCTCAAATCAAAAGCTTCTCAAACACTTTATATCCACAAAGCATGACCCATAACCACATCCACAACCTACATGTTTGCACAAAAACATCCACCATATCATGAAGTTAGTTCAATCTTGGACTACATAAACTGTACAAGAGCATTTTTAGAGCTACTTTTGGATTTATGGAGCCAAATACCCAAGGCATGCACTCAAGAAGATCATCAAGAACTTCTGTGTGCTTGCTTAAGAACACCACAATGGTATACAAGTCCATGAGAGAGCTTCTTGGCTGCCTTTTGTGCGTTGAGGTTCGACGCTAGCAAGCAACTTCAAGCTTTGTCCCCTGCAAGTTGCAAGCCATGCCTTTTCCAAGTTGATATAATTTGAAAAAAACCAATGCTACTTGTTTCCTACTAGGAGTATTTTAATTTTATTGCTTTTTCATGGTATTGGCCTTAGTTAAATACAAACCCAGATGATGTCATTGAGGCCTTAAAGATTGGCTACTTATATTACTCATTCTAGTCAAACTACTATAGTTTTTTTAAGCCTTCACTCCCACACAACAATACCTACAATGCTATTTTTCAAAAGAGCCTTCCCAATCAACCTTGGCATTTCCACATTAATTGACTTAACCTTGCATTTGTTAATGTCAACCTACTACTCTTTTGGACATTCCGCATTCTGTTAACTTTAAAAATTGCTTGTGTTCACTCCCAGAAATCAGTCTTATTGCCTTTGGCCCCAAGTGAGCCCATTGTGTTGAGCCTTAGCTCCACACGCCATAGAAGGTAAACACTAACTCTCTCAACCGAGGTTTGAAACTTTAGGTTCCCATACCAAAGCTAAAATTGAGCTCTCTTAAAGAATGAACCACCATTGACTTTGATACAACTTGAAGGTGTAGGAACACACAGGTGCACAAGGATCAAGAGAGACAGGAGAGTAGACCGAGATGTAGGCGGAGTTCCGTGCATCAACACATACTATGGATTCTTATTGTATCTTTGTGTGATAAGAATGGAAAATAAAGAGTCAGTAAGATATGTAAATGAGATGTTCGGCTAGGGCACATTGGCTCTTTAACCCCAACCTGCTCAACTTTACCCCCTTGTCTTTGTGAGACCCGGTTGTTCTTAATCTCTCTATCTAGGATATAGCTTGTGGTTTTGGTACCCATATTGTGTTTGACCTTCATAATATCCTTGATCTTCCAAGTTGAATCAAAGCAGTATACATGCCTCATGCTTGTCTCTTCCTCCTATTTTTAGAGCTTGAAGCCATCTTGGATCATTGAACATGACTAAAGTGCACGAGTGAGAGCCTGTGTGTGTGTATGTGTGCAGAGCGAGAAGGGGAGAGAGAGAGAGAGAGAGAGAGAGAGAGAGAGAGAGAGAGAGAGAGAGAGAGAGAGAGAGAGACCACGATGTGGGGTGGAGCAGAGTGCCAAGAAACAACACTCACTCCTTATTCTTCTATGTATAAACAATAAGTGAGTAAGTTAGTAGAGTCAGTGGCCGATCGGACACACCGCATGTCCGACCTCAGGCCCGACCTCAGGCAAAGGCACAACACCTTTACCCCAACAACCTCCCATGTAAAGGCAAATGTGCCAAAACTGCGTGCTACTAGCTAAACTACTAGTATGTACAAGAAACCAGGTGAGAGACTTTCTCAACCTATGCCCACTGGCTCGCTCTCTCATTGATCTACATGCAACCATATGGGCTCTAGTGGTAAGCAAGCATGCATATCCAATCTAGAGCCCGCATGTAAATCCTGCAGACAACTCTGTATGGTCCATAAAGCTCCATTATGCATCATGCTAGTGTCAGTCATAGTACAACTGACAATTCCTATTGCAAATGCTTCCACTATAGCTACTAAGATGGGCCTCTACACTAGTAGGTCGTACATGAGACCCCTAAACACTCGTAGGTCCTAGCCTTCTCTATGGTATGTGCAATCCCTGCACCATTAGGACTAAAGACAAATGGATGTGACAAATCAAGGGTGCTCCACACTGTGACTATCCCTGCATCCATCATACCATGATCTACATGTCCTGGCATAACCATGTCAACATCTAGCATGAGAATATTGAAGAACTCCATGTCCATCATCTCTATCTGTGTCTCTGGGAAGCAGACCCACTCTACCTCTACCTGCACAAACTCTGACAACACCTATTGTGTCTCACTAGAGCACTGTCACTCTACCTCTATCTCTATAGAGTCTAGTGGCACGTCCTACATAGCTCAATGCTTTGTCTCATGAGCATGGTGGATCTCAACTACAAAGGAGACACGTCTCGTCTCTTGCTCAAACCATGCCAGTAACAAAATTGAGAAAACTTGAGACACATGTATAGGATATCTCAAGCCATTGCGGGCTCCTCTAGCAACCTTAATGAACCGCGATGCATCTAGAAAGACTACTATCTAAGTAATTTTGAACACCCACAATTTTCTCTACCTGCCTCACTGATATCAAGCTCTATCTCAGCTGAGGAACATAGCACACATGTCGTAGCATATATGATGCACCACTGGGCAGTGAAAAGCAAACATCTCATGCACCTGCAATGGCAAACGCCGAACCATCGGTCAAGTGCACACAACCAAATCTCCCACTAGAGAAGATGCTAAACCAGTCACGATGTGGTGTGATGTGGAACATTGCATCCTCATCTAGCAATCAACATGGAGAAGTGTCACCTCTCAAAGACATGTAAGCAAGAGGAACGCTAAAGAAAACGTGACATAACCGTCACTAGCATATGAAGCCATCACTCTAGCATGTGTCAAAACCTCATTTGCACCATGCATAGATCTCCGTTGTTGCCTCATACATCTAAAACAACAACGCCTAATGTGCCATGTGTGACCACAATGCCAACAACGTAAGTATCGGAAACTATGAGACCACCGTCTCTCATGAGTCATCACTGTAAACTCTAAACTGTCACGCGTCTCCAATATGGATGCTAAGAAGCCAAATTTATGGCAAGAAATCTTGGCAGAAAATTGGCAGAGTCTCCCTTGTAAACTAAGCAAAAAAAAAAAACTCAAGTACAATCTCTATCATAAACCATGCCAAGCTGTCAACAAAGTGGGAGATCACTGAACCACTACACAATCATGGAAATCATGATCAAATGCATCAAAATTGATGCTCACATATGCATAAAATCAACTCCACAACCTACAAACTGCAGGCATACAATCTGGGACAAACAGTTCAACCAAGCATAAAGCGCATAACCAAGTAGCTGCTCTTGCTGCAAGAGGCCAAAATATCAATTACACTGCTAAGAGACCACCTCTTCAATGCTATGAGTGTGGAGGTCCACATCGTGTAGCCGACTATCCTATTAGGCTACAAAAGAATGACACACTAATTCAAACCAATCAAGCGAGCACGAGTATAATGCCGATACTCATGTGTAATTGATGTGGCATAAATCATTTGATTGCCCAATGTCCAAAAAATCCAAATGCACCAAAGATCACGCCATTAAACTTGATTAAAGTTACCGAGTGTTGGGGTATAGGCGCCTGTGCCTTGCCCGGCCGCCCAGAGTCTGGGCGCCCACTGACTTGTATACCTTATACATAGCATAAGTGTATAGGGGGCTGCTCACTCTTTTGAGTCTCCCCACCCATATCTGTGTTGTGTGTCTCCTTCTCTCTCTCTCTCACTCTTCGTCTGTGGTGCTCCCCGATCCCCTTCAATTGGTATCAGAGCTATGGTGACCGCGGAGAGCATGACGGCTTTGAGAGCTTCAAGGCGATAGCTCGCTCGCTCTCGAAGGTAGAGAGATTAAGAAAGCTTGGTCGAGGAGGCGGTTGCGGCTTCCTTTGTGAGAGGAGCTTTTGAGCTCAGTGGAGCTCATTAGAGAAGTGCTCGGCGGAGGAGAGCTTGACATTCGAGTGCTTGGATGCTGTTGTGGCAGAGCTCTTGCGTTGGAGCTTGCATTGAGAGGACATTGCATCACGCAGAGTGGAGCAGGAGCAGGTTCAAGAGTGTGTGCAGCTCGTTTTTGCCATTTTCGGGCTCTAAAATGCAGTTTTTTGCGTAGCTCCGTCATACAGAGTCAGATCTACATGATCCAGGAGTCTAGGTTAGGGTTTTGGCACGCTCCGGATGCGATGGTGATGTCTATTTGCTGAAATTATGCTTTGAATTACAGTAGCAACCAGCAAATTCATAGGTGTACATAGGTTTTTGGATATGCATTTGTCCAGAGAGCCACTCATGCGACAGTGAGCTATGTTGCCATGGTCTTGGCGGTTTATGTATGCCATATATGGATTTGTGTATTTGTTTCTGGCTGAGATTATTTGAGATTTGGTTCAATTTATAGAAGAAACTCTGTTGGATTTTATCCAGGTTCTCGCCATAGCTTCTACGTATCCGTAGGTTGCTCTTTGACAGTTTAGTGGTTGAGTTTACTCCCACTTTGACAGGTGATTTTCAGTCATCATTTGGTTGGAGTTTGGAGTCACTTGTGTATGCCCTTGTGTGCCGTATTTCGTATTGCGCATAGCGACAGATCTTGCAAGGTTTTGCGAAATGTTGCTATAGTTATCTGGCAGACATTTGGTCATCGATTGAAAGGTATTTTGGCAGCAATCATCACTCACATGTATGTCATTTGAGGTACCGTTGAGTGGTACTCCGGCAAGAGCGGGTATGCTCATATGTATGACTTTGTGAGGTGATTCCGGTCGAGTTTATTCCCGGACTGGCCATCGTGGCATATATTATTGTCTCTTTGAGGTTTACTGTTGAGATTTTGCTCCAGTTACAAAGGAGACTCTGCCAAAATTTTGTCAGATATTTATGCGCGATTAAGTCGTATTGACTTGTGATTTTGTGCAAGGTTTTGCACGGTTATTGGTGCAACTTTGCATCAGGTTTTGAGCCATATTTTGCGGACTTTTGTTGATGCGATTCGAGCCAGTTTAGGGCTGATTTGGTTGACACTTGCTACTCATTGTTGGTTGCTCTTTTGCGAGGATTATGGCTGATTTTTCATTTGACTTCCAGCGTTATGGTCTGACACAGTTTGATGGTGTAGATTTTGTTGCTTGGAAGGAGCATATGCTTGTTGCATTGGCGGATTTGGGGCAGGATAAACCCTTGCGTGGTTTATCGGCGAAGCCTAAGTCTATGCTTGATGATGATTGGCAGGATCTTGATGAGTTAGCAATGTCTACGATTCGTTTGCATCTGGTTGAGTCTGTTGACTGGCAGGTCTCGAGGGAGACTACAACTCATGCTTTATGGCAAAGTTTACATGCTATGTACGCGACATCCATGTCTACAGGGGAGTCTAGTCCCACTTCTATGTCCATGGGAGAGATTGGTCCCACACGCAAGTCTCGACGGCATAGAGACTTGACATGTTGGCATTGTGGACATAGAGGGCACATTAGGCGTCGATGTTTCAGGCGTTTGAGACAACGGAGGCGACAGATGTGTGATGCAGATTTGGGCACGACAGATGCTAGTGAGATCAGTACGATGGTTACTGAGTATGCTTGTGACGACGATGTCACATTTACATCTAGCTTGTCTTCAGACGATCTTATGTCTACGGATTGCATATCGGATTACACATTGTCTTCACAGTGGTTACTAGATTCAGATGCTACATTCCATGTCACGTCGCATCGTGAGTGGTTTAGTACGTTTTCTAGTGGGAGACTTGGTGGTGTGCACATGGCTGATGGTGTTGCGTATGACATTAAGGGTGCAGGAGACGTATGTTTGTCCTTGCCTAGTGGTATGAGATTTAGCCTGCGTCATGTGCGTTATGTGCCAGATCTGAGACGGGATTTGATCTTAGTCAGACAGTTACGGGATAATGGATGTCGGGTATCGCTGCTTGAGCGATCTTTTGCGTTGCATTTGGGCTCTCTAGTGATTGCGAGAGGTGCCAGGAGTGGTACAGGTTACCCATTGCACTGTGTTGTCTCTGTGATCACGCAGCCAGGTAGAGAGCGAGAGAGCAGGCGAGTCTCTTTTGCTCATGGGTTACAGGGTACTTTGCATGGAGTGCAGAGTAGTGAGCTTGTTGTGCACACAGTTGGGGCACGACTTGAGCAGTCACACAGAGAGGTGATAGAGTCAGACATGCATGCTTTGATAGTGACTGAGCAAAGCAAAGAGTCAGTTGTGCGAGATACTTCTATGTAGGATAGGCAGGTAGAGCGGTCTTGCTCTAGTGAGTCACAACAGGAGGACGTTGTGCAAGAGTCTATGCATACGGAGTTAGAGCATGAGAGCTCTAGTGAGTCACAGCAGATTGAGTGGTCATGTTTGCAGTGGATGATTGCAAAGGAGGCTGAGATGTCAGCGATTATGCAATCATTCATTTCTATGCTCGACAGTGAGCATGGGCATATAGTTGTGCAGGATATGTCTTCCAGCAGACATCTAGAGCAGCTGGTTTGCTCTGAGGTTGCACGACAAGTTGATGCGTCTTTTGCGGACAGTCAGGAGATGCATGTGGCTGACACACCTCGTCAGTCAGAGATGCCTATTGCCAGGGATATATATGTTGATGCATGCTCTGTAGAGCTAGTAGGGCCCGCTAGCATTGCATCGGCATTCGGTGGTCTCATGTATGAGATGCTGATCTTGAGACCGGATATCGCAGCTGTAGTGGGAGCATTTGAAGTTGGGATTGTCAGTCGTTTGTTGACTGATGACGGCATAGTGCACGAGGGAGATATGCAGGTATTGCGTACATACTTGCAGTACGTGTGCGGTACTTATGGTGGTGTATGGACTTACACAGGAGCAGGACAGCCGGATGCACACGATCACAGCCAGCCAGTGGGCATCGGTTGAGAGCAGTTTTCTCTCACCTTTTGTAGTCTTTAGACTAGGTTCCCTTGCTTAAAGGCACAGCCGCCTTTAAGTGGGAGGTTGTTGGGGTATAGGCGCCTGTGCCTTGCCCGGCCGCCCAGAGTCTGGGTGCCCACTGACTTGTATACCTTATACATAGCATAAGTGTATAGGGGGCTGCTCACTCTTTTGAGTCTCCCCACCCATATCTGTGTTGTGTGTCTCCTTCTCTCTCTCTCTCACTCTTCGTCTGTGGTGCTCTCCGATCCCCTTCGCCGAGGAGCCATCACAAAGTACACCTGTGGTACTAGTAAACGTACTCACACGATCGATGCTCCAAAAACAAAATTATATTCTTGAGGAAAGAGACACAGCATCAATTGCCCAATCTTAGAAAAAGAAGAAAACACGAAGGAAGAGATCGCAAAAAGCAGCCAAGTCAGAACCGAGTTCAAAGACCAACATAGGGACTGGTGACGACCCCGTATATATGAATGACGTTGAAGAGGATTCTGATTCAGGTGAAACCATGGAGACCAAAACGACCACTAAGATAGAAACCAACACGGAAGATCTTCATGAGCCACAATGGCCAGGATCCAAGAAGAAGATAGGAACTTATCCAAACCCTACAAAGGAGATTGAGCGAGTCAAGCAATTAAGGAGTTTGGTAGAAGATACCCAAAGGGATCTAGAACCAGCACCTAGGCAGATCCCTACGCAACAACAACCTCACCAAGTCCATAGACCATTAGCCATACCTAGTGTCATCCAAGAAGAAAGTGACTTAAAGTCATGGGAAAGTGGGCGTACTCACTTCTTGATGGAAATAATGTTTACAGAGGGACTACCTGATCCTATCGAAGAAATGGAGCTCCCATCTTCCCCATGTCAAGGGACTGAAGCCCAAAAGGTGTCGTTAAACATTGCCAAATTGATGGATTTCATGTCTTCAGAAGTTAGAACCACCATCATGTCCAAACTATATAAAGACCCTGAGCTAGTCTCAGCTCTTCGAGCCTTCCTCAATGGGGAACTAAAGTTTGGGCTACCACAATTTGCACAAATGGATGGAGCTGGGGAGATGCCAATAGAGGAGGAACACTTAAATCCACAACCCAACCTAGATGAGAACTTTGTTACAGAAATTAATTTATACATGTTAACAAGTTGGGACAATACTTTGAGGGTGATGAATCCAATGCAACCATACCAATCACTACTAAGGGATTAACTGTGAAGGGAATCCTTGATGGTGGCGCTGGGGTTACCATTGTGACTAAAAATTGATGGGAAACCACCTTGCAACCACAACTATTGTAGTGAAGATGGCCAATGGGTCTATCGTTAAACCTATTGGGATGCTAGATGACCTCAAGATCAAGGTCTTTGGACATAAAATAAGAGTTACCTTCATTGTTATGGATTTATCCAAGCACACTATGGCATCGGAGATGATCTTAGGACGTCCTTTCATGAGGGAAGCAAAAATGGAGCATGGCTGGTCTAAAAACCATGTTTACTTGCAGTTCCAAGATTCTGTCATTCGAGTGGATCTTGTAACAGGTCGAGCACATCCTCTAGGAAATAGGTTTATAATTGATCATAGATCTGACACCACAGTTCACTCGGCCCCATTGCAATATTGTTACACGTGTAAAGCGGACACTGATGTTGGGGAAGATTCTCCTTATATGGACATACTACCTGGGATGACTGAGTCGGACAATGTGGATTGGGTCCACCTAGCAGCAACCATAGACACTTGGGGAAATAGGGGGACGACCTGGGTAACACCTGAGGGGGATGAAATGCCCATACCCTTAAATATGCTACAAGCAATGCATATAGTTTCTGACAAGATTCATCCTTATATAACAAAGAGAACATACAAGTGGGTCCCTAAATCTTCTTTAGCGACCATAGCTAGTGCTAAAAAATAGAAGCCTTGTAAGAAACATCCCACTCGCTCCAAGAAATATAAGGAAATGTGGCGTTGGATTCCTAAACGACTATTAGAATCCCAAGGCTACTATCAAGGAAATGACATGACCCATGTACGCCCAATCTAGTAGCTCCAAAACGAATCAATGATCGTCGAAATAAAAAAATCACAGAATGCTACACACCCACTCTAGAGCTAGTTTGGGTACCTAAGAAAGAATGATTTGTTCCACCTAGTTCAGGAAGGGGGAGTCCTATGAAGCTTCTAGCTCCTCATCTAATGCATCCATAGAGGTAAAAGCTTCTCCACAGCCTCCACCTACAATAGTGGACATCCATGAAGCTACAAAGGAATTCACACCTCCCAATGTTCAAGAATCACCTGATGAACCACTTCAAGTTCGATCCTGGGAGAGTACCTTACCACCCTTGCAACTCGATGAGGCACCTAAGGTAATAGAAAACTACTGGCAGAAATCCTCACCTATTACCAATTGGAACAATTGGTTTCAAAAGGTGACGAGCACATTTCAAACAGGTATGATCTACCCAAGGAAGGGGGGAGTGTTTGCTGACAGTCATCATTCACTCACTCCCCTCTCAACCTTCCTCCCTGACCTCTCAATCTTCCAATCTTAGGGAATGTATATATAAAGCCTTATACTCACCAAAACAAAAATAATAAACAACAAGAGCAATTAGCAAACGAGTATGCACAATAAAAGTCAAAACATTGACCCAGACCTACGCATTCACATCCGGTACACTGAAACAAAGATCTATGTCATTAAACACCTTTGATCCTCATCACTCGAGTGATGGAAGGGTAGGTAGGATTAGTACAATAGGAGTGTTTCTGTTTTAGAGTTTAGTGATCAACAAAGTTATTTCTTCCCACTGATGTGCCTCCTAGAGGTATTCTTTGTGTTTCCTAGTGTGTACAGGAACGTGTTGTTGTGGTTAGGATTTGGACTATTTCTCTCATCCACTCTTCAAATCAAGCGTGATCATCAACACAAACAGGTGTTTCTTTTCCATTAGCATGTCCCCTTATCTTTTTTGCATCTATGTTTATCTGCTTTAATTATGATTGGTAGCATAATATTCAACGCATTTGCTTAGTACCAAACATTAAATTCAATGTAACTTTTGTCACAATCACTTGTCTAGGTTTCAAAATCAAGTATTCTGACTAAGTTAGTTTGACCAAGCTAGGCGTTCGAGATCTTCTCTTAATACCATGGGGAAGGCCTTCCTAATTATCAATGGTTACTTAGGTTCTTAATCCGATTTAGGCAGCATTGTGTGAAATGTACTAGGGCTTTCTAGTGGGCTTAGTCCCTATTGACCTTTAGCTCAAGTATTATAAAGGGAGTTTACTAGTGTGATGAGCCTGGGAGGGTAACAGTGTTATATGACCCCCCAAAGTTACAAAATTAAAATGTTGAAAACGAAAAAACAAAAAATCAAAGTGCCACAATGTAAAATCTTTAGCTGGAAGAGAAACCTCAGCTTGATTTGGTACTCGACTCACATGTATCGCCTATGGTACTAGAGCCCTAGAGGCTCCCAGTGTGGGTGCTTTTCCTTGAAAAGCAAAAAACCCAAGGCATACAAAATAAGCACACCCATCAAAATTGAAACAATGTGAAAAGACTTTGGGGGGTCAAAGAAAAGGAAATAAGTCAGACGATGATTTCATGAGCAATTCCTTTTATCGTAGCTTAACTACAAGGTCTTTTAGGTATAGCCTCTAGTCAGCCCTCGGACATGAATACTTGGCTCTCACGATTAAACAACTTAATTGACCAGAGAAAATTGAGAACCTTGCCCATGGTATTAATAGTCGATCGTTAGTGCCTTTCGACCGTTAATTTAGCAACCCTAGACTTGTTTAGTTTTTTATCTTTACAACTGTTTATGCGTTTGATTATATTCAGTTTAATGTTTATTGCTGACAAATGGTTTAAAATTCTATTATCGATCAAATTATCTGCCTACAACTGCATATGCTTTTTAATTGTATATGAGAATGCAATTACTGTGCCAATGTCGTTTGATTTTGCAGTGACTGAAGAAGGCTAAGGACATTCATCTCAAATGCTCTTCCACCTCGACGAACGAGCTTCAACTCAATAGCTTCCAAGGACGGAATCTACATCAAGAAGGGGGGCATGTTAACCCTCACACACATTCCTATCACCTAAGATAGACGCCGTATTATTTATTTGGTAGAGTCAGGTGCCGGGTTTGTCGGTCCAATAGGAAAAGGGTAAGAGTGATCGCCAATGAGAGACGCACTCTAACTGTAACATTCAAGGGATTAGTTGGCTAAGCATGGGTGCCCAAGTGTGAATGGGGCGAGCTCATATAAAAGTCAACTAAACCTAAAATTCACTCATTCTCTCATTTGTGCGATTGAAGAGTGCTCTTGCTCCATCTCCATCTTCTTCTTCTTCATCTCCTTGTGTGTGTGTGTGTATGCGTGAGAGAGAGAGTGTGTGTGTGTGTGTATGCGATCGAGCATTGCGGCGGCACGACGGCGACGAGGCGGTTGAGCGTGACGTAGCGCCGTCTCCCTCTTCTTCACGGCGAGGAATCCTTCACGATGGCAAGCGTAGAGCGGTGAGTGACACACCATCGCCATCTTTGAGCTACTAGTTTAGGCTTGTTGTGTGCTTGGAGCCATTTGTGGCTCGCACACAGTGTATCGGCAAGTTCCTTGCATTGACACATGCGGCAGACGCACACGACGGCGGCGAGGCGGTTGAACGCGGCGTAGCGGCATCTCCCTCTTCTTCGCGGTGAGGAATCCTTCACGACAGCAAGCGTAGAGCGGTGAGTGACATACCATCACCATATTTGAGCTTACTAGTTTAGGCTTGTTATGTGCTTGGAGCCATTTGTGGCTCGCACGTAGTGTATTGGCAAGTTCCTTGCATTGACAAACGCGCACACACGTGGCATGACACGTGGTGCCAAAAAGATGCCAAGTGTATTGTCGCCCAACGACAGTACACGTGGCATGCCACCTGGACACCTCACCATGGACGTGGCAGCCCACATGGTCAACGTGGCATGCCATGTGTATTATTGGTTGGCGATGATTAACGTGGCAAACCACGTGTCCACGAGGCGGCCTACGTGGTCGCTCCATGGCCACGTGGTCTACCATTGGGTGACTCTTGGCCCTTGGGCTACGCGCTACCCAACGACTTTTGGCCACGCGGGGACACACGCTGCCGCATGCTGCCTCACCCCCCCCCCCAGCGTCGCCCACACACCCCCTGCTCCACACCTGACCGCCCACACACCCCCCCGGCCGCCGACACACCCTGGCACCCGCACACCCGATCGCCCTTCCTACCACACAAATACATGCTGTCATCGGCCCTTGGCGCATTGGAAAGCGATCACACGTCACATTTGTGGTAGCATGTGTGTGGCCCACGCATGTCACACCCCCCCCCCCCCCCCCCCACACACACACACACACACACACACACACCTCACATTGAATGTGTGTGCTTGTCATACACACATATTTGCGTGCGCATACAGTCGCACACAAAAATTATATTATATATAATTTTTAAAAATACTTTTTTTAAATTATATATATTTAATATTGTTTTTAAATAAATTTATTAAAATATTAAAATATTAATAAATTTAAATTTATAACGGCTATATTATTAGATGTGAGTATATAAACAATTTGTTGGTTTATATAATGTGATCTTATGCTTAATTATTTGTTTAGCTTATTATTATGGATTGTTCTTTATTTTTCCTTGATAAAGAGCTTTCTTATTCTTTTTACAATGGTAAATTTATATATCTGAATCATTTCTTTTAGAAATAATTTCTCCAATGCAATTTACAACTTTAGATGCAGTGATCGAAGTTGGTGATATTGAGATGAATTTGCCTCTTGAAAAGACGCTCAACAATTTGGGTGAATTCGTCTATGTACTGGATGAATAGCTTTCACATAAATACAAAGTCAATGTGTCCCATCGAGCACACTATGCAGTCTCACCTAGCACAACTCCCATTGCCATTATGGATAGTCCGTCAGAGGTGCACTTCGCTCAAAAGCAGTTAGTAGATCTTTGCACCCCGCCTCGAGTTTTGCTTCCAAATAGCTTCAAAAGGAGTATAAGACAGAAACTTCTGTAGGCCGAAAAGAAGGGCACACTGACAAAGCTTTTAATGCAAATACAACAAGTGGAACAAGTTACAAAGATTCCAAGGGCTTACAATAGTGATCTTGTTTTAGAGTTTCCACCTTCCATGGGGAGATTGCACCATATGGATGCAATGGAGCATAAGTATGATCCTCATTTGTGGTCGAAGCCACAAACGTCCAATATAGTTTTCTCGGGTGTAGTGCGTCTTAGTCATTGCATAGGATCTCTGAAGTGCATGAATGAACAATGTGCCCGCTTGGTGGGATGGGATGGGATTCACACAATCTTTCCATCCCATCCCACCAAATTTGCATAAACAATTGTTGTGAAGTCCAACTAATTTATACATACTTGATGCCCCATACCACCATGCATAAATGACTGGTTGGAAGCTCCATTGTGAACCATGAGATTAAACAATCATTGCAAAATCATGCAATTTAGATGCTCTACTATGGCATTCCTATGATTGAAGTGAGGCATACGACTTCTTATATGTACTTTTAGCAATCAAACCAGCAATGAGGATTTGACATCCATAATTGGAAACTAACTTAGTCTAAGATTGTCCTAAAAAATGTATCAATATTTGAAACCGCATGCCCCAAAATAGGATGAGACTTAGCAAGGAAAGACCAAGCTTCCTAGTTTTGAATACAAAAGTTAACTGGAAGATACCCTTGGAATCTTTGCTTGTCATACCTTGTGAAACTCTTTGGTAAACCCGTGTCCGAATCAAAAGAGACAAAATTTGTGTCGCAAACACATGTATAAGAGGCACTCATGCACTCACTTTTAGTAAAAGTCTCAAAGACACCCAAACAAACAACATTTGTATACTTAAACCCAATGGTACCTTCCAAGCCCTTGGAGCAAATCTACAAAGTCCATATGATGTAGGAGGAAAATCTCATAGCATAACTCAAACATACGAATAGAGAAAATTTTTGTTGGATGGAATCTAACCTTTCAGAGCAATAAAAAAACCTTTGTAGTTGAATGTTTATCACGTGCTAGGAAGTTTTTAAGATCCTTTGTATTGGATGATATGTTATGAAATGCATCAACACTCTTAATGCAGTAAGTGTTACATTTCATCCACAAATGATGTGCCACTACACATCAATGTGGTTTGTCCTCACGTGGAAGACTGGGTGCAATGGAAATTGTACACTACTAAGGTTATCACCATAACTAACAACTATATGCTACTAAGATTGACACAATGAAGGGAAACCAACCTCTAAACCTATATTTCCAACTCTCCAAGTAGCAATACAACCATGCCACCTCACATTCTACCACTATAGCACCCCTATACTTAGCCTTTGTACTTGATGAAGCAATCATGGGTCGCTTCTTGGTGCTCCATGTGATATCGACATTCTCATGATTTTGTTCAAAAAGGGTAAGAAAGCACGGTGTGTAGGTTTGAAAAGGCTTTCATATGGTTTGAAACAAGCTCCTTGTGCTTAGTATGAAAAGAAACATGCTTAATTGATTACACATGGTTTTGTATGTGCATGACATGTTGGTCACATGCCCCATTGACACACATATTGTTCATGTTGATTCAAAGGATGATTTGGAGGTGTGCCATTATGTCAAGAAAACTATGTGAAGAAATTGCTATGGAAATTTGGTCTTGAGGACCATAAATTTATGGCCACAACTACAACAATGGGTGTGAGATTTGATGTCTTTCTTTATCAGTAGGCTGATGGTTACCTTAGCTATGCATGAAGCGGCAAGGTTTGATATCCATCTTAGTTATTACTCTCAAAGGATAGCTCAAAGAAGAACCCTACCCTCCCTCCATTATCATTGTTGGGTGTCTAGCTATCCATTATGACGCTCTTCTCTCATACTTTGCCAGCATATTTTCAACCTTTTCAATATTACAAATGTAAAGGAGATGTAGTAAGTAAAGATAAAGGAGCAAAGTGGTTGATTCCACCTAATGCAAAATATTTAAGCTCAAATTTGTGCCTAGAAAAATATCCTATGCTATTAGCTTTAATGTTTTGATTGCATGGAGGTTACAATTGTTTGAATGCTTGAGCCAATTGATTGTTGCATCTATTGACTGAGTTGGGGTAGATGAACATGGAATACCAAGTCATGTCGCACAAAAATACATATTGGATTCTCTATCCTCCCCAATCTCTCTCTCTCTCTCTCTCTCTCTCTCTCTCTCTCTCTCTCTCTCTCTCTCTCTCTCACACACACACACACACACACACACACACACACACACTTACAGCCATCGGCTGCTGCCCCTTCCTTTTCCCATTGGCCTCCCCTTGGGCAAGGCGAACTTTGAAACTACAAGGGTTTTTTTCCATGAGGATGGATCCCCAAGCTAAAAATAGAATATAGAGCTCATTCACCCCTTTCAAGCTAACATGTCTTTCTGTGCCCACCCTATGAGTGGGTCCACAACAAATCGTCTTGAAGCACAAATCCGAGAGTCAAGGATGAGAACGTGGAGATCAAGGCATGTCTTGCTACCTTGGAGACGTGTCTTTGCTTCTTGAAGTCACAAAAGCAAGCAAAGAATAACCACCTCCTTGCCAAAGCAAAAGAAGTCAAACACACACTCACCACAAATCATGGCCAATCTTGCCACTAAAGTCCACCAGTGGATCCAATAGATCACCTTGAAGCACAAATCCAAGAGCTCAAGGACAAGAACATGGAGCTCAAGGCATGTCTTGGTGCCTTGAAGATGTGTCTCTCCTTCTTGGCGTCAAAAAAGCAAGCAAACATAAGCACCTCCTTGCCAAACCAAAAGAAGTCGAACCCACACTCACCACAAAGCATGCCCAATCTGTTATGAGCACGTATAGATCTAGAAGAGATCAAGAGGAGGCACTCACAATGTACAAGAACTTGGATTTGATGATAAGCTTAATATTGATTACAAGACTTAATACTTCATTAAGAGAGCTAGATGCAAGACTTGGATTGCATGACTTGAGTACAAGACAAGGCTTGATTGTAAGGACAAGAATTGAACATAAGAACTAGAAGAGGGATTTCCTTATAGGAGGCTCACAACTGGTGTTGGCAAGATTGAGGGGCTTGTGGCCCAAGACCCCTATTTATACTAGTGCTTGAGGAGGTTACTTGAGGAGGTTAGAATCTTCTAGAACCTTCTTGATCCTTCTAGTTCTTCTAGAACCTTCTAGATCCTTCTTCAACTTTCTAGAGATTTTTAAAAACTTCTAGATTCTTTCGGAATCTTCTCCATGTTTCTAGAAACTTCTTGATCCTTCTAGATCCTTCTAGATTCTTCTAGAGCCTTCTGGATCCTTTTAGAACCTTCTGGATCCTTCTTCAAATTTCTAGAGCTTTCCAGAAACTTTTAGATTCTTTTGAAATCTTCTCCAAGCTTCTAGAAACTTCTTGATCCTTCTAGTTCTTCTAGAACCTTCTAGATCCTTCTTCAACTTTCTAGAGCTTTCCAGAAACTTCTAGATTCTTCCGGAATTTTCTCCACGTTTCTAGAATCTTCTAGATCCTTCTAGCGATGATGTAGGCGATGATGCAGGCAGCGATTGACTCTCAAGCATCCATGACATTACCCCCTCCTTTAGCAATGAGTTCCACGAAGAGCTGTGGTGTTCCTTGAGTTGGGTTTCCATGGATGTTGTTGATGGAACTCTTGGACTTTGAGAGATGCATGTTGTAAATTATGTGTTGGTTCCCAGGTTCATTCACTAACATCATAGCCTTTCCAATGCACCAAGTACTGTAGCCTGCCACGCGAAACTCGAGAATCTAGGACTTTCTCGACCTCATATTCGTCATGTCCTTGAATCTCAACTAGAGGAGGTGGTTGTAGGGCTCTTCCTAAGATCTTAGATGTGTGACAAGGTTCTAGGACTGAGACATGAAAGACCGGATGGATTTTCATGGATGAGGGCAATCGGAGTCGATAGGTGACTGGATTGACTTGACGGATAATTTTAAACAGGCCAAGCCTTGGATAATCAAGCTTATGACAAGGACGAGATGAACGCAGATCACGTCGGAGGAGCCACACTTTATCCCCTTCTTTGTATTTTGGATGCTGCATGCGATGGAGATCTACACTTTCCTTATACTTGGATTGAGCTTCTTTGATATGAATCGTAAGTTCTTTGTGAATTGCAAATAATTGTTGTGTAAGATGAATAGCAGCTGGATTCTTGATTTGATAGTGTCTGTGGATATCCTGTTTGGGATGTTGACCATAATTAGCAAAGAATGGAGTGTGACGGGTGAAGGCATGAGAACTGTTATTATAGGAGAATTTTGCTAGCGATAGGAGCTCGACCCAATTATCCTGGTGATAATTGACAGTACAGTGGAGATACTGTTCCAAAACTTGATTTACTCTCTCTGTTTGTCCATCACTTTGTGGGCGATTGGATGAGGAGAGGTTGATATGTACTTCGAGTAGCTTGAATAAGCTTTTCCAAAAGCTAGAAATGAATTGTGGGCCTCAATCAGAAACTATGTCATCCGGTAATCCGTGATAATGATAGATATGCTATAGAAAGAGTTTGGTCGTACCTTCGTTGATGATGGTTTTAGTGGTTGGAATGAAGTGTGCCATTTTTGTAAACCGATCCACGACTACTAAAATGGAGTCAAATCCTTGTGACAAGGGTAGCTCTACAATGAAATCCATGGAGATGGATGACCATGGTTTGGTTGGAATGGGCAAGGGGTGGAGTAACCCATGAGGATGATGACGAGGGGCCTTTGATCTATTGCAAGTGTCACAAGTGCCTACATACTCCTTGACAAACTTCCACATTTGAGGCCACCAAAAGTCACGGGAGAGAAACTCAATTGTCTTATTAACCCCGAAATGCCCTATTGATGGAAGATCATGCCGTTGCTGAAGTACCTCCAAGCGTGTTGGTCCTGGCAGAATATAGAGAAGAACCTTATAGTAAATTAGTCCTTCAATTTCTTGAAAGTCCTCATTAACCTCGTGTCCTTGTATTTGTTGTCTAATATTCTGAGCAGGTGGGTCTTTGGCAATTTGCATCTTCACCTTAGAAAGCAAAGTAGAATCTTCAGGAGCTTGGCTCATGGTGGTGTTTAGCTTAAGCTGCTCAGGTTTCAAAATCACTGACTCTTGTTGATCAAATGTTGCATCGCCTTCTCTAGGTGCAAGGTAGGATCTTCTTGATAAGGCATCTGGATTAGCTTGTTGACGGCCAGGTCTATAAGAGAAAAGAAAATCAAACCTTGATAGGATCCCACTCCACCTGGCTTGGCGACGATTCAAGACGCGGGATGTCATGAAGTATTCCAAATTCTTATGATCTATATAGACAGTGATCTTATGAGGAGCTCCTTCAAGTAGGTGACACCAAGTGTCAAATGAGTCGATGATTGCTAAGAGCTCTTTGTCATGGATTTCATAATCGAATTCTGCAGCTGAGAACTTGCGGGAATGAAAAGCCACTGGATGAACTCGCTTAGTGTGTGAACCTTTGGCATAGTCAATAAAAGATCTTTTACGTCATCCTTTAATCCCCACGAAAATTGGCTAATGAAATATTCCTCATGCCAAGTCAGATCACAAGTGAGCTTTGAAATTCGGATGCATAGATGGATGCAGATCTTGATCCTTGGCGAACATTTCTAAGTTTGGTTTCAACAACCCTTGCTCTATCAATATTCCCAAAGGTTGCAGAGAACTCCCGCACAAAAGCTTCAAAGTCATGAAGGAGAGGAGATTCTTTTTCAAGTAAGGGAGCAAACCAACAGAGAGCCGTACCTGAGAGGAGGGTCCCAATAAGGCCTACTTGAGAGGCATCATCTAGATAATGCTCTCGTTGCATTCGAATGAAGAAACGCACTTGTTGGAGAAAACTTCTAAACTTTGATCTAGTCCCATCAAATTTTTCAGGCATGCTGACCTTCGGCTCCTTCTTATGTTGTTGAGAATAGCTGGATCTTGCAGCTTGTGCTTGATGTGTGCTTGTCTCTTGACGCTCTTGAATTTGAAGTTGAAGATATTGCAACGCTGGTCCCAAGATTAGGGGTTGCCCTGCTTGAAGTTGAGTGTTACTCTCACGAAGTTCTTGTAGCTGAGCTTGAATGCTTTGCAATGCGTTGATGAGACCTTCCATCGTCGGCTCCATGATGGCTTGAGAAGATTAAGAGATGGTAGTCTTGCCAAACTGTTATGAGCGCGTATATAGCTAGAAGAGATCAAGAGGAGGCACTCACAATGTACAGGAACTTGGATTTGGTGATAAGCTTAATATTGATTACAAGACTTAATACTTTATTAAGAGAGCTAGATGCAAGACTTGGATTACATGACTTGAGTACAAAACAAGGCTTGATTGCAAGGACAAGACTTGAACATAAGAACTAGAAGAGGGATTTCCTCATAGGAGGCTCACAATTGGTGTTGGCAAGACTGAGAGGCTTGCGGTCCAAGACCCCTATTTATACTAGTGCTTGAGGAGGTTACTTGAGGAGGTTAGAATCTTCTAGAACCTTCTTGATCCTTCTAGTTCTTCTAGAACCTTCTAGATCCTTCTTCAACTTTCTAGAGCTTTCTAGAGACTTCTAGATTCTTTTGAAATCTTCTCCATGTTTCTAGAAACTTCTAGAATCTTCTAGATCCTTCTAGATTCTTCTAGCGATGATGCAGGCAGCGACTGACTCTCAAGCATCCATGACACAATCTTGCCAACACGCTTAATTTACAATGGCGATTTGCCCTCTACTTGGTGGGGGGGAGGAGGGGAATAATTTTTGGCGAGCACTTTTTTGGAATTGAGTGAGCAGATTCCAAAGAAGATTCTCTCTCCCATTTTGGAAATATGCCCAAACCAATCGCACCCCTCCAATGGGAGCAATAGGATCCATTTGTCCAGTGGAATTCAAGGAGCCTAAAAATGGTTGAAAAGCAACCATGTAATTATCTCTCAATCATATTTACTAATTTGTCAAAGAGTTAGATATTGTGTTGAAAAATATTATGCATTTACCTAACCTAAACATGTCCTTAATGTTATTATGTGACAATGGACTACAAACGTGCGCTCAGACTGGTGATGGGCACTATGCTCTAACTCCAAACCATATGATTGAGATCTCTCTTGGACACTCGCATGCGATATTGTATGGTTACCACCCTCCTCACCCTAAGACTTTGCTCTTCCATCATCATGAGTGTATGATTGTGAGTGTGTGTTGTGGTGGATACTATCTTCATTGCCTCCTCCATGGCCCACCATTTTATCCTCATTGCTATCCCTATATTGTTCATGTCTTGCCTTCTTTTTGCGCTTTCCACTAGATCGTTTTCCTTCCTAGTTATCCTCACTCCATTGCTTTTTTGCTAGAGGTGAATCTTTTCTAGAAGCCGCAATCCACGGGCATTGAAAGGTTTTTTTTTGTGTAGTGAAAAATTTGACTCAAAATTATAAAGAAAACTATCTCTAAGTGTGTTTACTTACCATTATACTCGAGGGCTTCTTTTGCTAGAAACACTCCATTGGGATAATCTAACCACCACGGATTACTTCACTACAAAGCTCTTTTCCGAAGTTTTTTGATCCACTCCTTTAGGTAAAGTCCAGTCTCCTCCCTCTTCAATTCATCCATGCCTCAGATGGATGTTCTAGGTGGAGCAACCAGTTCTCTATGCACTTCTTCACTGTCTACATGGTCTGCAGATCACCTTGAGAAAGAAGTAGAAAAAGTCTACATTATGATAACATCATTTCATTCGTAGCTTACATAAAAAGTCTACATTATGATAACATCATTTCATTCGTAGCTTACATAAAAAGAAGATAGCGTGCTACGCATGCCATGTGTGGTTGTTCCTATGGCTTATTCGTGGCTCACATTTGACTTTTCCACTTGCTAAAGGCCTTCTCGATATGGCATGTGCAATAGGCTTGCAAGGTGGATGCTAAACCAACCTCTAATTTCTATATAGCCGCTCTATGTGCTTCTTCCACCTCATAAGAGGAGCTCTCAACTTCACATCAAGTTCAAGAGTAAACTCTTGTAATTGCCAACAATATGTATGGCATCAGAGCCATTTAAAGAAATTCATGTGTGTTAGGGGATTCTAGCCTCTTTAAGTGCTTCATTGCCTTCAAACTGAATATCTAGCAATCTATCTTCCTATATTTTAATCTTTCAATTACTCGACAAATGAATGTTTTCTCACCACACTGGGTAGTGTTTCTTCCTTGACAGCATCTTTTCACTTATTTTAGGGGTGGGGCACCCCCCATGGTGCCCAAAAGGTCACCAAGGGGCCAATCCCACCAAAATTTTTAAAAAAATCAGTAGCAACTCGCTCTCATCTGCTGATTTTTGCAACATGAGAGGGTTGCAAGGGCAAGTTCAGCAAGAAGTCCTTAAAGGTTCAAAGCTTTGACATACACAATATTTCATGGAAAAGCAAGGTAAAAGCAAGAATCTAGACTCTCAAGCAAAGGTATCAGCTTTAAGGAGCAAGGCTCCATATATCATTGTTGAAAGGCAATTTACCCTCGAATCGGGCCATATGGGCTCTAAGATCAATAAGATTGACAAGATCAAAGCATTTTTTTATGACGCTTCTCAACATATGTCTAACGTGAGCAAGGTAACTTCTTTCAATTTTTTTATCAGTTTCTCAATCACAGAGCTGATGCATGTAAGCAAGGTTGCCTAGTAGTATGGCAAGTTCAAGAAAGGCCTCTGGCTTGTAACGCAAAGATGTTTGGTAGGGCCAACCATTTGTTACACTTCAAGAAGTCGACATGGATATTTCCCTCTATTTTGGAGCTTTGGATTTGAATTTTTACTCCAGGATGGCTCCTAGTAGGCAAGTTTTTTAGAGCTAGATGTAGTCGGAAATGGCCATGATCAATACCTACCACGAGTTGGGTTTCGATCTTATTAGGTCGATCAAGACACAATTGTACATGGTGAATGTCATAAAATCTAATAGCTAACCAACCCAAATGATTTTTTCATTTTAAACTGGTCATTCAACGTGGGAGAATAAACGGGAACAAGGGATAGAATATAGATATGTCCTTATAGATCTATCTCAACACAGGGCCAAGGTTAAAAGGGTCCAAATGAGAGATAGTTTGTCAAAGAGCAAGGCTAGCTAATGGAGCTTAAAGACCTTAGGTCTAGATTCATTAAAGACCTCCAAAGGTTAGTGTTAAAAAGTCCTTTGACCTTAGGCAAGCTAGGGCTCTGCTTGAGGTGGGAACCCGGTCCAAGCTTGAGTGCTTAATGACTAAGGTGCTAAGGTGCTCCATGACTAAGGTGCTTGAGGGGCTTGAGGAGTCCCAAAAGTCAAACATGATCCCTACTCAAGGGGGGCCAAGCCCTCATTGTAGGAGCATGAGAGAGCACATATACCCTCACACAAGGCAAGCTTGGTCTAAAGAAGCAACAAGGACACTTGTCAAATTTCAATCCATGTTGCCCTCATGGATGCATAAAGCCGATTGGCTGGCCTCTCAAGGGGTCCAATGATCATTTAGCTAATTAAATTAATTGTGTATGCATTTATCAAGTCCTCTCTCTCAAAGGGGAAAGGGGGACACTTGCTCCAAGGCTAGAATGGTTGCTTGATATGCACTCTGCATGTGATTGTATAGGCTTGAAGGGGTCCAATCAACTTCCATCATGAGCTACAAGGGGGGGGCGACTAAGGAAGCTGGGGTACTCTCTCTCTCTCTCTCTCTCTCTCTCTCTCTCTCTCTCTCTCACTGTGTGAGATGCAAAGTGCAAGAGCTCCATCTCCTTCTCCAACCTTACTGAGAAGTTGAGAGCCTACACCAACACTCTTGGCTATGGAATGCAAATCCAACCAAGAGTCATGTTTCAATGCTTAAGCTTGACAGCTTCTTCATCATCATTATTATTATGTTATGCTATGCTATGCAAGAAGAGTGATGATAAGTGAGTAACTACCTCTTTTCGTATATTGCTTCTTCTTCCTCTTCCCTATCCTCATTCCCCGCTAGCTCTCTCCGCCTTTGAAGGTGTTTGAGGCCTTGGGAATGAGGTCGGGGATGGTTAATGGTTTTACAAGATTATGTTATGCTCGTGATGCATGAAACTTTCCATCTTCATTGCATCACCTAGGTCACAACAAGGAACAAAAAGATTGTATTGTACCAAGTCTCTCTTGATGGGAGAATCTATGATACAAAAGCCTATTGGAGGGGGGACCGGCTCCACATAAATCCACCCTCAATTATTGTCAAGTTCTCTAACTCTCTCTTGCAAAAGTATTGTTTCATGCCAAGTTAATTAAGTATTATGGTTATGTTGCCATTGCTATTTAAGTTCACCCTCTATGTTCTCAAAGTAGTCTCATGAAAATACTCACTCTAATTCTCTTAATTCCTCTATTTTCAAAGTTCATAGGCCATTTCCATTACATTGGTATTAGAGCTATTGGTTTCTCTTTTCTTGCTTAAGAAGAGAGGTTCTTAAGTTGTCCATGAAAGGTTGGACTTGTTCATTGCAATAGGGTAAGTGGGACAAGGATCTATTATCTTGGTTTAAAAGGACTTAGTTTGAGGTACATCGTTGGAAACTATAGTATTAATAATGGAGTCTCTCAAGGCTTGCCTTTGGCTTTAACCATTATTGAGCTACTAGCAAGCTCCACATGAACCATAATCAACCGAGCAATGTTAGACCCTCTTCACTAGTCTTTGCAATCAACAGTGTCTAAACCACGATGTGGCTGCTTGAGAAGTAATTTTTAAAGGTAAATAAGAGTAGCGACTAAGGTTTTTGAGGGTACTAAAGCACAAATTAATTCGTACATAAGTTTGATTGCATGGCTGACAATAACCAAGAGAGTAGAATGAACATTGATAACTTTGATTTTGCACGTAAAGGTACTAATGGTGATGCCCCCATGTTTGTTAATTATCTTGTTACTAGGTTGCAGCAAGCTAAGGGCAACCCTGCTTCGCAAGCTGAAGTTACTCAACAACTTTGTGCTTATGGGATTTCCCTTTCTCTCCAAGAAGAGAGAGAGCTTAGTAGGCCTCTTGATGAGACTCCCAAAAGAAGACTCTCTCCCATAAGATAGGAGGAATCCAAAGAACAAGAAAGAAGCAAATCCCTAAGTTCCTTTGAAGATCTGGCTCCACGAAGATGGCAGTCTAAATGGTCGCCAACTCCTCCCAAGAGGAAACGATCAACCCATAGTCCTTCTCATCGTCACTTTGAAAGGGAAGAGAGGAAACAAAGGAAGAAAAAGGCAAGAAAGAGGTCACCCTCTTCTCCTTCTTCTTCACCTTCCTCCTCTTTCAACGAAAGGAGCGGATATTCTCCTAGAGAATACAAGAGGAGAGGATATCGCAAATCTTACCCTGCATGGCAAAGGCCCCAAAAGCTCAAGAAATTCAAAGAGGAAGGAATACAATATCTCTTTTCTCACCTATGATGGCGCCTTTGGTGCTACCAACAAAGTATTGGCCTTCATCCAGCAATTTGACATGGTATTTGGAGACGAGGGATTCATAGAGTCCTCCAAGCTACGCCATGTAGCTACTGTGAACTTTCAGAAATATACTCGTCAATGGTGGGCTAGCCTTCGTGGCAACAGCAAAGCCCCAAAGACATGGAAAACTCTACGAGTTTCCATCATGAAGCAATTCCTTGCAAGCAATGCAAAGGACAAAGTGTTTACCGAATGGCAGAGTTTGAAGCTGCTTTCCCACGAGTCTATCCACAAATATGTGGACAAGTTTTGGGATTTACATCTCAAGGCTACCATCTTTCAAAAAGATAGACTTCGCCAATTAAAAGCAAAAATTATGTGCGGGATTACCTGAAGAAATAACCAAGTATGTCAACTCCCAACGGACTAGTTCTATCACCAAAGTAATCCACCACACTATGGTTGCTTCACGCATCAATTTCCAACAAGGGGCTAAAAGGAATGCCAAGCCCATGGAGGACAAAGAGTGAAATGATGCAAAGGGGAAAAAAAATGCCCAAAACTCTTCCCAAGGCAATTCCAACAACAATCGGTGCAAGGAGAAGGGAGTTTACAAAGGTAAATATAAACTCTCTCCTGAAGAGCTAGAAGCTTTTAGTTGCTACAAACGGGAGCGCGTAGAGCCCTGCAAATACCAAGAATAGTACAAATAGTACACTACAAACCATAAAACGATAAATACGCATACCTAGCACATCCAAGAGCACGGAATAGAAGTTGTATGCATGCACATAGAGAGCGAGAGAGAGTAAGCGAGAACATGCAGGCGCACCTCCTAGAGTGGAGTGCTACGCCGGCACAGTGAGAGAGGAGGGAGGAGAGGAGAGAAGAAGACACTAGCACTGGGTGCAATCTCCCCCCGTGCAAGAGTAACCATTTCCCTCTTGCACGTATTTGATTTATAGTTTCTTGAATGGTCAAATTGAGTACAAACTGGCCGGACTATCATAAATGACCAAAGCTCATAAAAGAGCACTTGAATAATAGAATGTACATACTATATATATATATATATATATATATATATATATATATATATATATATATATCCGTTCACATAGACCTAGATCGGTCAAGCCTTTTCCACCTATCAGCTATAATAAATAGTAAAATATCAATTTCATAACATACCTCTCGTTATTGTAGGTCATGGAAAAATTTGTACGTTGTTTTGTCTTGTCTTACACTATCAAACTCCTATAGGTAGCACACTTTCTTGGTTCTCATTTGTTGCTCGCTCTACTTGTAGCCCCTACCAGCCTTCTGCATATGTGCTAGGTTGAACCCACTTCTTCCACTCCCAATGTCGGCCCTGATTTGTAGCTCCACCTGGTAGCACCCTCCTCTTGTGCTCCTTAACATTGCATGGTCCCCCCACCTCACACCACTTGTAGCGTTGAGTACTTGTCTCAACTCTCCCCACCTAGCCCTATCGCCCCCTAACTGCTTCTATTCAAGCCCTTAGCAGCAGCTCATTCTCCCCCATGTGCTGCTTTCGTCCCTCCTATGATTTGTCGTGCTAGGCATCCCTAAACGGCACCCTTGTTCTCCTTCTTCTTGCTTAACTCCTCTTGACCTGCTCACGCCCCTACTCAGCACCTTAGCAAACGACCACCTTTTCCATTTTCAGCTCCACTCTCGAACGCTGCTCACACAACCACCTCTCCCTTGGGAGGCCAACCTTGCAAATGGCGACCTTCTTCAGCCTAGCGTCGTACTGCACATGGCGCTCCCATTCGCCCTCTTTGTAGCACCCCCAAGGCAAGGCTCCATAACTTTAATATCCATATCACAAAGCAACCATTGAGCGGAAGCCTTCCATTGACATGAGATAATGGGCAATGTTGCATGGGGTTGGTAGTGCTACATTAGGTCGCATGTAGGTGTGGTAAGTAGCCCACCATGGGTGATTGCAGACATGTGCACATTTGGACACAACATCGAGAGAGAGAGAGAGAGAGAGAGAGAGAGAGAGAGAGAGAGAGAGAGAGAGAGAGAGAGAATTATGTATGGCATGCGTGCTAAGTAACGGGACGAGAGAGAAAGACGGTTGTAGGGTCAAACACACAGAGAGAGAGAGAGAGAGAGAGAGAGAGAGAGAGAGAGAGAGTTTTTAAGTATGAAAATCCCCTCATAATTGAACCATACTTAGACAATTGTATTAAATAATATATTAAATAACAATATTTTAAAACAAGATGTCATATAACTCAATTAACATTTCATATACACCAATACAAAATTCTATATCTAATGGATAATACATTCATTTAGATCAGAAATTTGATCTTTGATCATTACAAATTGATATCTTAGTGTTGTATCTCTGCGTGTCCATCCTTTGGGGTGAGCTTCCACTACCTCTACATGGAGAAGGATCCAGCTGTCACCTACATCCATACAAAAACATTCAGTTAGAACTGGCTATGTTTGTGTGTGTTGCAGGTGTCGACATTGGATCCAGTTGTTATCCATGTCACACCTGTAGACCTAGTTTATAGCTTACCCTAAGGATAGACCATTTAGTTGAATTTTCAAGTAAATCAAACTCTGTTTGCAGGATCATGTTTGTGTTAAGTTTTCCTAAAAGAAAAGATGCTAGTGTCTACTACCAAGTTTTATACAAACATTAGTAACTGAAAAAAAATCGGACAGAGTCTTGTTTGTACTTTAGCCAATTTTTCAAAAAATAACCGTATATGCCGTCTCTAACTGAGACTCTCCACAGGAGGTTTGAGGCTTCCATGGCATAGAGCATAACTACTTCAAGTCTCAAACTTAGTTGTGTCAAAAAAAGAAATAAAACCTCAATACTATTACCATTCATTGAAGTTAAGCAAAAACCTTTTTGTCACATAACTAATTTGGTTTCATGCTTCAATAATAAAACAAGTAGGTATTCCATATACCAATATTCATTATATGTCAAGAAGAATCATTCTGTGCACCATGCAATGACACAAAGACAAACACACACACCCAAGGATTCCTTTGATGAATAGATCATTATCTAAGCTTATTCATGAAGTAGAAACTTCTCCAACAATAGTAATGTGACAAATGAATTATTCAAAAGTATGAGCTTGTCAGGTAGACCCAAATATGAGAAGTCTCCTAAAACATACTTTCCAGCAATCATCTACTCATATGTTAGCTAGACCTTTGTCTTAGTAGTTGACACACTTAGTTTATATGTTACTTAGATTTGCAAAATTTCGACAACATCTCCCTTGTAAATCGGATAACATTTCCAAAAAAAAAAACATTTATGCCATCTCATGGAGAGACCCTCACAAGAGGATTAAGGTCAAGCCATAAAAACTATTTGCAAGACATAATCAATTACTTTGCAGCCCAGCATATCCTCATACCTGAGGCCAACTTATATCCTGTGTTTTGATGCTCCTATTTTATATACTCAATTTAAAAAAAATGGCTAACACAACCTTCATGAATCCCAAAAACATACTTAATTGAGTCTAACTTGATTGTTTTAGGAGAAAAAGTACCATTTAGGAATGTATTAGTCCATAAGGTGTTCATTGATAGGTATCAAAAGACCATAATTATCTTAAAGAGTGCATTTAATGTATGTTTTGGCTTTTTATTAGTATGCAACCTAAACGATTGTTTGGTTAAAAAATGATCAAAGTAACAGATTATCACAGCCATTCTAAGTAGGTGAAAACACCTACCTGATGAGAGCATCTCCATGGAAACCTGTGTGAGTTTCATGTCGAAGACCATCATGATACTCCAATAAGATCAGTGATTCCTTAGGTGAATGAGCCTGAGCAAGGACAGAATTCCTTGATGATCATGCTTGCACTCTTTCATCCAAGGCAAATCCGAGTGTTGATGAAACTGAGTTCATTCAGTGCCGCCATTCGTTGGTTGTGTTTACTTGCTTTCTTCACCATCATGTCCACCTTGCATATAGGTTTGTCTGAGTCAAGACCTATGTATGCATGTCTGACTGTGTATAGCTGAATGTGAGGGATCTGAATGTGTTATGTGTGATGAAGCCTAGGCGTTAGTCTCGTGTGTGTGTGTGTGTGTGTGTGTGTGTGTGTGTGTGTGTGTGTGTGTGTGTGTGTGTGTGTGTGTGTGTGTGTGTGTGTGTGAGTGTGAGGGGGGGGGGGGGGGGGGGGGTTGTCGAATTTCCCTTGAGATCTGATACAAGCCAGAGCGCTCGAAAAGTTTTTTCTCACAAAGGTATGGCAATGGTTGCATGAGGGGGGCTCCAGTGTGCAAGTTGCTCCATGGAGTAGCAAATGCAGGGCTCAGCTAGTATTGTGAGGTTGAAGCCAGTACGGCTGAAGAACAGTGTGCATCCCAGAGGGACTATCGAACAAGCTAAAACTTGAAGGGTTGCCTAGAAACCATACCCTCGCAATGTACAAGTGGATGAGGCTGGCGAAGAAAAGATGAGCAGAAGATGGGCCGAGCTAGTAGAAGATGGACCACAACGAAGTATGAGACAAAAGGCCAGAGGGATCCAAGTAACCCCACATCCTTAGTTGCCTATTTTTATTGAAGCTTGGGTTTATTCTTATCTATCCCCTGCTCTATACTTTGCTCATGTGCTGCAAGTTCAATGATACACCCACTTCAAGTTAGGTGCATGTATGGTGAACCTATGTTCTCCTCTATTATACATGTTATCACATGGGACACAGCTACAGCCACTTGGAATTGGCAATCCATTAAAAATGTAACCCTTTGATTATGTTTTGGACCTTGACTTTCAAAGACAATTTTAAGAAAAAAAAACCTTTCGTCTTGCAATAGTCAGAGATTGTGAGAACACCTGGGGAGTATCCTAGTATGCACCCGATCATCCGAGGAGCTCATATGGAAAATCCAGCTGAATTACGATGGATTGTATCTTGCGGACGAGAAGATAAAAAGATAGCTCCAAGGCATGAGCACAAAAAAAGTACAAAGAGATAGACAAAAGGAATCTCCTTAATCTTGAGATAAGGCCAAATAATAAAAAAGGTATATTGCCAAGCAGTTGAGCAAATCATCAGCCTAGAAGATATTTTTATGTAGTGTGGGGCAAATTTTGAAGGATTTACCTGTTTAAGTGTGTGTGTGTGTGTGTGTGTGTGTGTGTGTGTGTGTGTGAACCAGATAGCGAGATCAAGATTACCAAAGAGGGAAGAAGTCAGTCAAGGGTTAGTCAAGGAATTGTCAACTAGATAAGTATGTGTGTGTGTGTGTGTGTGTGTGTGTGTGTGTGTGTGTGTGTGTGTGTGTGTGTGCGCTTGCGTGCGCGCATGCGTGTGTGTGTAGGGGGTTCATATGCGTTAGACAAAGCAGAGAATAAAGAAAGTGACAAAGAGATACTGGTGTTGCATGCATGGGTGCCCTCTGCTTCCACTAGCAGTATCGATGGGTCGCCGCTCACGAGCGTGTGGAGTGAAGGCCGTGCAAATTCATTGGCTACCAATGGTCATTGTAGTTGCATGGCATTTTCTGGGTAGCCGTGATTTGGTGGGCTTTCTCTACCCGTCGGCACGTGGTCTCTACCTATTGGTTACCATTTCGCTAGCTGACAATGGCATCTGTAGTGGGTGCTAACACTTGTGACCAGTTGGCCAGTTGAAAACGGCGTCTGGTGGTGGTGTCGTTGTGCCACGGCCACCATGCGCGTTCATGTACACTAATCTGCTATTTCGTCCCTAATGTTGCTCTCTTATGGGATGCATTTTGTTATTCTTGGTCCATGCTGAGGTGCAAATCACTACAACACCTACATTGTAGACTACACTATCATGCCCATGTTGCATTTTTGTCATGGGCTAAATCTTCAAAAGCTCCAAAAAGGACTCCTAGCCACATGGCATGCTACTACGAGGTATCATGAGATTATTTTCAAGTTGAGATGCAGGTATCATGGGAGTTTTCCCTATGCAGGTTGAGATGCTCTTGAAGATCTCTTGGGGTCAATTCCCATCACCTTACATCGGTACCTCTAGGCACACAACAGAGAGTGCATTGCTTGGTGCGCAATGGAAAGATAGATAGCCCTAGAATGACGGGCGTATATACAATGTGCGTGAGAAAAAAAACCTCCTAGTGAGGGAAAAAATGTCGGGGCGGTCCTAACTGTGTTCACACACATCACTACCACATGTATATGGTAACATACATCTCATTGAGGGTCCAAAAAGGAGATGGTCTACCAAAGACCAACGAGCAGATAGGCCATTGTGTGTCTCCGAGGAAGAAGCTGTTGAAGCTATGATGTGTGCGCAGAGCCGGTAGGGATGTCAATTCGTGTGTTGAGCTCGTCGATGTGTGTGCCAGCTTGGAGCAAGTGTATATGGTCATTTTGTGAAGAGAAGCTATCATTGATGATCTTTAGTGTCTATTTCTTGTGCCCTCTTCTCTTCTCTGCTTGTGTGCGTGTGTTTTCGGTTGTTGTTGGTAGGTGTGCTCCCTCGAAAGTTAGTAGAGTCAGTGGGAGGTCGGACACCAAACGTCCAACCACATGTAGAGGCATAGTGCCTTTATTGTAACAATGACTTCTTGAGACAAACATCCTCAATGCAACAAATGGAAGCGCAATGTGTTTGCAAAATACAAAAAACACATGCTAAAAGCAATAAATCAATAGATTTGCATACCTGGCAATTCGCACATACACACAATCAAGAACAATGCATGCTTTGAGAGAGATAGAGAAGGAAAGAGAGCAAGAAAGCACGTATAGATGCACCTCCTACAGTGAAGTGCTACACAGGCACTGAGAGAGGAGAGGAGAGGTGAGAACAAAGAAGAGGAACATGGGAGAGTGGGTGCAATCTCTCCTCGTGCAAGAGTGAGCATTTTTCTCTTCCAAGTATTTACTTATAGGTTTTTTGAATGCTCAAAATGATTACAAACTATCCGCCTTGACATAAAGTGACCATAGCTCATAAAGAGCTCTTTAGTAATACAATATCAATAAACATGCTATCCTTTTGCATTTTCCATAGATCGCTTATGCTTTTACCACCTATCAACTATAATAAATAAATGTTTAGCCATTTCATTACATACCTCTCCGTTAGGAAAGCAACTGCCCTTAGTTAACATGTTATCAATTTGCAACTCACGCTTGGCAAAAATAATGGTTAAAATTATATGTCAGAACTATCATGTATCAAAATGAAAATTCATTTAGTTATACAAATAAATTTTCTTATGACTGCCATCATCCACATGCTATATATTCTAGTGTATCATACCACAAAAATAAGCAATATAGTCATATCCTGATGTATCAAGATATCATTGGTCACATTCATCGTTCAATAATCAATTGCCATAGATCCCAAGTCCAGTTCCATAAACATTATCGACAACAAATCATCAGAAGTAAAATCAAATCCAATTCCAAGTCCAAATTCAATTTAGTTTCATTATATACCCCGATTAACAAAATCATACTAGGTGCAGTGGTGGCCGACCATTGCAGCATGATTTTATAATCGGTGTTGCCTAAATGGTCAAATCAACACCAATTGGTCATGCTACCTAAATTGGTAAATCTACACTTGTGCTACCTGAATCAACACATCTACACTGAATAGTTAATTTGTTGTTTGTGCCTAAGTCGACGAATCTGCACTTTTAAGCGGTGTTGCCTAAATTGGCGGATCTAGACCACGATGAACTTTACACACTGCCTGAATCAATGAATCTGTGTGTAGGTGACCAATGGACTAGGCAAGGCATAAAACCAAAACATAAACTACCTATTTGATACACCATATTTGTGTAGGTTGGAATATTGAAGTATGTATAGTGTTGTCGATCATCTCAAATAAAAACACGAGTAGTTTGCAATTGTAAGTACAACAGTGTGCAAGGATAACCATTAAGAAATGTGTAGGAATTATCTATGGTTCCTAATCTGGGTAAATGAATATGGTTAAGGTCATCAACACAATTATTCTCCCAATCCTCTTTCAAGAGAAACTTAGATCCCCCAATTGTGACACAGTAAGATAGATTGAAAATGGCTCATCAACAACTTTTCCATGTCAACAAGCTTAGAATCAAAAAACACTAATGATGAAGCATAGTGAGAGGATGTATAGAGAAAAAGGCAAGCATTAATTCCTCGGCTCACTTTGAAAACCTATTACATGCTTTTCCGTCATCTACTTTAGTACTACAAAGGCTTGGAACTCAACTAATCTATAAAAATAATTAAACACAAAGTATTTTCATCCAGTGTGGAACTGGATGCCTAAACTAAGCAACAATTGAATTAAAACATAAAAATAAACAGGAAAAAGAAATTTCTTGAACACAAATGAAAAAATGATCCATAACCTTGTTGAAACTAAATTGGAGAAAACTTAGCGTGAAAAAAAACCCTACTATCTGAACTTAACACCATAGATCAACTAGGCCACAAAACATAAAAATGTGGGAACCAAGCTCGATTTCTCTTTTGTGAGGCAAGTAATTAAAAGAAAGAAGTATCACATTGAGGTAGGACCACTACATCAATTGTATGGAGTTGTAGAAGGCAAAATAACACTTTAAAAGGTGTGCTATCTTGAGCCGTGGTTGGCAAAGAGAACAAAATTTGCGTGAAAATAACCGAATTAGTTTAGCAGGATGATTTACAATAGTTTACTCACATGAACAACAAGGAGAGGAAGTTGTTAACTGAGTCAACGTCAGTTAACAGAAGCTGCTAAAGACCAAAGACGTACGGATGCACATCAAGGATGAATGCAAAGAAGCAGTAAAGATTGGAGTTACACATTTTCCACGTTTTCCCAAAATGGTCACGTATTGTAAATTCCCGATTTATTTCAAGCCATTGTAATATTTAATGTGTTACGGGCTCAATGGGAGTTCCAAGTTGTAAAGAATAGATCACTATTGTGCCTAGGTTGCAGATTCAGTAAGTGGTGAGCCCTAAAGGCCTTGGGCGCCTAGACATTGCATATTTTTAACTTAGGTATATAAGGCAGTGTGTAAAAGAAATTACGGTTCTCAAGTGATTTGTTGAGAGCACTCTTTGGTGAGAGATCTTGAGGTGTGTGGCTATGGATCATGAGACTTGATTAACACTAATCAATGATTCATTCTCTCTCACTATGTCTCTCTCTTACTTCTTATGATTGCCTATGATGCTTAGATTAACAAGATCTTAACTAATTAGTGGTTAATCCCTCTCTAATCTTGTGTGATTGCGCTCTTTTGCTTGTGTGTGCATGTAGGTTGATTAGAGTGTGGTGCTCGACAGATCTATGTGTGTGTGCTTGCGATTAGTGTGTTGCATGATAGGATTAGTGTTGTGTGCGTCTTGCAATCGTAGTGTGTGTGATTGGGTTGATTAGAGAAGTGGATGTTAGGAAATAAGACGTAGCTAAATAGATAATTGAGTAGATTACTTAATGGAGAGAGACAGATTTATATACACGAGATTATAGAGTAGAGAGAGAGAGAGAGAGTACACACGATATACGTGGTTCACCCAATGTGGGCTACGTCCACGGGAAAGCAGCCACTCAATGGCTTTAGTACTTCAAAAGAAGAAGTAGTTTACAAAGGGATTATACCCTTAATGGAGCTCCCGCCTTGCTTCACTCTCACCACTTCACACTCACCTTGTTGCATCAACTTCACACTATGAAATGTGTGTAGAAATGGCCTCCTTTTATAGGCCAAAAGGGTTGCCCTCTCTTATGAGAGACAGCCATGTGTAGCCGCCCTTATGCGAATAAGTCCAAATCGGACCCTCCAACCGCCCATGTGTGGCCGCCCTTGAGAAGACAAGTCCGCTTTTGAATTCGGCCACCGGCCACCGGTCATTGACTTCCGACCACCGGCCACCGGCCAACCGACCGGTTGTTTTCCGACCACTTTCTGGCCGCCGTCCGGCCATAATATTCCGGCGAAAAAGAATATTCCAACGAAAAAAAAGTCTCGGGGGCAGAGGCCCCCGAGGCCTTTAAAGTTGCCCCTGATTCTTGTCCGTGAAAATTTTGGTTTCCGGTGAGTGATTTTCCTTCACGCACGATGGCTTCTCCTCATAATGGGGGCCTTACAAATGTGCGCTTTTACCACAGAAAATTACAAGGATAAATCAGGCTCCATACTTAACTCCTCGGAAGTGCCAGAAAGTGCCAGAAAAACACAAAAAAAGAAAATATAGAAACACCGGGGAAATCTCACAGCGAGCAAACTACGAAAAAGGGAGAAACAACAAAAACTCACTAGAAAAAAAAATCGAGAAGTGCGAAAACAGTTTTGGTGATCATTCAAGCCGAGGTCATCACAGTTCTAGCACAGATCTGGACATTGTTCCCAGAGTTCAGACAACGAACGCCAGGGACTAAAAGTCATTGTGCAAACCGAAATTGGCAAGTGCCAGCAATTGCATTGCAAATTGAGCTTCTAATCGGATGAACACGGACACAACTTGCATACGATTGCAGATTAGGCTAGTACAAGCAGCAAAAATTCTGCTAATCAATACAAAAGTCTGCTAGGAGATAGTTTTTACAGATTGAGCCAACATGGACTTAAATCGAGCTGAGAGTTCACGTACAACAGAGCATGCTAGTAGCAGTGGCAACACATGAACAACTGCAACAGAGCAAATTTTGCAGCTATATGGCTACAATGGGGATAAATTTTTGTACACAGATACAGAAGGTCATAGGTATCTTATGGGTAGCAAAAGCAGCATAGGAGCCAAGATCCTATTGATCAGAGTAAAGCCAGATTCAAAGAACTCCCAGATGTTCACAGACTTCAGTGGAGCCAGGTATTGCAAGCTCAAAGGTGAAGTGCAGATAGAAGTGCAAAAGATCAACCCAAGTGCTTATCCAGAAATCTGCACAAGCCAGCACGGCATTCATTTAGTGCATACGCAATCAGGGTCATTGTACATGGATTACAATGGTCAAATCTATAGTCGCGAGCCAGAATTGCAAGATCCAACAAATCAACCAATAGAAGCAAATCTAATTGGAGAACCGAGCCAAAGACGGTACAAAGGTCAAGATGGAGCAATCTATAGCTTGATGCTTAGTGTTCTAAAAGAAGAAGCCGACAACTTGGCAAGCATAGAAGCAGAAGCTTCGCAGCAAGATCTTGACATGATAGAGCCAGATGAAGTACCACTTGTCATGGCGTATTGCTCAGATTGTGGACGAAAAGGTGGACATTTTCATGAAGATTGTCCAAGAAACCCAGACAACAAGGACACATCAACCACCAAGCAAGGTACATAGCAAATTGGAAATGCGAATCTCGATGTAAGTGCATCAAACCCGTCACTTTTAGTGCAATCAGATGATTTTGCATTACCATTAAAAGCACCAGTAAAAACACTGCAAATTCAAAATCAGCATAAGGATGCACAGGCACCTGAAAAGCTTAAAATTGATTCTTTGAACAACAAATTCTTGCATGAATTTAGTAAAGGTGTCGAGATATCACCAAAGGGTGAAAAGACTGTTAGGTTTGCAAATGATTTTGCATCCACTGACACAAGTGTGCAATCATTCACGAGTCTAAGGGACACATCAAACAGAATGATGTTAGCTTTGTATGGTACACATAATTCATATGCACACTATGTAGACCAAAAAGGGTCTAGTGATAGATTAGAAGGATGGTTCATTTCAGAGGAAAGAATCTATTATAGCCCATCCTCTCTAGAGCTGAAGGATATCACCAAGGTGAACCCAGAAATTTGTTCAGAGTCAAACTCTCCTCCATCAAAAATCAAGCTTCGATGTTGTGACCAAACAAACATATACTTTGATTGAAACAGTCGTAGATATAGACGAGAGTCTAGCATCTACGATACCTTGGGTCCTGAAACCGTAGAATCTCATATCATAGGAGACCCATGGGATAGACAATATCAGGGCAAAGATAATGCTATCTATAGCTTGACTTGGGGAATAATTTGTCATGTTTCACAAAGATACATAGGAAACTATGTAGAAGGTTTGCAGATGCCAAATGTCAACAGTGCTGTCCAAAGTGTACCTTCACAATCCCAAAAGGTGAGACTAAATCAAAGCCAAAAAAAATTTAACTCTTACAATGAAGCAGGCTATAGTGATCACCCTAGGAAGGGGGGAGCTGTAAATCCATCAAGCTTAGCTCTAATACCAAGAAATGCTACAACAGTTAGAAGCCCAGAGCTTCTAGCCAATAGACCTCTTCAAAGCAGAAACCATTGAAAGATCATATGGTTGTTGGAAGTTTCCAATTCACCCAGATTCCATTAGAGTCTGCAGACAAATGCTTATATGAAGATCATGAAGGAAAAAAGTTTCAACTGATCTCCACAAGTCAGGTTCAAAAGCCAACAAAGCCAATAGTGTTCAAACAGTTACATGTGACCAAGCTCACATATGCATATCAAGATGCACATGATAACGAATATAAACAAGGTCGTGATCTTGTAAAAACCCCTACAAATGGCCCGACTAAAGTCAAAGACTATCTAAAGATGATGCAGAGCCTCAAGCTCCCAGAACAGGTGGCACAAAAGTCAATGTCAATAGAAGCTAAAGTCAAGAAAGCTATACAAAGGTCACCACCAAAATTTCCTCCGAAGAGACAGATTCTGCCAGAAAGTACAGTGGATCTTTTAAGGTCAAAGGTTACTCAGATGCAGGAGGACAATGCTCAACAATTGCAAAAAAGTGCAGTATTACAGCCAATGGAGTCAACATCGATTGAAGTAGGTGATCAAAGCAAAGAAGTTGAAGAAAAAGGTCAATTCAAGGACATTGCCACAACAGAATCAATCAATACAAAAAGAAATCCTGAGAATATCAAGTGCAACATCACCAGTGATAACGAAGAAAAGTTGTCAAGTGAATAAAGCTAGATTTTCAGTTAGACAAGAACCTTATGTCTCTTCGCACTTGGAAAAGATGTGGCCAACCATAACTGGAAGATGCTCCTGAATTTGTGAGCATATCAGGAGACAAACGAGCAGAATGCTAGGGAAGCATCTCCACCACCATTGAAGTAAGTTCACAGATCATCAAAGCTCAATTTTATGTGATTACAGCAAAGGATATGCCAGAAGACATCATAATGGGAATGCCAATGGCCCAGAAGATGTTAGAGATGCATAATTCAATGCAGATGTAGTCTTTAGAGGCAACAAAGAAGGAAGACCAAGATTGGTCACCCATGAACGATAGCACAAAGTCCTCAAGCACAATTCAAATGGAGACTGATGCCAAAGAAAAGCTTATTGAAGATGATTCATCTCCATCAATCGGAACTTTAGAAGAGATTAAAGCAAATCAGGCAATAGCAAGTGCAGATGAAACAAAGCAAAGAGTAACCACAGAATCTATTGAACAGAGAATGCCATCAAAGACAGAAGTTAAAAAGACGGGGGTTGCAAACAGTCAAGAAGCAATAGGAAGTCCAAAGATCAATCACTTATTGCCAACAGAATCAGTTGTTGTAAGTCGGATTGTAACAAAAAGTGTCAAGCTACCCTCCATAGAGACACAGTTAGATCAAGATGAGACCATGGCAAAAGCTGGACAAAGATATTTAATAGAACCAAAATTTCCAGATTCAGAGTTGCAAAAGCCACAAGGATCGAAGAAAAATCTTGCAGACAAAGGTAAATCTAAAGTGGAACTTCCACCGATTAGCAAAGAAGGTGTGACATCATATGCCTCTACATCAAAGAACCCTCATGGATCAGCTTCTTCAAGCAAGTTAGGCTTTCAAAACTTCAAGTCAATTGCTGACCCAATTGAAACCTCAAAGCGGACACCCAAAAAAGCAAAGATATTTCAGCCAAAGTACTCAAGAAATTGAAGAAAAGTCAAGCAAGGGTTTGTTCAGAGCAATCTAGTCAAAGTCAATGATTTGGTTTGGATTGAAGACAAGAAGTCAACACAGAAAGACAAACACATGGGATAGATAGCATCACAATGGAGCTTAAATGAACAGGATTGCTATGGAGGTAACACATAGATATGGGTTCCAAAACCGCAGGTTAGGGCATATGAAGTCCCTCCCAAGAAACAAGGCCCATAAGGTATCAACCTCGACAATATCCTAAGATACCTAAGAAGCAAGTATACAACAGAACAACATCGAAAGAGGCTAAAGTCCACCACAAGTCACAAGAGGATACAGAACAAAGATGGATCTTAAAGAATGTTCTTCTTGGACAAGGATTCTATACATGGTATACAAAGATTTGGCTACCAGTCAACCACAAGCCAACTGCAGCTACACCAGATCTGCATGAAGATGTCAAGAGCTCAACAAGACCTAGAGCTCAACAAAGGAGTTACAAAGGTCCTCAAAAGATTTGGATTCATAAGTCTTCCAATGCTCCTAGTCAAAACTCAAATGTCAACGATCAACAAAGGCCTACAACAACATCAAAGACTCATATCAACATGCCTAAATGGAGAATCAAACAGATAATGGAGTCTTCACAGTCAAAGAAGGACGACCCAACCAACATGAATGCAGATTCAAAGATGATAAAACAGGTATGGCAAAAGAAACCTTCAATGCCAGCTTGGTCCTTCAGTAATCCTCTTTTTGAGGATTCAAGCTTACTTTTACCTGAAGAAATGTTTGTAGCAAGTACAAGAATGTAAAAAGTCAAGTCGCCAGGGTGCAAAAAACACTCTTTGGCATAGGCAGAGTCGGGCTGCTGAGCCATAAAATGAGCAAAGCATTAGTCTCAAATCTTCAAGTCATATTAAACTATGTGCTAAGAGTCGTAGTTATTAGGCTTACGCTCAAGCTGGAAGAGTTGAGCATATCTAAGTTGTGTTGCTCATGCTGGATGAGATGAGCATAAGAGTCGAAGTCTATTAACTTACAATTGGTGGAGTGTCGTAGAGTCCAACACTCACGCACAGTGCACAGTAAGATGAGAGCATGTATCCTCGTCAACGAAAACCATTCTTAAAGGGTGCCAGCTTGCAAAGCCGTGTCATATGCTTTTATAACTACACCATCTTTCTGAAGAACCCCTCAAAACCTTTCTTGCACAACATATTGTTTCCCATTCATTTTTGTGTATGCATAAATAAGATGTCCCACCATTGGACATATGCATTAGACACTCTTTTTGCTTCCACCTATGCACCTTGAGTGGACTACAACAGGCAAACCAATGTACCATCATGCTACCGTCTCACATTTGCTGCCTTTTTATTTCCATATCTATCAGCAAATAATCTCTTGAGTACTTTATTAACATTTTCCATGCTAATAAGAACTCCAATAATGCGCGTATCCCAAAGGCACTTTTTTCCCACTGGGTTTTTTCCCTTTGGTCATCAAGGTATTAGACCCTAATTTATAACCTCATCATTCTACTTCCCTTGTACATACTTTTCATAAATAAACATCAACCTCATCATTATGATATTACAACGGACAAATGCAACATCATCTCTCACATTAGACATATTTGGACCAATGAAGACAATCATCCCATCAACCACCAATCAAAAACCTTCCACAGCCTTCACGGACACTTTTCGACAGTGCCCGAGAACGGGCACTAAAATAGGAAGGGGGGAATGTTAACTAAGTCAACGTCAGTTAACAGAAGCTGCTAAAGACCGAAGACATACGGATGCACATCAAGGATGAATGCAAAGAATCAATAAAGATTGGAGTTACACATTTTCCACGTTTTTCCAAAATGGTCACGTATTGTAACTTCCCGATTTATTTCAAGCCATTGTAATATTTTAATGTGTTACGGGCTCAATGGGAGTTCCAAGCTGTAAAGAATAGGTCACTTATTGTGCGTAGGTTACAGATTAAGTAAGTGGTGAGTCCTAAAGGCCTTGGGCGCCCGGACATTGCATATTTTTAACCTAGGTATATAAGGTAGTGTGTAAAAAAAATTAGGGTTCTCAAGTCATTTGTTGAGAGCACTCTTTGGTGAGAGCTCTTGAGGTGTGTGGCTATGGAGTCCTTGAGCTTCTCCTTGCTCATGAGACTTGATTAACGCTAATCAATGATTCATTCTCTCTCACTATGCCTCTTTCTTACTTCTTATGATTGCCTATGATGCTTAGATTAATTAGATCTTAACTAATTAGTGGTTAATCCCTCTCTAATCTTGTGTCATTGCTCTCTTTTGCTTGTGTGTGCATGTAGGTTTGATTGGAGTGTGGTACTCGATAGATCTATGTGTGTGTGCTTGCGATTAGTGTGTTGCATGATAGGATTAGTGTTGTGTGTGTCTTGCAATCGTAGTGTGTGTGATTGGGTTGATTAGAGGTGAAGAGAAGTGGATATGGAGATTGCCCTTCATTGCGGCCTAGCTCCTCCATAGGCCGAGAAGCTCACCTTATAGATTTAACCATTTGTGTTGCCACGATTAGCTCACTAACCGTGTGAGTGTTTCCATGCCCTAGCAGGGTAGCTTATCCCTCCGGATTGATAATTTTGTTGGTCATTGGAGCTATTGCAACGATGGGTGCATAGCATAAGAATGGCCTAGTAGATAATAGAGATCCAAATACCAAGAATGGTGAGATGGTCTCGTAGCTCCTTATAGGCCTTTGCCACCTTTTGCTTGTGTGGAAATATAGATTAGGTTTTTTGAGAGTGATCATGGGAGATATCCTCAAGCTAGCATTGATGGAGTGTGTTTTGTTTGCATGTACTAGCCTCCCTTGCAATATCTGCATGCACTGCATCATCAAGAGTACTCATCGCATATGGATGTGTCATCGCCGACATTGGGATGGCTACGTCCCTCTCACCCACAAGCAGAACCATGCATCCTGATATCGACTCATTAGCCTCTAGCATGAGCATATCAAAGAACTCCATGTCTGTCATCTCTACATGTGCCTCTAGGGAGCATACCTGCTTTAGCTCTACCTACACAGACTTTGACAACACCCGATGTGTCTCACTAGAGCACTGTTGCTCAACCTTCACATCTACAGAGTCTATTGGCATGTCTTGCATAGCTAAATGCTCTCTCCCATGAGCATGGTGGAGCTCACCTGCAAAGGAGACATGTCTCGTCTCTCCCTCAATGCATGCCAGCAATAAAACTAAGACCATGTCATCTCATACCTCAAATACATGAATAGGATTTATCAAGCCATTGCGCGCTCCCCTGGAAATCACTAGTGATCAGTAATGCATATGGAAAGACTGCTCTCTAAGTAGTGTTTGACACCCACAATCTGCTAACTGTTTCACTAAGATCAAACTTTGTCTCGGTTGAGGAACATAGTGCACGTCATAGCCACTAGGTGATGACAAATGAACATCTCCTGCACCTATAATGTCAAAACTACATGGATGTCAAGGATCCAAAATTATGGCGAGAAAACCTAGGAGGAAAGTGACAGAGTTTCCCCTGTAACAACTTGAGCAAAACCGCAAGCAAAATCGCAACCACAAACTAGAAACAAAGTGGGACATCACTCAACCATTACACAATCACAAAAAACATGATCAATTGCATGAAAACTGATGCTCGCATATGCATAAAACAAGTCTACAATCTGCAATCTGCAGGCATAAGCAATGTAACTGAACCAAGTGAGCCAATCCTGGGACAAACAACTCAATCGAGTGTAAAACGCATAACCATATATGCAAGTAGTGAACAAACACGCTCAAAACGCATCCCACAAGGAAACTGCCTGCAAAAATTTACAAAAAAACTTCTAAAGCCTATGACTACATGTATTGTAGCCACACAAGTATATACAACTCTCACTCCTGCAAGAGTGGATGCAAGAACACTAAACTATGTCCAAGCTGACAAAACCTGTCAAAGTGGGAGTAAGACTTGACCACTAAACCATCAGAGTAAAGTGGAGATACACACAAAACATGACGAGAATCTGGGAAAAATCCGACAGAGTTTCCCCTAAAAACTGAGTAAAAACTAAAAAACCTCACCAAAACCACATAAAGCATGAATAGACACTCGGTATCTTAGTAAACAGATCCACAAATGGTATACATAAAACTGCCAAAACCCTGGCAAGCCAGCTCACTCTTGAACAAGTGGCTCTATGGATGATTGCACTTATGTAAGAATTTTGTAAACCTATGAATCTGCTACCTGCAGTTGTATCCACATATGCATACATAGCATGAAACTATGGTGCTAACAATCTCTTTGAAATGACCCACACAGTCATGCATGAGCACTATATGTGCTGCATAATCTACAATGGAAAGTATGTGCAACTTGTAAGCAAAACGCTTGGAACTTGGCACACCTACCTTGTCGATCGAAAAACACGTTGATCAAAAACCAAACATATAGTATAACCAACAACCTGTGGCCGTAAACGCTATCGAAGAGCCGAGCGTGCTCAAGGGAAAATTGCTCTGAAATGATCCGCCAGAGCCGTATGTGTCGGTATGTGTGGTCGTCAAAGGTGGAAAGTGGAGAATCAATGAATCCAAAACGCCAAATTGAGAACGGGAAGGGTCACCAAGGAGACACTACGGCACCAAGCCGCTCTGAATGTGGGCTAGAGGAGAGCCAATACCGGTCTCTCTCACTCTTGCTATGTTGAAGGCGAGAAAATGCTCGATGCCGACTTTCATTGCCATACATAAGTGTCAATGATGTAGCTGCCTAATCGATGTTAAGCCTAATGTTCAAGCCAAGAAAAATGGTCGAAAGTCGAGGGTGTGATGGTCAAATTCATATGCACACCGGAGGAGAGCGGATGTGCTCTTTCTCCCTCCCTTGCTCTATGCCAATGTCGTCAGAGAGTGTCGAGCTGATGTCAGGCGATGCTCGGGCTTATTTGCCCGTGCGCTAACCACTTGCGTGAGCCATTTTTCATCATGTGGTGCTTGACCTTGGCCAATTTTTCAAACCGCTATGAATCCCCTTTTTGATGCTCTATGCCAATGTGTATGTGTGGGAACACACTCTTGCACACATTTCTTCAACAAAAAAATATTGCTTTGCAACTTCTTTGTTCTTCTCTCTCCCACTCTACACTTTGTAGTAGCACGAAGCTCTTCCATTTCTCCTTCAGAAGGCATAATTGCCAATGCTAAGCAATTCCAAAACCTCAAGCTTTGCTCAATTTCGGTTTGTAGCATGATTGCTGCTTGTGAGTCCCCTTTTGCAAACTACTCTCATTGCTAAGGAGAGAGAGAGAGAGAGAGAGAGAGAGAGAGAGAGAGAGAGAGTATCACACTACTACACACACCCAAAGCTATTGCTTGCTAGCGCTATCTTCAACAGCATGTGGCCAGTGCTAATGATGAGTTAGAAGCAATGTTGTTGTTGGCTGTCTGTTTCTAGCTCCATGCTCAACTTTACTCGACTTGCATCAATCCCACGCTCAATGCTCGATTGGCTCATTATGGCAAGCCTTAACACACTCCAATTTGCAATGCCTTTTACTGCTTCAATTTCCCTTACCTTCTTTGTAAGCTCCAAAGTCAATTATGAGCTGTCATGATTTGCTTGTTAGCATTCAAGCTACTCCATTCATTCTTTCCCTTGCTTTCAATTTCACTTGCTCACTAATTGCTACCAATGCTCACAGCTCTCGATTCCATTTGCAAGGCTTCCCTCTTATTGCAGCATTTTGATTTCCTACTTGCTCTCAAGCTCTGTGCTTACAAATCTCGATTCTACACACGTTTGATTCTCTACACACTCCCAATTTGTGCAGAGATTCTAAGATCTCCCTCAAGATTCCATTGAAGGATGCAAGGGGGCTGCACACATCAGAGCTTTGAGCTACGTAAAGCTTTAGATATGCCTTCTCCTTGCCGAATCCGGGCCAAGCTACCTCTGATCTGATGCCACCAAGCACTAACCTCCCTCGCCATTGAGGGAGCACTATAACCCACCGCAATCACCACCACGGCTCTAATACCAGATGAAAGCGTGCTAGTGTGCGGATGTGTGTGTTCACGGTGTAGTGCAATGTGTGCAGGGAAAGGGAGAAGCAAGAGAGCACGCTTGTGTGGGTGGAACAAGCCTCAAGAATGAGAGGAACTCCTTATTCTTTTAGGTATAATAAGAGTAAGGAAAAGGTCAATGGGTGGTTGACCAATCGTGCAGCCGCGGGCAGAGGCATAATGCCTTTACCCCAACACCACCGGCATTGGGTAGGCACTGGAGCCGAAGAGAAGTTGGTAGAAAGGAGGATAGAGTTCAACGACTATGGGTGTGCATGGCTTGGTGCTCAGGTCGCATGTAAGGAAGTGATGGTAAGAGGGAGTTTGTGAGCCGCCATGCATGCTGTGGGGGGTGCTGGTTGGACTTTCCATCTTGGGTCACCAATATCTCTACCACATGCAAAATAAGGCTACTGGCGGCGATGACTGTAGAGCAAGCTCGTGTGAGTATTTTTTAATTAAAAAATTTGAGACCTTTAAGGTCTTTTAGGGTTATGTCCCATGGCAAAAAAGGGAAAATAAAAACTTTCACATCTGCACCTCCTCAGATGTCTTATCATCGAATTGATCTATGAGGTCTCTTGGGATAGTTCTCTTTGATGCTAAATTGAATGTTTCTTCCTTTGAGTTACGAAGGGCCTTGTGGATTATCACTTAAGAGGTTCTTCTTCTTCAGGTTACCAAGGGCCTTGTGGATTATCACTTAGGAGGTTCTTGTGGGATTACCCTTATGCTATGAACGCTTTTGTCCCATCTTCTGCAAACTTGGATGGATCTTGTAGGTCACTTGGAATTGCATTCCATGATGGCAACAATTTTCCTATTCTTCTTCTTCTTCTACCTCATCTTCTTGATATATCTACCTGTTTACCAAGCTATGCTAAAAATGCATTGATCTCCTCGGTAGTAGTCTTTGGGTTTGAATTTCTACGATTGGAGGGAAAAAAATTATCCTTCTTATTTTTAATTTTTTTCGTCAAACTATCTTTTTGTAATAAGCCAGATTCTTCACTCCTTGCTAATCCACTTTAACTAAATTCTAATCAAATTAGTTTTTTTGTTCTCCTTTATCCCTATACAAAACTCCTATTATTATACAAATCTCCCACTATTTCTACTCTAAGAGAAGATAAACATGCAATTTTGTTTAGATTGATCTACAAGGATAGATCATACCAAGCAAGAAAGAAAATAAAAAGAGAGCAAATCGGCATAGAAAATATAAAAGACTTAGTTCTACTATATTTCTTGTCCTAATTCAAGTTCTCCATAACTATGCTTGTATTTTCAGCAACGTAGGCAAAGCTTTGATACTAATACCATAGACGAGAGTGTGACCTGCTTGCAAAATACAAGCTAAAAGCAATAAATCAATAGATCTACCTACTTGGAAAATCACACATACACACAATCGAGAACAATACATGATATGAGAGAGATAGAAAAGGAAAGAGAGCAGGAGAGCACGTGTAGATGCACCTCCTAGAGCGAAGTGCTACACATGCACGGAGAGAGGAGAGGTGACAAAGGAGAAGAGGAACACAGGGCACTGGGTGCAATCTTACACATATTTACTTAGAGATTTCTTGAGTACTCAAAATGATTACAAATTGTTTGCCCAAATCATTGCCGATGACTAGCTCTTATGCTAAAATTTATCCTTGGCTGACTACACACTTTTCACTCTTTTGTCTCCATAAGGGATTGGATTCCCATTTTGTAGCTTTGACATGGGTTCTAACTTTGACTTTTTGACATGAACTTCGGTCCCTTTGGTTGTGACCAATTGTGTAGGATCATCCTTGGTTAATCTACTATCATGAGTTTATCACTTTGGGCTTTACATCTTGTTGATTGATCTAGATCCATTCTTCATTATGTATCCACTTGTTTGTGCTTTGAAACACTAGAACTCTAAAGTTATAGGGCTTTTATTATTAGATATTTAACCAAGGTCACATCTCCATGCAAGTATGTAGTTGTGACAATGTGAGAAACCCCTTTCAAAGGTTGATGATGATACAAGTATAAACTATTCTTGTGCATTCTCCAAACGAGTTTCTCGACATTAAAACCAACTTTAGAGCTTTGTGTAGATTTGGTTTACAATATAATGTTGGAAATACCATATGACATGAGATGTTTGTCTAGTCAAGTAGCGAGTTAATCATACACACACACACACACACACACACACAACAAGAGGCAAACTCTATGAGATGAGCAATGGCAAATGGAGAAGCTATGCAAATGCTAGGTCATCCTGACCCACTTCTCCTCGCTTCTATTAGACACAATCTCACGCACAAGATGAAATGGTGCACAATTCTAACTAATCTCAATTAATCACACTATAAACACACACATGGATCTAAAGAGTCAAGCATGCACCAATTAAGCATAGCTACCTATCACCTTTAAAGAAGGTGAGTTTGCTTTCTTAAGGGTTCCTACATACACACACACACAAGAAGAGGCAAACTCTATGAGGTGAGCAATGGCAAATGGAGAAGCTATGCAAATGATAGGTCATCATGACCCACTTCTCCTCACTTCACAATCTCACACACAAGATGAAATGGCGCCCAATTCTAACTAATCTCAATTAATCACACTATAAACACACACACACATGGATCTAAAGAGTCAAGCATGCACCAATTAAGCATAGCTACCTATCACCTTTGAAGAAGGTGAATTTGCTTTCTTAAGGGTTCCTACACAGTCACACACCATGAAAATAGGAAAGTGAGCTAAAATTTTATCATGGTATTGTGGACATTTCAAAATCCTTAAGAAGATTGGGGACTTAGCTTACATACTTGAGTTTTCAGAGAGCTGTCAAGTGCATCCTATGTTCCAATTTAGCAAGTCGAAGGAGTCCCTTCGTCCATAGGAGAACATTGTTTCTCTTATTATGCAGCTGGAGCTTATAGACCCACTAGTAGTTTCACATGAACTTGAAAAATTCCCTGGATTTATGGATTTTCCTATTAGACACATGGTTTACAAAGAGGTTCTAGTAAAGTGGAAGGGCAGAGACAAGAATGCATCTACTTGGGAACATCATAGTGCTATTACAAAAAGATTTTCCGAGTTCGTCTTCGAGAATGAAAAATATTCTTTGGGGGGAGGGTAATGTTACGTAGTTGATAGTGCTACTAGAGGCTTGACCAGGCATCAACCCCATTTGTAGGTGTGCAGTGGCATGCATGCTTGGGCACCCATGACAAAGTGTGCAGGCAACTGGGCTAGTGTAAGTAGGTAGGCTATTACATATAGCCCAAAGGTGAGAGTTATTCTCATCATTCAGTCTAAGGTTGGGCGGAGAGGCCAAGCCTTGTTCCTCTAGTTTGGAGTGCCCATAGTTGATGTTGTTAGGTGGAGAACTAACATTTTGTATTATAAAAGACCTTCATAAGGTACCACAATGAGACCATTCTACATGCATTAGATGTAATAATTACATGGATTCTTAGGGAAACGTATAGATTTAGTAGTAAGCTATGTCAAAATTTATACCTTCGTATAGCAAGCTATCTCATTGTCTGGATGGTGATAGTAGTATGGATACTCTTCTAGTAGGTATCACTGTCTGGATGGCTCATGCATATGTAACCACAGATACATGCAAAACCACACTTATAATGCATAAAACTTTTATCCATGTCTATTAATGTAAACACTAGTAACATCCCACAATCGTGAAGTTTCTTGAAAGGATACTATGTAGACACTAGGAACATCTCACAATCATGAAGTTTCTTGAAAGGATACAAGAAATTAACATGGTCCTATGCTTAGCTTGGTCAAAGAGTTTTTTTTTTTCAAAACTCACAATTTCTGAGTGGAATATATTAAAACCAAAAAATTACATACCCAACCATGGTGTCAACTAGAACCACAAGAACCCAGACAGTTAGATACAACCAACTCATGTCACACCTTATACATCCAACAAAAACCACCTCAGGGCTTTACAAGGGCCCATTACCCTACAACATCAAACAAGAGAACAAGCTTACTTGCCACTTATGGGGGGAGTCCAAGCCTCCATCACCATCGTATTAGACCAAGGAGAGTAGATGCCACCATAGCCCCTCCTGTTGTCACGAGGGGAAGCCATGCCATCACCCGAACAAGGCAAAGCCAACCAAAAATAGAGTCGTAGAGGATAACCCAAGAGACGGATTACCCGCAGAACCATCAGCCAAAACCAGATTTCTAACAGGCCTTAGGGAGGCCACACCCCTTCATACGGTGTGTCCTGTTGCCACCAAGGGAGACACCTCCTGCCACGAGCCGACCCCTACCCAGGACACCAAACTGCAATGGGAGATGGAATCAAGGCATACACGAGGGAAGGCACAGCCAGGTGGCCCCCATTGGAGCAGACCCTTGTCCCTCTGGCATCTCCGCCATTTCCTCGATCCGCCACCAGCCCTGCTGCTGCGCCTAGACACCGGCCACTCTTTGCCACAACAAGCCCTTAAAGCCTCCCTGCTTCGGCTTCTCGCAAGTTGATTGACCGATGCCTAGACGCAGAACTCCAAACCCTCGCAACCCTTAAGGTCTATAGTTTAGCTTGGTCAAAGATTTTAATCCTGTAGGTTTGGCACTAGCACATAGATGCAAGGGATACTTTCTTTTTAACGATAAAAAATATTGTTGAAAGAGAGGAGAAAACACATTAAGTTATCTTCTTAACACATCTACCCACCAGCAATAATGAAAAAATCTTCATCTTGAGTGGTGTTTGATCTTAATTATATGCTACATGGCCTACTTGTAGATGTGGCTGATGAATAGAGATAAAGGTAATGCATACTTTCATGAAATTATTGTGAAGGCCATAGTAGTCTAATGTTCATGACGAGTTATGATGCATTGCATCACTACCATGGGGTAGAGTATAGCCTCTATGGCAACTATACAAGAAATGGAATTCCTCAACTACATAGCAAAAAGAGAAGGTAAAAGGAAAGTTACAAGGGGACAAGTATGCCACCGCTACACAACCAAGGTTTGAGGTGTTATCCTTGCATAATGTAGTGCATGGTGCGCTATACTATGCAAGGAAAATTACAAGGGGGACATGTACGCCACCACCACACAACCAGGGTTTGAGGTGTTATCTTTGCATAGTGACGTGCATGGTGCACTCTATAGCCCTCTATGGTTGGGTGGTATAACCTGAGCTCCTTACCTCCTCCTCCCTCGATCGTGGCAAAGTTATGGGTGTATAACATGACCTCGTGTGGTGATATAGAGACAAGACCATCATACTTCACATCATTTGATCGATTCTTTGTTACAAGACTAAAGGTGGAGACAAAAGTACCATAAGAATCTAAGAAAGCATTAAGAACTTTCTGCACAAGAGTACTGGGAATGACCTCACAAATGGCAATTAACTATTCATTGAGAATTTTAAACTTTGCAAGAAATACAACCATATCGTTTTCTTCATGCATAACCTTGGACTCTAACTCCTTACATAAGTAAGCAAATTTTGGTGAATTAGGACATGCATACAAAGAAGCTATTCTATCCCATACTTATTTTGTTGTTTGTGATGAGCAAATGTGTGGAGTAACAAACGTGCCTGCTCAGAAGTAAGCAAAACAATACTAGAAGTAGAACTGCTTAAACATGCACCATATGTTACCATATACGTGTGGTAGTGATGTGTGTGAACACACTAGGACCGTCGGGGCATTTTTTCCCTCTTTAGGAGGTTTTCTCCAAGCTGTGTGCGTTTCTCTGCAACCCTAATTCCAACAATTGGTATCAGAGTAGGTTGAATCTTCTCGGACTTAGTCGCCAGTAGCTCCAGCACACGCCTGCTCATTTTTCTCCGATTTTAGTGAGCTTTGGCAAACGTTCGCAGGTTGACAAATATTTCGGGTAACCTCGTAGAGCTTAGTCTGCTCAGATTTTTGATTCAAGCTCATTTCAACCTCCGTTTCCACTACAGGCAGTAATCAAGCTATTTCATCATTTTGTGCAGAATCTTTGTCAGTGCCATTTTCTGCATAACAAGTGCCTTACAGTCTTCTACGGTTTGTGCTATATAGCACGTGCTGTTCCCGCTTCGTTTCTCCTCTTTTCGGGCAGTTTTCACATCAGGTGCAACATTTACCATGGCTGACAACAACAACACAAATGTGTTCAAGATGTTTGCTGCTGCTACTGCTGAGGACAGATTGGATGGGGACAATTACCCTATATGGGCTTACATGATGCAACATGTTCTTGTGTCAAAGGGCACCTAGAATATTGTGTAGGGCATTGATGTACGTCGTGGGTTTGAGGATGCAGGCGATGTTGAGGATGTGGCAGGTCTTGCTGCAAGGATTGCTACTATTAGAGTTGTTTTGTCTACGGCAGCACAATCTCGTTGGGATGTAAAGGATGCGAGGCTCATGCATTGATTGTGTTGTCTATGAAGCGCACCATTGTTCCTCGCATTTGTCCAGCAAAATCTGCAAAACATGCTTGTGATATTTTGGTTGGTCTTTATGAAAGTTGCAATGAGGCTAAAATTGCTTTGCTGCGTAAAGAGCTGGAGTCGAAGATTATACATGAGGAAGATGATATGGACACTTTCCTTGCCGGTGTCAAGGATATCAATGAGCAACTTATTTCTGTAGACTGTTCTTGATGCCTTACCAGATTCTTACCAGACTTTTGCTACTACTTGGAGACTTATGACCCAAGGAAATCCAGAATTTGTCAAGTTTGATACATTATGCACATTGCTATTGCAAGAGTCACTTTCCAGAAAAAAAGGACTAGACAACGTGCAATTGAATAGGCTTTTATTGCTTCTCAAAGAAAGGGTGGTAACAGCAATGCAGCCACTTCTTATGGTTCTACTGCGAGTGGTAAAACTTCAGTTCCCAATGCTTTTGCTGGCAGCACTTTGTCTGGCAATTCAGGTGATAAGGGCAAAAAGAAGATGCATTGCCATTATTGTAAAGCTAATAATCACTTGATCAAGCAGTGTTCTAAGTTGAAGGCCAAAGAGGCTAAGAAGAAAGAGAGCGGTTCCACTGCAACTGCTTGTTCCACTACAAATGCAGCCATTGTTGAGTCTTCTGTGAAAGGAGACTATGATGCTGATGTTGATACAAAATGGGCTTTTAGTGTAGAGTGCACTTACAATCCCGTTGTCCATGATGCATGCATGTCAATTGCTACAAATTCACATGTGTGGTATTTCGACAGTGGTGCTACAAAGCACATTACCTCACATCATAAATTGTTCACCTCTCTCAAGTCTATCCCTCTTGTGAATTCAATCACTTGTGCCAACAATGCCTCTTATCCGGTTCAAGGAGTTGGAAAGATTGTGCTTACTGTTGCAAATGGCAGTTCTTTCACACTTGTTGATGCACTTTATGTACCTGGGATCAAGAAGAATCCCTTGTCTGTATCTGCACTTGCTAGACTTGGGCTTGTAGTCAAATTTGTAGATGACACATGTACAGTTCATGATCTCAATTTTGGTGATGAAATTGTTGCATCTGGGCTTTGGTGTTGTGGGCTGTATAAGCTCACTTTGTATGACAAGTGTGGACAAAATTTTGCAAATGCAGTTGCTGATTCAAGGGCTATTTTAGATGCAAAACTTTGGCATGCACGTTTTGGTCATATGAATTTTTCCAGTTTGTTGCATTTGTAGAAATCATGGTTGCTTCTTTACTACCTCTTGAAGCACCAGTCGAACATGTTTGTGAAGGCTGTATTTTGGGTAAGATACAGTGTTCGAAGTTTCCAAAGGATGGTTCAGTTAGGGCTACATGCAGGTTGCAGCTTGTGCATAATGATGTTTGTGGGCCCATGCAAACTCCGTCCTTGGGCAATTACCTTTACTTCGTGACTTTCATTGATGATTACTCCAGGCATGCATGGGTATTTTCGCTTAAAGCGAAGTCCGAAGTTTTTATGTGCTTCGAATTGTTTTTGGCTATGGCTGAAAATGTTTTGAAATGTACTATGGGCACCCTCCATTCTGATCGAGGGGGGGGAGTATATGTCTCATGAATTTAATGCATCTCTGGCTAGTTGTGGGATAAAACACCAATGTACAGTGCCTTATACACCTCAAAAAATTGGTGTTGCTGAGAGGAAAAACAGGTCACTTACGGAAATGGTTCGATGTATGGTCAAAAGTCAAGCTTTGCTGCATTCTTTTTGGCTTAAGGCCATCATGTGTGCCACTTGTGTACTAAATAGATGTCCTACGAAAGCTTTGCCGTCTATTACTCCATATGAAGCATGGCATGATAGAAAGCCTTCTATTGAGCACATGCGTGTTTTTGGCTGTTTGGCACATGCTTTGGTGCCACAAACACAGCGCAGAAACTTGGATGATAAGGCTATCAAATGTATTTTTGTTGGTTATAGTTATGAAAGCAAAGGTTACAGGTTGTATCATCCGCAAACACAGCGTATTCTGGTTTCACGGGATGTAGTGTTTGTGGAAGATTCTGTTCAACCCTTGCTGTCATGTACTAGAGACAATAATGTAAGCTCACAAGACATTTATGACACTTTGTTGCCTCTTTTCAGTGGTGGAAATACGAATGTAAATTCCAATGAGGCAAATGTACAACCTATGGGGGTTTTCGAAAATGTTACAAATCAGCCTATTACTGATGCAGATGTTCATGATGTACTTGATGAGGAAAGGGCTGAAAATGAGCAGGCTAGAGGTATGCCAAAATGGCGGGTGCAGACATTGCGTGATAGTAAATTGGATGCACCTTTGTCTAGTCGTACTCGTTTGGGCTCTCACCATGCATCTTATGCATCATATTGTTATGCTTTGGTTGTGTCTAGCTTACATAATGTTGAGGAACCTCTGTCTTTTGATGAAGTACAAAATTCAAAAAATTGGATGGCTGCCATGCAATTAGAATATGATGCACTTATAGAAAATGACACATGGACTTTATTGGATTTGCCTCCTGGAAAAAAGGCCATTGGTACAAAGTGGGTTTACAAGTTGAAATGCAAGCCGGATGGTGAGATCGATTGTCATAAGGCTTGACTTGTTGCAAAGGGTTATGCATGACAAAAAGGCATAGATTATGAAGAGACTTTTGCTCCCACTTGTTGTATGACTACTGTGTGTTTTCTATGTGCATTAGCAGCTCATTTTGGTTGGGATGTACATCAATCAGACATTGTTACTGCTTTCTTGAATGGTGACATATTTGAGGAAGTTTATGTAATGCAGCCTCGCGGTTTTGTCAAGAAAGGACAAGAGAACAAAGTGTGCAGATGTAAGAAGGCTTTGTGTGGGTTGAAGCAATCTCCTCATGGTTGGTATGAGAAAGCTGACACTCATTTGGTAAAACAAGGCTTTCATAACAGTCCAACAGAAAGCACATTGTATGTAAAGCTAGAGGGTGATGTACTTCTCATTGTGGTTCTTTATGTAGATGATTTGCTGATCACTGGACCAAATGAGAGACATGTTGCTGAATTTAAGGCTGATTTGAATGCTACTTTCAAGATGAAAGATTTGGGATGTTGCATCATTACTTGGGTATATAGTGTAAGCAGTGTGATGGTGGTATTGCCTTGTGTCAAAAAAGTAACATAGAGACATTGCTATGTAAGTTTGGACTTGAAAATTGCAAACCTATTGCCACTCCTATGGAAACAGGTTTGAAGTAGAGTCTACATGATGCTGGTGATCTCGCTGATGTCACTCTTTACCGAACTGTTGCTGGCTACCTCATTTATGTATGCAACACGAGGTCGGATATTCAGTTTGCAGTCTCACAGGTCAGCAGATTTATGCATAGCCCAGGGTCTAAGCATTGGCAGGCTGTCAAGAGGATTTTTCGCTACCTTAGTGGCACTTTACACCTTGGCTTGTTTTATCCCAAGGGGGGATCATTGCTGCCAGACTTACATGCTTTTTTGGACTCAGATTGGGTTGGTTGTTTTGACACGCGAGTGTCCACAAGTGGTTTTTGTTTCATGCTTGGCAGTTCATGTATATCATGGTTGAGCAAGAAGCAGCTTACTGTGGCCACTTCGAGTCGTGAGGCTGAGTACATGGCAGTCTTCACAGCTACGTTTGAGTGTGTATGGCTCAGACGCCTTATGGCTTATTTGGGTATTGGATAGACACTGCCAACACTATCTACACTAATAGTCAAAGCGCATTGGCGGTTGCGAGGAACCCAGTTTTTCATGCTCGCACAAAGCACATTGAGGTGCATTACCACTATGTCAGGGAGAGGCTCTTAGCAGGAGAGATCAACTTGGCTTATGTGCCAACACAGGACAACCTTGCAGATCTTTTCACAAAGCATTGTCTCGTGAGAAGCTCGAAGCTTTGGGCTTACTCCCCTTTGTGGACCGATCACGTCCTCAGGGCATGGCACTTCCCTTTACTCATGTGTCATCTCTAGTTCACTGCATCACTCAAGGGGGGATTTGTTACCATATACATGTGGTAGTGATGTGTGTGAACACACTAGGACTGCTGGGGCATTTTTCCCCTCTTTAGGAGGTTTTCCCCCGTGCATTATATATACGCCCATCACTCTAGGGCTATCTATCTTTCCATTGCACACTAAGTAATACACTCTCTATTGTGTGCCTTCAACTTCCTTCGTCTTTTCCAAGCCGTGTGCGTTTCTTTGCAACCCTAATTCCAACAGACCATCATCCATAGAACCTATATCATAAACCCGGTCTTACATTATAACGACACACAACATTCCAAATGCCCTTTGCAACAAGCTTGGCATTGTTCATATGCTGAAAATATGAGAGGATTATCATATGCGGCTATTGTAAGTGGTACCTTGCATGAGAAAGCGCAATCAAGCATTCATGTCTCCTACCTAGCCTTAGTAAAACTATATTCAGCAGTAAGTCAAATGGTCATGCCATGTATGCCTTAGAAAAAGAAAACCTTTGCATTGTCATTCTAGGACAGGTTTAACCACCATAGAATCTGATCGACCATTTTTGGCCTCTTCTGCATTAGTGCATTTTAAGTGTCCAGGATACTGTTCCATGCGAGCGGCGATGGCGAAAACCCTAGCAGGTCCTACGAGAGTGAGCTATGGATGTTGAGCCGTTTCTGTGCGCAACTTGTGTGTGTATGTGTGTGTGCGCGCGCGCCCTCTTATGATCACCAGCAGTGCGGCAGAACACAGCAGATGCTCCTTACCAACCTGAACTTCATTTCATCCGATCTCTCACTGCTTGCGGCAATTTCTATATCAAGACCAAGCGACGGCTTGCACAGGTGGCTGTGTAAGAGCTTGAGCTCACATCTTCAAGGATGACGTTTCGCAGAACCATAGCTCTGAGGTAGATCTACAGCTATCATGGGGTGGAAAGGCAAGCTGGCGAATAAAGTGGGGCATTACCTCTCTCAGTCTCTGGAATTTCCTCTCAAACATCTGTACACATATCCATCTCCGTCCAGGGTAAATTACTCACTTGCAGATTGTTCTGGCAGAGTTGATCCATATAGCTTAACATCTGCTGATGCTGTTTGGGCCATAATTTGCATTTTGTTGCACTAGCTAAGAATATGCAGAGCTATCTATACAACATAACATGCACGTTGTGCACTTGTTTGATTGGTTATTGCTTGCAAGCAAGCCTTTTGAGAGAGAGTTAAGCATCCGCATATATTATTTGTATGGTGGAACATGCAAATTGTTGCACTTGTTTGATTATTTTTTAATCAGAATTTTCTGGAGTTTATTCCAACTGTGCCACTATCTTATTAGTTGCAATCCACTTATCTTGTTGTGTTGTTGCCCTTGTTTGATTATTTTTTTATCAGAATTTCCTGGAGTTTATTCCAACTCTGCCACTATCTTATAGTTGCAGTCCACTTATTTTGTTGTGTTTTGGGCAATTCATGTGGAGGCTGAAGGAGCATGGAATTGAAGAGTACTTACCGATGTGACTTTGTGACTGTGTGTATGTGTAATTGTGTACTATTAATTGAAAGAGATCACCTTTCCAAATGGAAAAGTACTTACTGATGTGACTGTGTGTGTGTGTGTGTGTGTGTTGTGTGTGCTATCAGTCGCAAGAGAGTACCTCAGTCGAAGAGGGCTTTCGAGAGTTTCAGCAACGCTCAGGAACCAGCATTGAGACTCCTGGAGGTATAGAAGATGAATATGGACCAGATACAACATCGTTGACTGCATTTCTTTTATCTCTCTTGTCAAGTTCCGATAACAGCTCAAGGAGGGGTAGTGATAGCGCTGAGGAGTCAGACACAGAGCAAGATGGCAGTGCAGGGTCACTGGGTCACAATAAGGCAAACGATGATGCCGGTAACAACAAAATCATGGGGTTTGGCAGTGAAGGCTCAGAAAGACGAGTGCACCCTTTAGAAGTAAGCGAGGTTGTTTCGAATTCCTTCAAAAGCAGATTGCAAGCAGCATCACATCAAGCAGCCACAAGTGCATCTCCAAGGCTTCCCCCAATGTCTGAAGACTCTTTGCTTTTGTCCGAAAGTTTCAGGGCGTTGCTATATTCAGCAATGCCAATTATTGTCAAGGACAGGCATTGGATTTTACTCTACAGGTATTTTTCTTCAAACACCAACTTTTATAACTACCATCTATAACAAAGCTTCTCGACTACATCTTGGTTAGTGCTTCGTAAACTTGGGATTTTTATAATTTTAATTCCAGTTGTGCTGCAAGGTATTTATGGTGGGTCCAAGAATTTCCTCTTTCATCTGAAGTTGAGTATGATCCGCTCATATCTTTTTACATTGTATATGAAGGGCAGCACAGCGAAACATGGAATTTCACTACGGACATTGTACCGGAAGAGTGCTGCTCTTCCTGACCCCTTTTTGTTGGTATGATATTTTCTACTGCTATCTTAACTTTCTGGTTGCATGCTGTGAGGTACGCAGATAGTGTACATTTTTATTTTCTGCAGCTGTGCCAGTCATTAAGAACCCTTTTTGAGAAGGACGGGGTGCTATGAAGGTGTTGTTGCAATTATCGAATATTTGAATATTTCTTTGAGGATTTGTTCTTTTAAAGTGCGCACTTAGATTCAAATTATTCTATGTTTTCATGGTTGGCATGTTGTATGAGTTTGTCAAGTTTAGATGTATTGCACCATTAATGACATCTTTGTTTCCAGCTTAGTTGACCAGGATTGCACTTACTTTGAATGGAATCCAGGTTGTGGGAGATGTTCGTGGAGCTACCTTTGGCGGGCTTTTGACAACACCTTTGAAGCCAACAACTAAACGGAAGTATCTGGCAAGTTTTTTGTGTTTGGATTTCTTGAATTGCTTACTTTAAAGCTTTTCCAGCTAGTGATTCAACATTTATGCAGGGAACCAATGAGATGTTTGTATTCACTAATGCTAATGGCAATCCAAGGATTTTCAAGGCTACAGGTAAGAGGAGGTATCATTGTTAGGGCTAATCTCAGAAGGATGTTCTAGTGTTTTTGGTTATGTGTTTCAGATGTTTAACATTCATTGTGAGATGTTTGAACTCTTCTTTGTTGTTATGTTTCGATTGCTACATTGCTTGTCTGCAGATTCACGTTGCAAGTTCTCCTTAGATGATGAAATTTATCTTTCTTTCTTGTAATGTTATCAACGGGAAGAGTTGCGACTTTTCATTAAAACCAACAACCTTTTGTAGTTCAGACTAAAGGAACAATATATACTTTTGTGTCATTTTATCAGTGCAAAATGCAATTTTTTTTCGATAGGTAGGTTGAAACTTATGTAACATCACCGATTTAATGAATTTATTGGGAAAACGCATGGATGTTTGGTTAGAAGGTTAAGTCTGTGCACAAGAGAGTGGATTTGAGTTTTTGTAAAGCTAAATAAACTCTTCTATTCCTTATTATTGCCATGTAACTTTGGAGGATGTATAACTCTAACAAGATTTTAACAAATTCCTAGGGCAACTTATGTTTGGGTGATTAGCTATTTTTAAGGAAGATCGTCTGAGACTTTTATATAGTACATGAATGAAGCTTTCGGTCATGTAGTTGTATGGTAAGATTGGCCTTGTATATGTATTTTAGTTCAGTGTCGTCTATCTTTATTGTCTTGGACTTTTGTTAGTCAATTAACCTGTTTTTGGTCCAAGTGTCCCTTTTTTAGTTGAGGTGGCACATTTATTAGCTTGATGCCCACTCTTGCCTCAAACCTGGTCGCCGCGCCCTATACTGCACAGAGACAAAACACTGAGAGAGAGAGAGAGAGAGAGAGAGAGAGAGAGAGAGAGAGAGAGAGAGAGAGAGACACCCAAGAGTACTAACTCAATAACTTAAGAGGTTGCTCATACAAGTCGATAATGAAAATGAGAGGATAGCGAGGATGGCTTAGAGATCCTACTTATTTTTTTGCATTGTCTAAGTGGGATCTTCAAGCCAAAACGCCTGGGGTGCTAGATGCCGGGGTACTGCGACGACGACGACGACGACTACGAGGGGTACTTGTATTGCGGTGCTGCTGAGGTACTAATGGGTATTGTTGTAGATGCTTGGTACTGCAACGACGATGACGACAACGAGGATGTGGGCTGATCTGCTATCGTTAGGGACGGCGATGGGTTGAAAACTGAAATCGCTGAAGAGCCTATGGGCTGAAAACTGAAAACGCTGAGGGTATTGGGACGAGGACTGCAATCGCGACGAGGATTGGGCTGAATGCTGAAAACGCTGCCCTAGCTGGTGCCAAAATGCTGGTGCTTCTGGAGAGGCTGTCACTGCTCCTCTGCCTTCTACTAGTGCACAAAGGGCTTCTTTTATAGGTCTTTTAGCCATTTGCCCTACCTACTTTTAATAAATGTCATGGACTTAAGTGATTGTTCATATGCCTATATGCTTAAGTGACATAACTGTTGCAAGTGAGGGTATGCAACCATGACTTGCCTGGACATGCTCGTCATGCTGGAGCCTCACCAAGTGCCAGGCTAGGTCCTATGCTAACTATGAGTGGCAGAAGCTTGTCGACGTGGTGCAAGTGCAGTGTGCACGTGACATGTTGCCAAGAGCATCAGTGAATCGCTCCCCTTGCAAAGCCGATGCCCATTACAGGTATTTTGTAGCAGTGCGTTTCAAACCGCTCCTGCGTTGAGAGACCAAGATCGGCCAGCCTGCCTGCATTTCAAACCGCTCGTGTTGAGAGACCAAGATGACCCAACCAACACGTGTCGAGGGATGATCAATAGATGCCGATCTGGCTTGTGTTTCAGGATGCTACAAAAAACGCAGGGGGGGGGGAGGAGCGTCGATAATGCTGCTCCTCTCTAATTCCTCTTCTTTGCGTCGTTTCTCTCCCGTGATCAAAGAGCACGTAGCTCTGATACCATTTCAAAGTCGACGATGCGGAAGCGTAGAGAGAGAGAGAGAGAGAGAGAGAGAGAGAGAGAGAGAGAGAGAGAGAGAGAGAGAGAGAGAGAGAGAGAGAGAGAGAGAGAGAGAGAGAGAGAGAGTCTCTTGAACCAACCAACCTTGGCAATGAATAAGTGATGTACAATACAATGGGGGTTGAGGGTTGCTTATATATATTATACCAACCTCAGTAAATTGGCCTACTGTCACGAGGATGTGGCAACTATTAACTATGTCTCGAGGATGTGGCAAGTGCTAACTTTAGTTGTTGGTTTCTTTCCAATGATTTTTGTTTTATTTTTGAGACCCTCTTTTTGAAGTTGCAAATGGTTCGACACTGTATGGCCAACGTGAACGGTAGTTTCACCGGCAGACGGGAAGTTGGTCGACACTGGAATTCGTAGTAAGAGGATGTCTAGGCTCAGTTCAAGATCAAGTAGGTCCCCTTGTCGCACTTAGCAAGTTGGTGGATACTAGGAAGTGAACTCAATAAAGGCATAGTGCCAAGGTGGAATCACCAAGGGAAAATACCCAACAGCTGGGCCACATTGCATTTTTGGATGCGGTCCCAGTGGGGATAGAAGGTAAGAAGACCGGTGGGAGCCCAACGGAAGCATCTCCTAAAATTTAGGGAATTGCTCTTTTGGGCCACGAAATCTGTTAGCGTCATTACCTCCGGAATGACAAGGGAAACATTTTAGAACTCTACTGCAAAGTCAATCGGGCAACCAATCGGGAGATTTTTAAGCGAGAAGCCCAAAGCGGGAAATCGCTTATAAATGTGCCAAGTGGCACACTGTGGTGCACTTTCCTCATGCAGAAGAAGGTAGCGCTGAATTTTAAGCCGAGAGAGCTCATTTGAGAGATTTTGTCACGGGTTAAAGAGCTATTGCTGCAAGCTTTCCCTCTCATGTACAATGTGGTGCAAGACGTCATGTCCTGCACACCTCACACTGCTCTCTCTCTTCCCTACGTGCAGTAATGTGATGCCCCACAAGAGGGCTCTTCATTTGACTCATGTGCAACTGTGAGGTCTATACGTTTTTGCGGAGGCAAGAGCCTCTCTGAGCAGGAATAGGAGTAGCTAACTGCTGCTCCAAAAGCAGGCACCGATGTGGGTGATAACCTCACTGTACATGTGCGTTTTCAACGCTAACTATGCGTTGAATTTGGATTGTTTTTCAGCCATACAAATATCAGAACCATTGGGAACAGTGCCCCAATGTTAAGAGGACAATTCAGGGACTGTTTAGGACTGAAAACAGGTCAAAAACCAGTAAATATAGAGTGCTGAATTTACTGTTTTTGGGCAGAAATCAGAGGGTTTATGTCAATGGAAGTGAGTTCCAGCAGGGGAATTGGTTTTAGGCACGTTTTGGGGTTGTTATGCTACCGAAATTTTTCCAGACCAGGTGGTATCTAGCTGGATACATGTAAAGAATCCCAGGACTCTTCTTGCAAGCTACCCTCTTAAAGAATAAAGAAATACCGAAAGGGACGCCAATATTGGGGCCTACAGGTTGTCGGCGTTTACTCGGAGCGTTCTAGCTATCTAGCCGTGTGTGTTTTAATTGTTAATCCCCGTTGCAGGTTACCTTTGCAAGTTCTCTGTGTGTGTGTCTAAAGTAAAGACTTTCGAGTGAAAGCCAAAGCCTACCGCCCCACGGACCGCTTTCAAGGTTCCATTGCTGGGACATAAATTACTTTTTGCTCAAGAAGTGAGCCTTGGTTGTTTTGTGTAACGACACAGAGTACAGAAACGCGGGATTACGCTATGACCGACGAAGGGAAGGGCATTATGGAAGACGGTTCCTCTTCGAAGGACAAACAAGAAATTCCAATGGTGTTCGAGATTGGCGAGTTCACGGCCACGACTGTCTGTACCTCCTGTTGATGTGAATGTGTAACAGATTTGGACACTCCAAGTCAAGAATCAATCGCGACAGCACCAAACAACCACTTCAAAACAATTCACAGATCACAATAGATTTGCACTGGCACGGCGGAGTTCCGTGCCTAGAGATATTGGCCCCAAAGATTGGCGCCCCTTCGGTATTTCTTTATGTATTAAATCAATGTCAAAGTACAAAGAGCGGTTAGGGTTTCACTCTCAGACTCTGCGCCAGATGCTCTGAGAAGTGAGGCCCTCACCGCGTATATAAAGATTACAAGGGATGCCCAAAAGCAGAGCCCCAAAAAGCTTCCACTTCAAAAGCAATCTCTCTCTCAAGAGAGAGAGCCATTAATAAAGCAAATCAACTCCCTCTCTCTCTCCAATTCCTTGTGTAGCCAAAAGCTGCAATTGCGTTGCCCATCATGCTGTTTTTCAACTTCCGCAAATTCCGTACACTGCACGTGGCAATAGCGCCTGCTTTTAAGATTTCCAGCCACCGTAGGGTTTCAGCCAGCAGTTAGGGTTAGGGTTTTGAGAAATTAGGGTTTTTGTAAAATTAGGGTTTTTGGCAGAAATTAGGGTTTGCAGGATTTTTAGAGTTTCTGGCAGAAATTAGGGTTTATGTTGTCGATAGCCACGTCATCACTTTGTGACATACCCCCCTCTTGAAAGCATTGTAATCGACCGCGATTACGCTTGCAAAACCGACAGAAGCCATAAACCATCTTGGCAGACACTGACTGTTAGTACCTACGTACTAGGAACACACATCTAGCACATGTACTAACTCGACAGTCACATCACTCGACATCACAGGACATCACTAGACATCACAGGACATCACATGACATTCAACATTCATTCGGATCTTAGACCATGATTTATCGGCAATGTAGCTAGCAATCGCATCTAGATCCAATCGGGACCTCATCGATGTTCGATTGTCTAACCCCTATTGCAACCATGTCTATTCGAGATCAATCATACCAAAATGCTGTAGTCATTTCGTCTATCAGTTCCTGCACTTAAAAAGTCAAGAACAAATTAGTATCATTATCAGGAATTCCATTTCATTAAAGTCATACAACAGAATATTGTCAGCTTTCAGTATCCCTGAAGCTCAAAGAGACATCAGTGACTCTAGTATCTAAATCAAGGCATCTTTTGACAAAGGAACGGAGTGACTCCCCTCTTATGCATCCCAGTGCACCAGATCTTCGGCCAAGCTGAATTATGGGTTCCGTTTGGAATAGACTATGCTAAACCAAAAGCATCGAGGTAAAGTTTCACAATTTGAGGAGTATCTGCTAGGTGGTCCTCCTCCATCCACTTCGCATCCAATGCAGGATAGTTCTTGAACTTATCCAAGAACCGCCTTCAGACTTTACCTTTATTCTTCGTATCCTTATGTGCCAAAATCTGTTCAGGAACAAGGATCTCCTCATTTTCTTCCACTTCTGGTTGCTCATCAGGCTCTCCATCATCAGACACATCACCCTTAAAAGGTTTCAAGAGACTCACATGGAATGCATTGTGAATCCTCCAAGTATCTGGCAGTTTCAATCGGAAGGAGACATCATTTATCTGTTCAGTGATTTGGAAAGGTCCGTAGTATCGCATACTAAGCTTTGGAAAAAGCCTCTCCTTTCCCTTTTTCTTTCTTAGGCGTGCCTTCTCAAAACGTAAGAGCACCCAATCATCCTCCTTCAATTCCAAGTCGCGACGATAGCGATCCGCTACCTTTTTCTGTCATTCTTGAGACTTCTGCAAAGTCTCGCAAACCTTGGTAAAAGCTGTATCCAAATCTCGCGTATATTTATCCGCTTCAAAGATCTTATCTTTTGTGCTTAGAAAGGGTGGAACCTTTGCAGCACCTTCAACAATCTCAAATGGCGTCTTCCCCGTCGAAGAGTGTATCGTGTTATTGTTGGCAAATTCCACCAAAGGTAAGTACTTTTCCCATTGAGTCTTCTGATATAAGACTTTAATAAATCTAGAACCACTGAATTTGCAATCTCAGATTGCCCACCAGTCTGCTGGTGGAACGATGACGAGAACTGCAACCGCGTGCCGATGTTCTCCCAAATTGCCTTCCAAAACAAACTCGTAAAATCTGGGGTTTCTGTCGGAGACAATCGTCTCAGGCATGCCATGTAATCTGGAGATCTGGGCCACAAACAGTCTCACTAAGTGATCCGGCTTGATTGTTTTCTTCACTGGAATGAAATGAGCGTGTTTGCTAAATCTGTCAATAACAGTCCAGATACCATCGTGACCACTTTGTGTTTTCGGGAGATCAAAAATGAAATCCATTGCAATACTTTCCCAGGGGCGGGTGGGTATGGGTAAAGGCTGTAACAATCCCTGTGCCTTATGCCTGTCAAACTTGACCTTCTTGCATACTAAGCAACTGCGCACAAACTCTTTTTGAGTCTCGGCCAAAAGAAGTATCTCTCTACCCCCTTCATGGTGGTGCCGTGGTCTCCCGTAAAAGGTGGACAGTGGCATTCGGTCATAATCTTTTCCCTCAACGGCTGTGTAACGCACAACATAGTCTTTCTCATCAAGTAGCCTTCCCGAATGGAGTATCTTGCTAGTGTCTCCCCATCCCGTATGCGTGTGAAAATATCTGCAAAATCTGATAACCGCCAAAAGCTCTTTCTCATAAATCTGTGCTGTCATCTCTGGCCTAGAGAACAATCGGCGCTCGTACGCAATGACATGGCCTTCTTGCATCAAGACCGCACCTAGACTACGACCACAAGCATCACAATATACTTCGAATGACTTTTGCAAATTTGGCAAAGTCAAAATTGGTCCCGTAGTCAATTTCTCTTTGAAAGTTTGAAAAGCAGTCACCTCTGTGGATCTCCACGAGAAAGGAACTCTTTTCTGTGTCAAGATATGCAAAAGGGAAGCAACCTTTGCAAACTTTCGTGTGAACCGCCTGTAGTACGAACACAGTCCCAAGAAGCTTCTAACTTCATGGACATTCTTCAAATCGGGCCAATCACATATAGTCTCTATCTTGGCCGGATCCATTTGCACTCCTGCTGCTGCTGACACAATGTGTCCCAAAAAGTGAATCTCTGGTAGGAAAAATTCACTTTTCTTTGCATTAATCACTAACTGGTGATCTTGTAATGCTTGAAAGACTTGAAGCAGATGATCTCTGTGTTCTGCCTCATTCTTGGAGAAAACAATGATGTCGCCAAAGAAATTGCCAACAAATAGCTTGTATTGTCGAAAAATCCTGTCCATCATCCGGTTAAATGTCGCAGGAGCATTGGTTAAGCCAAAAGGTATCACCAAAAACTCAAATAACCCAAAAGTCGTTCGAAAGGCTTGTCTTGTAGACGTCTCCCGTCGCGATTCGGATCTAATGATATCCACTCTTCAATGAAACCGGCCTGTTCAATCCAAAAAGGGCGGTAGACTTTACTTTAAACCTTGATTTAGCTTTCACCCATTATTAGTCGTCTATTTTACCTGAACTTTCAAGACACAACAAAGGGGAGAGGGATACAGGTTGCTAGATTGCACCTGTATGAGTAGACGGACACCAGATTGGCCCCTAACTTAGGCGTCCCTTTCGGTATTTCTTTATTGTTCAAAAGAGGGAATAAACGCTGAGGTTCCCTACAAGCTGCCCCGCACAAACTCGGCTGAATTTCCACTGTTCCAGCCCGATTTCGGCAGCATAACTGTACTAGAACCCTTCACAGTCAATATTCCCACGCATTAAATGACTTTCCCGACGCATACGGGCACTTTGCAAAACCTGGCGAGAATCTGTAGCACGCTGAATTCTCTGTTTTCAGCCCTGAAAATGCGCCAGATCACCTGTACAGCGGTCCCCTTGCGTCCCCGAACGTCCTGGGGGTATTAGGGTCCGCTTAGGGCCAAAACCCTAAACCTGCAAAAATACACAGCAGGCTGTAATTTACTGTTTCAGGCTCCGTTTCGCGTGCCGGTCGCATCCGTAGCAAGTCCTCGAGCTCCCGCACCTGTAGGGCTACTTGCCCTTTGAATCGGACGAGATTTCTGGCGTGAAACCTCTCCGAATTCACCTGTACCTGCGGGGGGATTAGCCGCTAGCTAATCCAGTACCTGTGCAAGAGGCTCTTGCCTCGGCAATCGCGCATGAACCCACACAACTGTACATTGGTCAAATGAAGAGCCCACTAAAGGGGCATAACATACTGCCAAAGGGGAGAGAGAGGGCAGTGCGTAGCGTGCAGGGCATCACTCCTGGCACCTCACTGTGCATAAGAGGGAAAGCAAGCACTCCATAGCTCTTAACCTGTGACAAAACTGAAAATGAGCCTCTCCCAGCTTAAAATTCAGCGCCACTTCTTGTTGCATGAGGCAAGTGCACCAGAAGGTGCCACTTGGCACATTTATAAGCATTTTCCCGTTTCGGGGTTGCCGTCTAAAAATATCCCAACCGGTTGCCCAATTGACTTCACGGCAGAGTAAGAAAATGTTCCCCTTGTCATTTCGGAGGTAATGACGTCAACACATTTTCAGGTCCCAAAATAGCAGTTCCCTAAATTTTAGGAGATGCTGCCATTGTATCTTTCTAGGTCATCCGACCCTCTTTGTACACTGCGGCCACATCCAGAACTGAAATGTAGCCACTGTAGCAAAGGATTCCACTTTGGCTAGTCAATGACCCCACTTGGCTAACCATAGTCCTTGTCCAACCTTAGTGCTCTCTTGCCCTCAGGCCTGGACTCCCTCTGGACAGTTCCACACTAGCTATGCAATGCAGGGCAGTTAGATTTCCCGAGGGGTGTTTCCAAAAAGTGAAAGTAAATAGATAATAAGAAAGAAATCAACAAAAAGGATAGATAGTAGTCACACGCTGGTGACATACCCCCCTCTTGAAATCTCAAACGTCCTCGGTTGCATCTATGTCGTACATGCTTACTGTCAACACTAATGTATTCAACACCTGTCGACACATATACGACACATACATGCTCATTGTCAACCACGACTCATGTATTGCTTGCGTGTGAACCCTGTCCCAATGACATAGTGGTAGCTGCGCACTCTGCCATTGCTTTGAGTCACTAACTTTCCAATGACAAAATGGTAGCTGCACATTTTGCCACTGTCTTATAGTACACGTTGGATCCCGTAACACTTTCGAGCATACCCAAACCGACATTTTAAGAATGCAGTTACACATGTACTCTTTAATAGAAGCAATCACTGTATCCTTGACAAACTGACAAGAAATACTCACTTCTATAGCACTAACCAAACTTTTGGACATTCCATAAGAGCAATTGCCAAATTGACAATCTGTATAGCTTTAACATTCATGTAACAGGTATTTGATTTGAGCTCACTTTAAATACCTTGTACATCATTTGTTTCAGAAGCCATTGTCACACTGACAATCCATGTAGCTTTGAAACTCAAGGGGTCAAGGTAGGTTGCAAACCGAAGGCTTCAAGGTAAAGTGATAACACAGTTGGTGACTCTGCAAGTTCACCTTCTTCCATCCACTTAGCATCCATTGGTGGATAGTTTCTGAACTTTACCAAGTAACGCCTAGCAATCTTGCCTTTCACTTTCCTTTCTTTGTGTGCCAAAATCTGTTCAGGGACCAAGATCTCGTCAAGTTCCTTGACTTCTGGCTGATCTTCAGCTGGCATATCTTCTGGCACATCACCCAGATAGGGTCTGAGAAGACTCACATGAAACGCATTGTGAATCTTCCAACTGTCAGGCAATTTCAGCCTATATGCAACATCACTGATTATGTCGCATACTTGAAAAGGCCCATAGTAACGCATGTTGAGCTTTGGAAACAGTCTTTCCTTGCCCTTCATCTTCTTTAACCTTGCCTTTTCAAAGCGTAAAAGCACCCAATCACCAAGTGAATATACCACTTCACGACGGTGACGATCAACTGCTTTCTTTTGCTTTGCCTGAGTCCTTTCTAAGGCCACTTTGACCTTCTTGTACATTTCATCCATGTCCTGAACATACTTATCTGCTTCAAATATCTTGTCCTTTGTATGCAGTATGGGAGGAACTTTCTTGCCACCTTCAACTATCTCAAAGGGTGCCTTGCCAGTTGATGAATGCACTGTATTATTGTATGCATACTCCACCAATGGCAAATACTGCTCCCACTTTCCTTTATGCTCTGACACATAGCACTTCAGCATATCTAGGACAGTAGAATTTGCCTCTTCTGACTGCCCATCTGTTTAAGGATGAAATGACGAAGAGAATTTGAGCGTGGTGTCCATATTCTCAAACAAACCTCTCCAGAACAAACTTGTCATGTGTGTGTTGCATTGGGGAGCATATGTTAGTACCTAGTTCTACACCCACTGTTGGGCACTGACGACGTTAGTGGGGATGTCGTGGTATTTGGTCGATACTATGCATGATGGAGCTAATGGTTATATTGTCTTGTGGGTGACTACCATGGGTCTATACCTTGCACTTTCCTTCAAGGGTGAATCTGGGCTTATCCTGGATTCATCTAGGTATATATATCGAGTAAACAAACAATAGGGACAGACTCGCCCTTTAGTTTAATATCAAGTACAATTGTTCTGTCCTTTTCTGTAGTCAAAGTCGCTTTTCTCGTCTGTTTATCGACAGCGGCGTTGTTCTTGTGGTACCAAGGAATCCCTAAGAGAACATCACAACCCTCCAAAGGCATTATGAAGAAGTCCTCATGCCCCAAATACCTCTGACAATGCAACCGAAGTTTGCCAATGACAGGTGTAATGGCTAAGTCCCTGCTGGGTGCCGCTAGAACTGCCTCCTCAAGTGGTCCCATCCGATCGGGAGTGATCTCGAGCCGCGCCGCCAATTTCGGTGAAATGAAGTTTGCCTTGGCTCCTCCATCAAAGAAGATCAGGGCTTCTTGATCTTTCACTTTGCCCCAAGCTTGGCAAAGTTCTGTACTCTCGTCCATGGTGTTGTACCCACACAATCTGGAACCAATCCTGTTTTCATCTTGCCTTTCCGTCCACGTTCCTCAACTGCTCTCGACCTCTCAGGCCTGTCGTCGTCCTTATCATTTTGTTTTTTCTGTGCTTTTTTAGGGCACTTCGCGGAGATATGTCCATGTTCCCCACATCCAAAGCACTTCCCCTCCTTGATGAATTGAGCTCGCTCCTGAGGAGTAAGCTTGGGTCGTGCATCCTTTTTCTTTGGGTTGCTCTTTTTCTTTCTACTTTCATTCCCAGAAATCTGTTCGGCTCGTTGTGTCATGGCCTCATTTGTGGGGTAGGTCAGATTGCCAGAGTGAATGGCAAAGCCATGCTTCGCATGACTCATCATCTCCTGAATAGAAGTTGACTTCTGCTCCAAGCAGTGATCTCGGATCTCTGTAGGTAGACCCAAGGTAAACCGCTCAATCTCTTCTCTGAAGAAGATCTTCTTGAATGAAGAGGCGGGTAGAAAAGAGCTCCAGAATCTTTCACAGTAAGCATTGATTGTATCTTTCTTGGTCATCCGAAGATGGTTCCAAGTAGCTCGTATATCTCGTTCATACTCTTGCGTCAACCAAGAAGAAATAAAAGCTTCTTAAATTTCAGCCATTTAACTGGCGCAGTCTTGTTTAGAAGAAGCGTGAACCACCAAGTGCGAGCATTCCCTTTAAAGGAAGAGGCAGCTCTCCGAATCTTGGAGTGCTGTGAGTAGCGTCCTCCCGCGAAAGCGATGTCAAACTGTTGTATAAAAGACAAAGCCTTTGAAGCATCTGAGTATCCTGAAAAAGTATCAAATTTAATCGAGTGTCCACCTTCCTTAAACTCTCGGCTTGCTTTTATCTTCTAGAAAGTCATACTGGTTGGCTTTATAAAAATTCTTCTTGTTCGCATAAAAGTTTTCGTCATCGGAATCTGAGCTGTCTATAGACGAGTTCTCAGTAGAACTGTGAGTCTCTGGGCGAGATTTAGCCTTCTTTGCCTTTTTCTTGCCCTTTCCGAAGCTTTGTTTCTTGCTTCGCTTTTTACCTTTTCTGTCTACTTCGCTCGAATCTGAAGAGCCAGAAGAACTGCCAGAAGAAGAAGAAGAAGAAGAAGAAGAAGAAGAAGAAAAAGAAGAACTAGGTACTCCTTCAAATTGATCACGCTTCTTCTGTTTCTTTGCCTTGTCAAATGTCGACTGACGACCCTAATAACCAGGGAAGTTAGTGCTTTTCTTTTGCTTTTTGCCGTGCTTTTTGGCTTTCTTTTGCACGTCAAAAAGCTGAGCAATCCGTGCATCAACCACCTCTTGTAATTCCTTCTCTAAATATTGTTTGTAATCAGAAGGTTTCTCTAGAGCGGGTTTCAAGGGTGGTGTAGTGGTTTTCTGCCACTGCGCATGCACTTCTTGAAAAGAAGTCTCGCTCATATATTTTGCCAATTTCGGATCCTTGGTAAAACTGAGCATCTTCTTTGTTGCATCGCCGATCAATTGACGACGCTTCATCTATATTTGCTCCTCCTGAGTAGGCCGAGGCGGGCCATACTCTCTGCCGGAATCTTCGCTGTGATCCCTGTCCGCATCTCCAGATGCAGAGGGAGTCGACTGATCCTTGCATGAGGAAAAAAAAGATTGGGGATCGGATTTCTCGTAGAAGAGAAATTGGCCATGCTCTGATACCACTGTAACAGACTTGGACACTCCAAGTCAAGAATCAATCGCGACAGCACCAAATAACCACTTCAAAACAATTCACAGATCACAATAGATTTGCACTGGCCCCACGGAGTTCCGTGCCTAGAGATATTTGCCCCAAAGACTGGCGCCCCTTTCGGTATTTCTTTATGTATCAAATCAATGTCAAAGTACAAAGAGCAGTTAGGGTTTCACTCTCAAACTCTGGGTCCAGATGCTATGAGAAGTGAGGCCCTCACCGCGTATATAAAGATTACAAGGGGTGCCCAAAAGCAGAGCCCCAAAAAGCTTCCAGTTCAAAAGCAATCTCTCTCTCTCTCTCTCTCTCTCTCTCTCTCTCTCTCTCTCAAGAGAGAGCCAATAATAAAGCAAATCAACTCTCTCTCTCTCTCTCTCTCTCTCTCTCTCTCTCCAATTCCTTGCGTAGCCAAAGTTGCAATTGCATCGCCCATCATTCTTTTTTTTAGCTTCCGCAAATTCCGGAAATTCCGTACACTGTTGCCACGTGGCAATAGCACCTGCTTTTAGGGTTTCCAGCCACTGTAGGGTTTCAGCCAGCAGTTAGGGTTAGGGTTTCGAGAAATTAGGGTTTTTGCAAAATTAGGTTTTTGGCAAAAATTAGGGTTTGCAAGATTTTTAGGGTTTTTGGCAGAAATTAGGGTTTTTGCTGTTGGTAGCCACGTCATCACTTTGTGCCAGAATGTTCCTTCAGTACAAGGCTTTATGATTGGGCAACTTGAGGATGATGCGTTCAGAACTCGGTTAGTTGCCGCGGTGAATATGTTTTTGCAACTGGTGCAGAACCCAAGGTTTATGGAGTTCTTGCAAGCGTCACTAGTGCCACAACAAAATAGGTAACCTACACCGCGAACATAGCTTGTTGAGGCTCAAGCCCAAGTACTTCATGCGTCTCAGCAGGATAGGGAACACTCGCATGTTGCGCAGTCAGGGGCTCCAAAACAGGTTCCTCTTGTCCTGAACATGTGGTTAGGACGCCTATTCCACAGGCTATGCCAATTCAGTCCGCCCTCTGCTGTCTTGAATGGACAAGGAACTGATTACCAAGCGATGCATCAAGTTTTTCCACCGCCCATGGTATATCCTTGGTATTTTGGGGGTGGATCTATGTTCGTGAGTACGGCTGGTCATGCGCTCGGAAGCAAGCCGTACATGCCAAGAACATTGTTTGGGGGTATGAAAGGCATGATGCCAAACCCCATGCATCGACATGCAGCGAGGTTTTCAGAGGAACCAGGGCCTGTTTGGGGTACCCCAGGTTCAGTTTGGCATGGCAGGTTTTTCTGGACAGCAGCCAGATATGGCATCTATGACTCAAAATGTCAATGGCCAAGATGTGCCGATGATTCCTACTACAATGCCCATGTTGCAGACCATTCCTTATGACAATTTGGGGGCACTGGAAAAGCCGGAAGCTTACAAAGAAGGTGGTGCAGTTGTAAAGTTTAGCACTTTTAGCGGCTTCAAGGATAAGGCAAAGGCTCTCACTTTCCTCCAGCAGTTTGATACAGCTTATGCAAGAGGGAATTTTACAGAGGCCTGCCAGGAAAGCTGCCACTTTCTTGAAAGACAATGCGCTTACATGGTGGATGACACTGTTAATGCAAGGACAGGCACCCGCCACTTGGGTCCACTTCAAGCGAATGTTTGCATTTGCTTGGCTGTCAAAAGAATTTGAAGCCAACGTCATGACAGATTGGCACCAACTCCCGAGCAACGAGAAAGGAGGGCGACATAAGAAAAATTCAGCGAAGAAGCCCTTTGTGAAATCGGCTCCTGAAGCGTTATAGGGGTCGGAGAAGACCAACAAGGATAAGGACTTAGCCGGGATTTCTGGAGCGTAGGCAAAGAAACAGAAAAAGAAGCCTTTTGTGCGTATGTCGCTCGAGGAAAAGGTCTCAATGGCTGAAAACAAATGCTTTATATGCGAGCAGCAGGGTTGTTCTCGTCCGTCGGACAGAACGAGGCGTCCAGTGGCATCCCGTCCGGTCGATCTGTTCGGTGGCTTTTTTAGTTCGTTTGACTAGTCAACGGTCAGTATGACCATTTTGAGAATTTTTGGTTGCACTTTTTTTTGGAAGGTTTTTGGGTTGTCTTTTGGCATAGGATCCCTCCCACCTACCCTAGGATCCCCCCCCTCACCTCCCACATGCCTTGAGCCTCCTCTCTCTCTCTCTCATTGCTTTGGACCGTGATCCTTCAACCTTGGATTCCATTAGGCTCCTCTCTCTCCCTCTCTCTCTCTCTCTCTCATTGCTTTGGTCCTTCACCTTGGATTCCATTAGGCTCCTCTCTCTCTCTCTCTCTCTCATATTGCAGAGGAAGCACTTAGACTTTAGTGTCTCTCATATCTTTTTTGCCACTACTTCCACTTTTTGCACGATTGAGGCTTACAAAACGTACGTGACCGTACGAGACCACCCTGGCGAGAAGCGTGGTCACTTTGCTACCAATTGTCCACAAAGGAAAAGACCAACTGACTCAGATGATAAAGAGGACCAGAAAGGCAAGAAGCCTAAACCCATGGCAGGTTTGGTGTCAGATATGGTGGGTGACAGGTCCAATACAGTTGCCAACGAGTTATTTAGATCACGGAGTAAAGTTAGAGATCAGACGGCACTCATCTTCTTTGATCCAGGTGCCAAAGCAAACTTTATGTCACCAGGAGGTGTATTTTTCTCGTTGCCTTCCGTAAATAAGTATTAGATATATTTATTTTATTTTTACTTGTTTGTCCCAAAACCCTTGAAAAGGTGCAAGTGGACATTGCATGGCCAGTGTGAAACGGGTGTAGCCAAATGGGTTTCTCACATCGGGGATCTAGGTCGGTCAGACAGGGACTGCCCGGGCCAGTTAGCACTGAATTCTGATGAGTATGGAAGCTCGTGTGCGCCAAACTGGAATTTGGGCCACTCGTCAAGTCACTGCAACTTTATAAGTTGAAAGGGGCCAGTAAATTAACCCACATTGTAGATGTTGGTCAAATGGTAGTCTTCAATGATGGTCAGGAGACCGATAGGGACGCCATGGAAGCATCTCGTAAAATTAAGGGAACTGCTATTTTTGATCGGAAAATGTGTTCGTGTCATTAGCTCTGGAATGACAAGGGGAACATTTTATTGCTCTGCTGCCAAGTCAACTGACGCACCAGTTGAGATATTTTTAGCAGGGAAAGCCCAAACTCGGAAACTGGGCGACGTGTCAGCCTGTGAGCGATTTTGCCACTCTGGGAGGCAAAAACGAGCTGCATATCAACAAAGGGGGCGCCATTTTCAGCCTCAAGTGGATTGTAGCAGGTACAGAAGCTATGGAATGCTTACCTTGCCCTCTATGCACAGTATGGTGACGGGAGTGATGCCCCGCACGCTACATACTGCTCTCTTTCTCCCCTACGTACAGTATGTTATGCCCCACTAGTGGGCTTCTCATTTGACCTATGTACAGTTCTGGGGGGTTATGCGCGTTTGCCAAGGCAAGAGCCTTCTGAACAGGAACCGGATTAGCTAATTGCTAATCCCCCATAGGTACGCACAGTTCCATCACGAAAGATTGCGAGTTTGGAGAGTTTTCTCGCGTGAAAACTCGTCCAATTCACAGGGGAACTATCCCATTGCGTACGGGAGCCCTTGGGACACGCGTAGGCGTGTTCGCTCCACTAAAAACGATCCGAAACAGGGAATTACAGCCTGCTGTGTTTTTCTGCAGGTTTAGGGTTTCGCACCTAAATTGCAAGGGAACATCGGGGGAGCCTCGTGAGAGCCTTGGGATGCGTGTACAGGCTTTTGGGCTCTCGGCAGTGAAAAACAGAGTTTTACAGCCCGCTGAATTTCTGTGACAGCTCACCAGAAAGCTTCCAGATATCGAGGGAATCCGTCCTAGACAGGTGTTTTTGACCTACAGGGGTTTTTGCGCTGTTATGTTGTCGAAATCCGGTCGAAAACCTGCGTTTTCAGCCCTCGCCAGGTTTGGACAGCTTTGTGAAGTGATGTCTCAGATAATTGTCAGTCAAATTTATATGTGTTAGATAAAGAAAGGTCAGCATTTTGCGAGAGTTTAGTGACTGTTTTTCTGATTCATTACCGTCACAATTGCCGCCAGAGAGACTTGAGGACTAGCGGATAGATTTGGTGCCAGGGACCAAGGTGTAGCCCACCAAATAGACCTCCCTACAGGGTTAGTGCGGCACAACAGAAAGAGATTATGGGCCAGGTTGAGGAGTTACTAGAGAAGGGGCTGATTCAACCTAGTTCTTCACCTTTTTCTCCCCAATGCTCCTAGTACAAAAAAAGGATGGCTCATGGCGCATGTGTATTCATTACCGTGCATTGAATAAGAATACCATCAAGAATAGGTTTCCTATTCCTAGGATTGATGATATTCTCGATCGTTTTAGAGGGTGCTGCATTTTTCAGCAGGATAGACCTTAAGAGTGGGTACCATCAGATTCGTATAAGGTTAGAGGATGTGCACAAGATTGCGTTTAGAACGACATTTGGTCTTTATGAGTTTCTAGTGATGCCGCTTGGGCTAACAAATGCTCTTGCCACGTTCAACAGAATGATGGTCCGCTTGCATCAACAGTCTGTTGGGACGTTCTTCGATGACATGATAGTATATTCGAAGAATGAAGAGGAGCATAGGCTCACTTGACCATTGTGTTTGAAGAGCTGCCCAGTCACATGCTACTTGTCAATCCTAAGAAAAAAGTGAATTCTTCTTGGAAGAGATCCACTTTCTTGGGCCACATAGTCTCAAAGGATGGTGTTAGAATGGATTCCGCAAAGGTCGAAGCTATTAAGACATGGCCAGACTTGAAGACTGTGCACGATGTCAGAAGCTTCTTGGGATTGTGTTCCTACTATAGAAGGTTTGTCAGGAATTTTGCAGATATAGCATCACCTCTTCACGCTTTGCAAAAGAAAGAGGTCACTTTCAAATGGACCCAAAAAGAAATTTCAGCTTTTAGTCTCTTAAAGGAAAAGTTTTAGATCCAATAATTGTTTTGCCAGATCATAGGAAGTCATTTGTGGTCGAGTGTGACGCGTGTGGTAGTAGCATCGGAGCAGTGCTAATGCAAGATGGACGGGTAGTAGCTTATGAAAGCCGAATTTTGCAAGGACCAGAAAAGACTATGCAATCCTATGAGAAAGAGCTCTTGGCTGTGATTCATGCGCTTTCTAGTTGGAAGCACTACCTTTTAGGTGTTGATTTCGTTGTCCAAACAAACCATAAGGCAAGAAGAATATTGTGGCTGATGCGTTATCAAGGAAGCCACAAATTTCTGCTGTGTCAATTCCTTATCATCATGAGCTGGATGACATGAAGGAACAATATGCTACTAATGAAGATTTTGCAAGGATCTTTGAACAATCAGAAGAGGGGCAACATCATGAACTCTACCTCCTCAGAGATGATTTTATGATGATGCATGGCAGACTTTGTATCACTAGGCCATTGCGTCGTAGGGCCATGGAAGAGAGTCGTGCCACCGTATGTAGGGCATCGTGGTATTAATGCGACAGTTAAAGCGGTAGAGACATTCTTCTATTGGCCTACCTTGAGGAGAGAGGTGGATGCCTTTGTGCGAGCATGTGTGATTTGCCAAAAGGTCAAGTTTGACTGGCAAAAGGCATCAGGTTTGTTTCAACCACTGTCGATTCCGAATAAGCCATGGAAAAGCATTGCTATGGACTTTATCTTTGATCTTCCAAGAACCCCAACAGGGAATGATGGTATATGGACCATTATCTGTAGGCTCAGCAAGCAGGCCCATTTTATCCTTGTCAAGAAGAAGATAAAATCTGATTGGATGGCAGGCTTGTTCATGTACAATGTGTTTAAGTACCATGGTATGCCACAATCGATTGTCAGTGATCGTGATCCTCGCATGACAAGTTTGTTTTGGAGAGGATTGTTTGAGAACATGGGCACTACGTTTTATCCACAAACGGATGGGCAGTTAGAAGAGGCTAATTTAGGCTGAAATTGCATGATGCGTGGAAGATTCACAATGTGTTTTACCCGAGTCTTCTAAGACCCTTCGTGGGTGATGTGCCAAAAGATATGCCAGATGAGGATCAACCAGAAGTGAGGAACTTCATGAGATCCTGGTACTTGAGCAAGTTGGCACATAAGGACAGTTTGCAATCCGTACAGTTGCCACGTCATCAGTGCGACTTACGAAAACTCCTTCAGAGTTCAAGCTTTGGGTTTTTAGGGTTTCAAGCCCCACAACCGATGCTCCATAAGTTCTTTCAGTTCGTAGGCCCACGACTTATCTTCTGGGTTCAATTCCTCTTGTCCACTCGGCCATTTCTCTTCCTGTTGAGCGTGCCATATCATCACTTTGTGACATCTGATTTGGTGGACATCTCATCGCCACTGGCTCAACTTCGATAGGATCCTCGACACTAGAGAACATGTGCAATGCGTCATACATAGACAAGGCAACGGTGGAGAAGAGTGAGCACTGAGGTAGAAAGAGATGGGACATGAGAGAGAGAGAGAGAGAGAGAGAGAGAGAGAGAGAGAGAGAGAGAGAGAGAGAGAGAGAGAGAGATACATAGACAAGGCAACGGTGGAGAAGAGAGAGCACTGAGGTAGAAAGAGATGGGACATGAGAGAGAGAGAGAGAGAGAGAGAGAGAGAGAGAGAGAGAGAGAGAGAGAGAGAGAGAAGGTTTTAACGTCGTAGGAAACTATCCCAAGAGACCTTAAAGATCTATCCTACGAGGAGGGTTGAACTCAAGACCTTTTATTCAAGAGAGAGAGATCTTGGAAAGGCTGTCCATGCTATACAAGGCTGCATAGCAAGTTGTGAAGTAGAAGGAAATCCAGACTTACTGGTCAAAAGCAGCAGTAAATTTTGAAGTTCCAACCCCTTGTGTGAGACATCATCAACGGCTATGAAATTCTGAACTGTGTAACCACTCTGGACAGCTGGTTGTATACCTAAGCCTTGTGCACTCAATACATCTGGCTGTGGTGATGGTGGCTAATTCCTCTAGAATAACAACTTTCTTATCCTGCTGCCATGGAATACGTACAGTAGGTGGCAGGTGCTGACTGGCTTTTCTGGGTCACTAAATTGTCGTCGTAGAAGTGCTCCAGTTCCTTGTCAAATCGTCTATCCTTATCTTTGCAATCTTGTTATGTCAGTTATTCAAGTTGGCTGCAGTGTAGTCTTTTCTTGCAGATTTCATAGTGCTTTTTTTCGCCACCTAGCAAACAGAAGCTGGTTACAAGCTGGAATGCTCAAAAACTAGGATTATGCTGGAGAATTTAATTACCTTGTTAATATTGCCACATATGTCACCTACACAACTTAATACATGTCTCTTTATCTTCATAAAAGCTCGTGTATTCCCACTTCTTTGTATCTGTTTGAGCTATCATCAATGCTTTCTAGAGAAGTTAACCCTCTTATTGGCTACTATTAGGAGGTAGTTGCTTTGTCATCGCATCAATTAGTAATTTTCACTTTGTGACACAACAAGCATGTTATTCTTTTCTTTGTCGAGTTTCTCTATAGATGTTAATTTATTTGTCAAGATGTCTGGTTCTACAAAAATAAAACTAGGATTATGCAAGAGAATTCAATTTCCTTGTAAATACTGCCACCTATGTCACCTAAACTGAAGTGCGCATGCGAGAGCATGTGTGTGTGTGTGTGCAGCAATGGAGAAGAGAGAAGAAGAGAGGAGACACAGGTTTGGGTGGACTCCAAACACAATAGTGTTAGGGTTGAGTCCTTATTCTATTATGTAGAATGAATGGTCAGTGTTAGTCCCTTGTAGTCTCCGGCCGCCCAACACTCAGGCGCAGCACATTGGGTTTTACCACCCCAACAACCTCCCACTTAAAGGACAATGTGCCTTTAAGCTGGGGTGACAATCTATATATACATACAATATAGGTAGACAATGACCATGATCATCTACCCAATGTCCATGAGTGCTCGACAATGTGCAAACCGCTCTAAAGGTAATCCCTTTGTCAGAAGATCAGCAGGATTTTCAGTGGTGTGAATTTTGAGAAGCTGCAATCGCTTGTTCTCAAGCACCTCACGAATGAAGTGATACTTAACATCCACATGCTTTGTCTTTGCATGAAACATTGGATTCTTTGCCAATTTTATAGCACTTTGGCTATCACAATGTAACACAGGCATCTCAACATTGATTCTCAAGTCTCCCACTAGCCGACCAAGCCATATAGCTTCCTTGCAAGCTTCTGAAGCTGCAACATATTCAGCCTCTGTAGTCGACAAGGTAACACAATCTTGCAAACAAGATCGCCATGAAACTGTGCCTCCAGTGAATTCAAAAACATAGGCTGAAGTGGACCTTCTCTTGTCCAGGTCTCCTGCATAATCTGCATCCGTGTAACCCATTACACATGCTTCCTTTCTTCCAAAGCAAATGCATACGTCTTTTGTACTATTCAAATATCGCATAACCCCTTTCAGTGCCTCCCAATGTTTCTTGCCTGGATTTGACATATATCTGCTAACAACTCCCACCGCAAAAGCAATATCAGGACGTGTAGCAATCATAGAATACATCAAACTCCCAACTGCAGATGAATAAGGCATTTGTGTCATTTCAGCCTTTTCCTCTTCAGACTTAGGACAATCATAAGAAGAAAGTTTTACATATGGAGGCAATGGAGTACTCAATGCCTTCCCCTTCTCCATATTGAATCGTTTGAGGACTTTAGCAATGTACTTTGATTGAGAGAAATAGACCAATTTCTTGCTTCTATCTTGCTTAATGCGCATGCCAAGGATATGACTTGCTTCACCCATGTCTTTCATTTCAAAGTTTGCGTGTAACTCTGACTTCAAGGCTGAAATCTCATCCGTGCACTTCCCGGCAATTAACATATCATCCACATAAAGGACCAAAATTAGCAAACTACCATCTTTAGCTCGCTCAGTGTAGAGGCAATGGTCCATATCGCTACGTTTATAGCCTTGAGAGAGCATGAACGAGTAGAATTTACGATACCACTCCCTTGATGACTGTTTTAGACCGTAAAAAGTCTTTTCTAACTGACACACCAAGTCTTCATTGCCCTTCTCAACAAAAACTTCTGGCTGTTGCATATAAACTTCTTCTTGAAGATCACCATGCAAGAACGCAATCTTGACATCCATTTGGTCAAGTTCCATGTTGTCTTTAGCAACCAATGCAAGTACACACTGCAGAGTAGTCATCTTGACAACCGGAGAAAAGATCTCATCAAAGTCAATACCTTGTTGCTGCTTAAATCCTTTAGCAACAAGTTGTGCCTTGTACTTGGGTTTATTATCATGAGGTGTAATTTTCTGCTTATACACCCATTTGCATGGTAATGTCTTTTTACCTTTAGGCAACTGAACCAACTTCCAAGTTTGATTCTTATGCAACGAGTCCATTTTTGATTGCATAGCTTTCTCCCACTTCGCCTTGTCGTCCATTGACATGGCTTCTTTATAGCAGGAAGGCTCTCCGCAATCTGTCAATATAATGTAGTCCAATGAGGGAGTAAATCTATCAAGAGGCCTTGAAACTCTTGTAGACCTTCTAATAATTGCTTGAGCCGGTTGTCCCTCAGCAACATCTTGTACTGTAGGAGGATTCTGTACTTGTTGTCTGATATTAGGCACTTCAGCCCTATTGTGGACAATTCCATCTTCTTGGAAGATAACCCTCCTGACCTCCACTGTATGCACAGGCTTCTTATGCATCTTTTCTCCATTGAAGTATACGTCATTACTGCGAACTATCTTTTTAGCTTCAGGATCCATAACCGAAATCCCATCTTGCCATAGCCAAGAAATATGCATTTCTTTGACTTAGGAGCCAACTTGCTTCGAAACTCCTTTGGAACATGGCAATACGCTTCACAGCCAAAGACTCTAAGATGCTTGTAAGAAGGTGGCTTCCCAGACCAAAGCTCTTCAGGTACCTTTTCATCTAAAGCCTTGTTAGGAGATCTATTAATAAGATGGACATCAGTTGCTAACTCTTCCGCCCAAAATCCATTAGGCAACTCTGCATTAGACAACATGCTACGTAACTTCTCTTGTATGGTACGGTTCATCCTCTCAGCAACACCATTTTGTGGAGGGTTATATGGAGCAGTCAACTCTCTTTTGATGCCTTTGGAATCACAAAAATTCTGAAAGGCTTTAGTGACATACTCACCACCATTGTCTGACCTTAAGCACTTGACTTTCTTGCCAGTATGATTCTCCACTAATGTCACAAAATTCTGAAATTCTGAAAGAACTTCATCCTTCTGAGAGGATATACCCACACTTTCCTTGAGAAGTCATCAATGAATGTAACAAAGTACAATGAACCTTCCATGGATACGTTAGGCATAGGTCCACACACATCACTATGCACTAACTGTAATGGCTCACTTTTTCGAGTGCTTCCCCTTTTGTGTGGTGACTGTGTTTGTTTACCATAAAGACAATGCTCACAAATTGGAAAGTCTGAGAAAGTGAAGCCAGGCACATGACCAACTCAATACAAGATTTTCATTCTCTTTTGAGACGTATGTCCTAACCAGCGATGCCACAAAGAAACACTTGGCTGCTCGATTACACAAATTACATGGTTTTTAACATTGGATACATGTAGCACGTACAAAGTCCCAGACTTTGAACCATGTGCTACCACTAAAGAACCTTTGGTGATCTCTCACGAACCATCACCAAATGTGCAGTAATATCTTGCGTCATCCAATTGTCCCGTACTAATCAAGCTTTTTGGTAAGCTTCGGCACATGTCTCACATTCTTGAGCATGAATGAAGAACCATTCTGAAATTTCAGCTGCACATCGCCGACACTAACTATGTCGCAAGCAAAATCATTGCCAAGACGAACACGACCTTTACGGGCTGCATCATATGTACTGAACCACTCTCTGTGAGGAGTCACATGGAACAATGCACCTGAGTCAATAACCAAATCCTGTAAAGCGTAGTCATCAGTGGCAACCAAAAATGCTGAATCCATGGCAGACATGAGATAAAATGTCTCCATTAGAATCTTCAACAAAAACATTGTTGATCTCTTCAATCTTTATACTGCTTTCCTTGCTCTTGCCTTCTTCCGACTTCTTATCTTTACCTTTCTCTTGTTTCCACTTTTGACAGTCTTTCTTCATATGACCCTTTTTGTGACAATGATAACACTCAATGTCTTTTCGGCCACGTGATTTGCTACGAGATTTTCCTCTCTGATTGCTCTTTTCTTGTGATCGACCACGAACAACGAGAACATTGCTAGTACCACGAGAAGTATCAAGATTCTTCTTGCTAACCTTTTCAGTAAGCAAATTGCCCTCAACATCAACACATGTTAAACCATCAGGAGGTGCCGAGTTACTTATGGCTGTGCAAAAAGTATCCCAACTTTTTGGCAAGGTAACTAGCAAGAACATTGCTTTGACCGAATTGTCGAAATTGACTCCCTGCGCAGAAAGCGGACTGAAAGTTGTGTTGAACTCATTGAGATGGTTGCACATGGGTGTGCCCTCATCCATCTTCAAATCAACTAACTTTTTCAGCCAATAAACTTGTGATGCTGCCCTTTGCTTCTTATACAGGTCACATAACTTCTTCCACAGCTTATAACTAGGCTTTTCCATGTTCACATTGAAGTACACATTCTTTGACAAAGTCAGCATGATGGTGGACCTGGCAAGCTCATCCCACTCCTGCCAATCATACTCATCCATATCCTCAGGCTTTATCCCTTTCATCTTTATCGGCGGGATCTGCTTCTTCTATACTAAGACATTGTAAATTTGTTCCTTCCAAAATGGGAAGTTAGTGCCATCTAACTTCTCAATGTTCTCAATGTTGAACAAAGAGTTCTCCGATGATGAAGCCATCACTCAACAAGGAACAAAAGTGATAGATCCGCTCCACTAAAGAAGATGAGAGAAAACCTGGAAAATTTCAGCAGTTTCTCATGCAAAACAAATGTGTACAATGATTGAAACGCTGATCAAAGTGGCTAAACCGGCAAGATAGAATCTCAAAGGAAACTGTCAATGTCAATGTCTCCAACTCTAGAAGAGTGTCTCTAACCAACTGAACACTGTCAAACGCATAGGCATAAAAGATGACAACAATGTCAACAATGGTGGGTCAGCAGATGCACACCAATGCTGCACTAACTGCATAAACATACATTCTATGTCGATGCTGAAACTTTAGGGATGTCGGGGGCTCGCTTCAAAACTTGTATCACCGAAAGGATCTTCACATTTGAGAATCCCTCAGCTCAATAAAACCTTACCACGACCCTCAACAATAGGCTTTGCATATTTCCATCACAATACATAAACCGCATAAGATCTTACATCAACCACAGAAACCCTTTTCTGTAACCGTTGCGGTGGTTTGTTTGATTTAACATACCCTCAAGACCTTAAATATGCATATGACAGAGATTGCAGAAAGAGTCTGCAACGAAAACCTTTATGCAGAAGAACCGACGAAGGTAGACCACCCTGCTGTCTGAATTGAATATCTCTCAAACTGTGGAAGATTTGCAAAAACTTCCTTCTGCAAAGTTGTAGACCACGCGAAAACGGTTGGGGATCGCGAGAATGAACATGAAATAAGGTGTTTTTACAGGTCAAAACAGATGTGTAAAAATCTGCAGCCTCTACTTCACGACCTACAGGCAGTTTGAGTGACGTATCTGAAAATTGCTGAAGATTTTGAGAAAACTTTCTTCTGCAAAGTTGAAGAGGACAAAAAACCGGTCAAGAATCGCGGGAATCGGCTTGAATGAAGATGTTTTAGTAGGCCAAAGAAGATCTGAAAAAACGTGCTGCAATTTTTGCTGCTTCTCCGCTTGCCTCTCCGCTGAGCTTCAATGGTGCTCCCAATCCCTGAGCTCTGATACGAGTTGAAGTGCGCATGCGAGAGCCTGTGTTTGTGTGCAGCAATGGAGAAGAGAGAAGAAGAGAGGAGACACATGTTTGGGTGGACTTCAAACACAACAGTGTAAGGGTTATGAGTCCTTATTCTATTATGTAGAATGAATGGTCAATGTTAGTTCCCGGTAGTCTCCGGCCGCCCAACACGCAGGCGCGGCACATTGGGCTTTACCACCCCAACATAAACAACTTAATACATGTCTCTTCATCTTGGTAAAAGCTCATGTATTCCCACTTCTTTGTTTCTGTTTGAGCTATCATCAATGCTTTCTATCTTATAGAGAAGTTAACCCACTTATTGGCTTACTATCAGGAGGTAGTTGCTTTGTCTTCGCATCTAGTAATTTTCACTTCGTGACACAGCAAGCATATTATTCCTTTTGCTGTCGAATTTCTCTATAGATTGTTAATTTATTTATCGAGATGTCTGATTCTACAAAAAGAAAACTTCTAGGTTTGAACTTTGAGCTTTGCAGGATGTGTCTCTGACACCGTAAACTTAATTCTTGGTTGGTTGTTAAAAGAATCTGATAAAGCTTTGGTAGGTGCAAGAGTGTTTGGGTGTGTTTTTTCACCGGTTAATTGAACTTATAGTTTGTGTTGTTGTTTTGTAGGTGCCAATAGGTATTATTTGTTATGCATGAATGATGCTATCTCTTTGGGTGGTGGTGGCCATTTCGCAGTGCATCTGGACGAAGACTTGTAAGTTTAAAGATCTTTTTTGCAAACTGCAGTAGCTTGCAGCTATTAAGTATGCTTGAAAGCTGTGCTCTGCATTTGGTTAAAAGCACGTCTCTTGGTGTTGCATGGGGGTCTTAGATTTCTTCAAGATGGAGGAGAAGAAAGGCACGAGCATAGGTTCGTTATGTAACTGTGGCTTTTGACCATTTTGCATTGTTTAGTGCAAGCCAGTGAAAAGAGGGGCAAAGCATAAACTAACATGTACATTGTGCGACGTGACGCCATCGAAAGTAATATTCATTGTGATGTAGGTCAGATGCTTTATAGTCTCGGTTGTCTTTACTAGGTGCAATCAAGGCCTTGACAAAAGCTCTTTGTCGTTTGTGAGTAAGCTTCAGTAGGCACTCTGAAAAGGAGTAAGTTGTGCTGATGGTATGTCATATGTAGCATTCACACACAAAAAAATGGCTCTTAAGCAGTACTCATTGGGCCTTTGTAAAATGTAGGCTTCTTTCTAACAACCTTTAGAAAGTTATCATTTGTCGTAGTTACGATGTTGTCTGCTTAGACAATGAATTATGAGACAACTTGATGTCTTCAAGAAAGGTCCTGTACGTATCATACCTGTAGTAGACAGGCTACATAAACATGCACTTTTGGATTTGAATGGTCAATATTTAAGCTTCAGCTTGCTGTAGGATTGTTCTAAGGCTTAATTTTGTTCAACGTTAGTGCACTGCGTCTTCACCACACGGCCTGCTCCGGGGGTGTCCTAGCTTTTGTATTGCCTCGACTCCTAGCACAACCACTGCCGCGTCTAGGGGGATTGCCACATTTTACCAGCCAAAAGAGATCCAATCCTAGAGCTGCGCTCAGTTGATATTGTAATAATTCTATCTTCTGTGGTGCATATGCCCTATCAACTACCTTACTTTTGTGCTATTTTTTCTTATTTAATGCTTCGTTTAGTGCTAGGTGTCATTACGGCCGAGTCGGGCCTGCATCTTTCAGAAATTCAGAACACAGATCTTTGTGTTGATGTATGCTTGTGTGTGTGTGGTGTGTGTGGGTGTGGGAGCATATATTGGTACCTGGTTCTACACTCACTATTGGCCATCGACGCCGTTAGTGGGGATTTCGTATTATTCAGTCAATATACTATGGCATGGTGGAGCTGATGGTTGTGTATTGTCTTGTGGATGATTCGCATGAGCCTAAAGATATTGATATGTTTTGAAGCAAACGTCATCTAAGCTAAATGATTGCCTGCATTTGCCTTTGAATTTGGGTTTTTGATAATGAAACCAAGAAGATGCCCTTATATACCCAACGTTTCAAAAAGCTGAACCAAAGTTATTTATATTAGCACTCACATATGATTTTTATCTGAACCGGAGCCTACATTTTAGTTTTTAAATTTGGAAGGTTCTACGTGAGTTTTTGAAAGCTTTTGTATGAATTGGTGGTAATTGCATTGTTTATGAGTTAATAATTGACACAAATGTTACTGGGTGTCGCAGATTAAATGGGTCGAGTGGTGCTTGCGACACATATGGAAACGAGTGCTTGGCAACCTCTGTGGACTTCACAATTTCACATGTGGAGGTAAGGCTTTATTAAGTTTATTGTGCTCTGCATTTTTGCTTTGTGCTACTTCTTTCTTAGTAATTTCTTTGTTTCCAGCTATGGGGTTTTGCCCATGCCATAAGTTATATATGAAGCATCCTGGCGCATACAAGCTGTCAAGATTTCCCTATGTGTACTCAACACATTGTACAGCAACTCACCTATCAATTGTACATGGAACATCCTTAGTAGTTTGCCTTTTCTGCTTATTGTATTAAATTCTACTTCTATCCAGCATTACTGCTTGGAAATGGATGTCCTATTCTGAGCCTCTTTAAAGCTTGACTAAACAGGTTATCATCTCCTTTTACCGATCTTCTGGTACAAGATGCATTAGAAAAGAAATGCGTTATCAGGAATTCACTTATGGTCTATAATTAATACACAACGATTCCGTCTAAACTCTAAACAATGGGTGATTGACGAACCTAGGAGGGTCATGATTCTTGAGTACCCTGAATCCAAATCTACATGTAACCGACGCAAATCGATGTAATATGGTGGAAAGTTGGAATAAGAAGGAATTGGCTAGCATCACGACATGAATATGTGATTTGAGTGTCTGGATTACTAGCTCAGATCTGTTGCGACCATGGGAAAGGGGTTGGGGGTTGTGTACACACATGAGAGAGAGAGAGAGAGAGAGAGAGAGAGAGAGAGAGTATGCTTTAAAAGAGAGGCAGAACAACTTCTCTTTTATTATGGGGGATTCCAAACTCTCTACAGATAGGAGTCAGCTTGGTTGATGTGTCTACATTCCTCTTCCAAAGAGCTTTACTTGTACAGGACTAGGATCAATCTCTCATTATTTAAATATTAGTCATGGAGTGCCTATGTGACATATTTTCAGTGTCTGCACAATAAACACCGCTAATAGATCCTCACCAAAAGGTTCTCCATTTGGTGAGGACAGCAAAAAGTTATGTAAAACAGATTTATTATATAGTCACCCATTACTGTCTCAAAGCAATGCCAAATTAAGGATTCCAAGCTCGCATGGCAACACCAAATTATGGGCTTTAAACGCTTGCTAGCACTGTGCAAGTGGTTTTGATGGCAAGGACTACATGTGGCTATGGTGCTAACTAGTCTCTTCTCTTGTATTGGGACCATATATAGCTAGGGTACTAACCTTAACCTTATCCAATCCTATGGCCATGGTGGCTGTATTGGCCTGACCACCATGGTTGAGTTCAGTTGTGGATAGGGTGAAGAAAAACAAGGCGGCTCTCATGCTACCATGGTGTTGAAGGTGATGACAATGCAAAGATTATACATTTTAGCTACACATTATGTAGTGTTTATCTTTACTCCAAATATACACGAATTCCTTAAAACAAATCCTCAAGAGGAACTTTTCAAATATAGATGAATTCCTTCAAAGAAATCGTCAACAGGAACTTTTTACATATAGACCTTACTATTTAAAGTGGAAAATTTCCTCCTCACTTGTTCTAACTTGCTATTGGGAATTTCTAACAGATTAGGCTACAGACAGACTTAGTGAAATTTAATACGAATATAGTGCAAGGACACATAAAGAGAAGAAACTTCGTTATCATTCCTGCACTACAATATCCATGCAGCATTCCGCTTCCATTGCGAGGTCTAACTACTCCAGCTGAAGATCGACAGAGTGGAGCTTCATGCGTCAAACCTCATCCTCAAAAAAAGAGAGACATTATGTGTGCTCCTACCCCACCTTCGTTGCCACTTGCACCTGCACTTGTCCCCTCGGCAGCCTGCACACACAATATGGTGAACCTGTCGACTTGCAGCCTCGCAACTCAAGATCGGAGCCTTGCTTTGTGCCCATGCATGCTCGCTGCGCTCCTCGACATTTTGGCCTCTGCTTATTGCAAGCAATGCATTAACCATGTCATCGGAAGCAATGAGAAGATGCACTCACACATCTCTGTGATGCAAGAAAATATCTCCCTATGCATAGTAGCCTCGTGATGTAAGCATAGTAGCCTTATCATTATACCAACAAGGTGCCTTTTTGGACTATCTCATAGAGTCACAAAGAGCCATCTCCCTTATTTTTGGAGTCCCATCTTCATTTGTAGGAGCATCACAATAACATTAGAACCCTTAAGATGTTTCTCATGGGAAAAGCTATAATTACATAGTTCCACCTAGAAATCATGTTGTTCGGTTAAAGGGTGTGTGCCTCACCTCGGGGCCGAACACAGTGTCCAACCGTCCACTTATCTCATACCTTATTCATTATAGTGTAGAGACTAAGAGGCTCCTCTCATTGTGAGATTGGTTCCACCCACAGAGTTGCTTCTCCTGTGCACACACATACAGAGACGGTGTGAGCACATTCTCTCTCTCTCTCTCTCTCTCACACACACACACACACACACACACACACATTTTGTTCCCTAGCTTATTTGATTCCGGATTCTCTACTTCGACAGTTTTTTGGCATCTCAAACATCCTTTGGCATACTTTGACACCCCATTCCCCTTGGTTTGACACATATACGCTCTCAACTCTAGTAGAGAGCAAAACGGGGAGTACTTAGAGTTAATTTCCCGAGCACATTGCTTGTAGACGGGAGATTTTGCATCGGCATTACAAGTGCATTGAATCACCGACCTACAAGCATCTTTTCGGCCAAAGTGTAAACGATTGCATCAAAGCCACAATTGGTTACAAGTTTGCAGCTTTCAAGCATTTTGTTACTCTCTCGACTTTCAGAGAGGATTTTACTTGGCAACAATCATATGCATTTTTTTTTTCAAATTTTGCTCATTGATTTAGATTCCTCACAACACTTTGATAGTGCAGACGTGGCATCAGGTTTTATGCTTTTGTATTCTCTGCGTGGACTCCTAGAGAGTGTTACTAGCTTGGTTTTGTGCTACTTTTGCTATCTATACATATGCAGATACAGTTTGAGCTAGTTACACCTCATGATTCATAGATCCACAGGTGTACGGAGAGCCACTCGTGCGAGAGTGAGTTTGCCACGGTTTTGGCAGTCCATGTATGTTATATGTAGATTTATTGTTGAGTTTATGCACTTTTGATTATCAACGTATTATTTTGCTTCTCTTCATGGGTTTTGGAGAACTGTACACTCCGGTTTTAGTCAAGTGTATGATATATGTGGATGAGAGACCGATTCTCTATTTTGTGTATAGTTTAATTTGACCAATTTGAGGTTTTGTGTATGCTAATTCCTTGAGATTTTTCTCAAATTACCTGCCAAATTTTTTAGATTCTGGCCATAACTTATGTATCTCCACATTTACTCTTTGATGAGATAGTGGTCGAGCGTCACTCCCATTTTCGCAGTGATAGAGTTTTTACTCTCATTTTCATAGGTTTTCTCCTTTTCTACGTGATTTTGTGCCGTGCAAAAGCAAGCGCAAAAAAGATAAGAAAACCTAGACATGGTATCATTGTGAGTAAGTAGCATCGAGTCCTGAGAAAAACATCTCAAAGAGCATAAACCACATAACCATATACCTAAGCAGAGACCAAGTATGATGCGGACTACACGTCCCACAACTCTGTTTGCAAAACAACTATGCATAAGCTATACATGGAATTTATAGCACCAAAACATGTGACTATCTGAGTGCATGTAGCGATAATGAGTATGTAACAATCTCACTCTTTCGAGCGTGGATATAAAAACACAAAATCACGTAGAAAAGGAGAAAACCTATGAAAATGAGAGTAAAAACTCTATCACTGCGAAAATGGGAGTGACGCTCGAGCACTATATCATCAAAGAGTAAATGTGGAGATACATAAGTTATGGCCAGAATCTAAAAAATTTGGCAGGTAATTTGAGAAAAATCTCAAGGAATTAGCATACACAAAACCTCAAATTGGTCAAATTAAACTATACACAAAATAGAGAATCGGTCTCTCATCCACATATATCATACACTTGACTAAAACCTGAGTGTACAGGTCTCCAAAACCCATGAAGAGAAGCAAAATAATATGTTGATAATCAAAAGTGCATAAACTCAACAATAAATCTACATATAACATACATGGACTGCCAAAACCATGGCAAACTCACTCTCGCACGAGTGGCTCTCCGTACACCTGTGGATCTATGAATCATGAGGTGTAACTAGCTCAAACTGTATCTGCATATGTATAGATAGCAAAAGTAGCACAAAACCAAGCTAGTAACACTCTCTAGGAGTCCACACAGAGAATACACAAGCATAAAACCTGATGCCACGTCTGCACTATCAAAGTCTTGTGAGGAATCTAAATCAATGAGCAGAATTTGAAAAAAAAAATGCATATGATTGTTGCCAAGTAAAATCCTCTCTGAAAGTCGAGAGAGTAACAAAATGCTTGAAAGCTGCAAACTTGTAACCAATTGTGGCTTTGATGCAATCGTTTACACTTTGGCCGAAAAGATGCTTGTCGGTCGATGATTCAATGCACCTGTAATGCCGATGCAAAATCTCCCGTCTACAAGCAATGTGCTCGGGAAATTAACTCTAAGTACCCCCCGTTTTGCTCTCTACTAGAGTTGAGAGCGTATATGTGTCAAACCAAGGGGAATGGGGTGTCAAAGTATGCCAAAGGATGTTTGAGATGCCAAAAAACTGTCGAAGCAGAGAATCCGGAATCAAATAAGCTAGGGAACAAAATGTGTGTGTGTGTGTGTGTGTGTGTGTGTATGTGAGTGAGAGAGAGAGAGAGAGAGAGAGAGAGAGAGAGAGAGAGAGAGAGAGAGAGAGAGAGAGAGAGAGAGAGAGAGAGAGAGAGAATGTGCTCACACCGTCTCTGTATGTGTGTGTGCAGGAGAAGCAACTCTGTGGGTGGAGCCAATCTCACAATGAGAGGAGCCTCTTAGTCTCTACACTATAATGAATAAGGTATGAGATAAGTGGACGGTTGGACACTGTGGTCGGCCCCGAGGTGAGGCATACACCCTTTAACCGAACAACATGATTTCTAGGTGGAACTATGTAATTATAGCTTTTCCCATGAGAAACATCTTAAGGGTTCTAATGTTATTGTGATGCTCCTACAAATGAAGATGGGACTCCAAAAATAAGGGAGATGGCTCTTTGTGACTCTATGAGATAGTCCAAAAAGGCACCTTGTTGGTATAATGATAAGGCTACTATGCTTACATCACGAGGCTACTATGCATAGGGAGATATTTTCTTGCATCAGAGAGATGTGTGAGTGCATCTTCTCATTGCTTCCGATGACATGGTTAATGCATTGCTTGCAATAAGCAGAGGCCAAAATGTCGAGGAGCGTAGCGAGCATGCATGGGCACAAAGCAATGCTCCGATCTTGACTTGCGAGGCTGCAAGTCGGCAGGTTCACCATATTTGTGTGTGTAGGCTGCCGAGGGGACAGGTGCATGTGCAGGTGGCAGCGAAGGTGGGGTAGGAGCACACATAATGTCTCTCTTTTTTTGAGGACGGGGTTTGACGCATGAAGCTCCACTCTGTCGATCTTCAGCTGGAGTAGTTAGACCTCGCAGTGGAAGCGGAATGCTGCATGGATATTGTAGTGCAGGAATGATAACGAAGTTTCTTCTCTTTATGTGTCCTTGCACTATATTCGTATTAAATTTCACTAAGTCTGTCTGCAGCCTAGTCTGTTAGAAATTCCCAATAGCAAGTTAGAACAAGTGAGGAGGAAATTTTCCACTTTAAATAGTAAGGTCTATATGTAAAAAGTTCCTGTTGACGATTTCTTTGAAGGAATTCATCTATATTTGAAAAGTTCCTCTTGAGGATTTGTTTTAAGGAATTCGTGTATATTTGGAGTAAAGATAAACACTACATAATGTGTAGCTAAAATGTATAATCTTTGCATTGTCATCACCTTCAACACCATAGTAGCATGAGAGCCGCCTTGTTTTTCTTCACCCTATCCACAACTGAACTCAACCATGGTGGTCAGGCCAATACAGCCACCATGGCCATAGGATTGGATAAGGTTAAGGTTAGTACCCTAGCTATATATGGTCCCAATACACGAGAAGAGACTAGTTATCACCATAGCCACATGTAGTCCTTGCCATCAAAACCACTTGCACAGTGCTAGCAAGCGTCTAAAGCCCCTAATTTGGTGTTGCCATGCGAGCTTGGAATCCTTAATTTGGCATTGCTTTGAGACAGTAATGGGTGACTATATAATAAATCTGTTTTACATAACTTTTTGCTGTCCTCACCAAATGGAGAACCTTTTGGTGAGGGTCTATTAGCGGTGTTTATTGTGTAGACACTGAAAATATGTCACATAGGCACTCCATGACTAATATTTAAATAATGAGAGATTGATACTAGTCCTGTACAAGTAAAGCTCTTTGGAAGAGGAATGTAGACACATCAGCCAAGCTGACTCCTATCTGTAGAGAGTTTGAAATCCCCCATAATAAAAGAGAAGTTGTTCTGCCTCTCTTTTAAAGCATACTCTCTCTCTCTCTCTCTCTCTCTCTCTCTCTCTCTCTCTCTCTCTCTCTCTCTCTCTCTCTCTCTCATATGTGTACACAACCCCCAACCCCTTTCCCATGGTCGCAACAGATCTGAGCTAGTAATCCAGACACTCAAATCACATATTCATGTCGTGATGCTAGCCAATTCCTTCTTATTCCAACTTTCCACCATATTACATCGATTTGCGTCCGTTACATGTAGATTTGGATTCAGGGTACTCAAGAATCATGACCCTCCTAGGTTCGTCAATCACCCATTGTTTAGAGTTTAGACGGAATCGTTGTGTATTAATTATAGACCATAAGGGAATTCCTAATAACGCATTTCTTTTCTAATGCATCTTGTACCAGAAGATCGGTAAAAGGAGATGATAACCTGTTTAGTCAAGCTTTAAAGAGGCTCAGAATAGGATATCCATTTCCAAGCAGTAATGTTGGATAGAAGTAGAATTTAATACAATAAGCAGAAAAGGCAAACTACTAAGGATGTTCCATGTACAATTGATAGGTGAGTTGCTGTACAATGTGTTGAGTACACATAGGGAAATCTTGACAGCTTGTATGCGCCAGAATGCTTCATATATAACTTATGGGATGGGCAAAACCCCATAGCTGGAAACAAAGAAATTACTAAGAAAGAAGTAGCACAAAGCAAAAATGCAGAGCACAATAAACCTAATAAAGCCTTACCTCCACATGTGAAATTGTGAAGTCCACAGAGGTTGCCAAGCACTCGTTTCCATATGTGTTGCAAGCACCACTCGACCCATTTAATCTGCGACACCCAGTAACATTTGTGTCAATTATTAACTCATAAACAATGCAATTACCACCAATTCATACAAAAGCTTTCAAAAACTCACGTAGAACCTTCCAAATTTAAAAACTAAAATGTAGGCTCCGGTTCAGATAAAAATCATATGTGAGTGCTAATATAAATAACTTTGGTTCAACTTTTTGAAACGTTGGGTATATAAGGGCATCTTCTTGGTTTCATTATCAAAAACCCAAATTCAAAGGCAAATGCAGGCAATCATTTAGCTTAGATGACGTTTGCTTCAAAACATATCAATATCTTTAGGCTCATGCGAATCATCCACAAGACAATACACAACCATCAGCTCCACCATGCCATAGTAGAGTTGGAGTAGCCATGCTCTGATGAGACACAACAAATTTCTCCTCACAAGACAGAGATGCCTTCTACGACAGAAATGGATGATATGGAGTTTTTGATATGCTCATGATAGAGAATCATATGGTGATGGCAGGACATGTAGATCCACCTATGAATGACAGGGACATGATGACTATCCTGACATTAAATATGACTCATACATATGTGACGAGTTTCACTGACGATCCACATAGCATTGAGGTGCTTGCTACGAATAGATTGGTTGCATTGAGTGTTGATACTACGGATACTAGAGACAGACTAAAAGATATCATGTTTTATCATCAATCTTCTCAAGTCTCATGTACGACCCTTTAGTGTCGATACCCATATAGCAGTTGTAGTGGGAGCGTTTGTGGTTGACGTTGTAAGTCATGCGATGATAGACACTAGCATGATGCATCATGGAGCTTCGCAAATCATTATGGGATATCTGCAAGATGTGCATGCACACTTTAATGGAGATGTACGCTTTCGTATACGGCTAGAGTTTGGAGCAGGGCATGTATGTATTTGACATAGCTTCTCACTTATCATTATATATTCTCCTAAGTTTTATAGTAGATCCAATTATTGATACACTCGCTTTTAACTGAGAGATTGATGTGGTAAAGACGATTTGCCTCATTCTGATGCTGGAAACAGTGCGTTCACTTATCCCATACTTTACTCATTATAGCATAGAGAGTAAAGGGATCTTGTCATTGTGAGGTTGGCTCCATCCACATAGTCGCTTCTTCTCTGTGCCTTCACTGTATATGCACGTATCACTTCTATATCACGAGCTCTTCACATAGATTTTTGAGCAAAGATGTTTCAAAACATGACAAATTTGTTTTAACAAATTGTTGAAAAAAGGTCCTACATATATTTATCCTAAAAAGAGATTTTCATAACTTTTTGGTTGAGCTACTCTAACGCACGAAGTGGAGGTTCCAACTTGTTTTGTGAAGGGTTGTCCTATAGATACAACCAATGAGAGGCATATATAGAACATCCTTTCCTCTTTGTTGCTAGAGTTGTGTTGACTTCTTAAAAACTAAATGAGTTAGAAGACACTCTGAACGCAGGTTCAAGTACTGGTGGAAAAAGAATTGCTTTGGCATATTGTGAGGGATAATAGCATTTGATCTTGGAGCCATTTTCCAGCGGCAAGAAAACACCTTCCAGAGTTAGTAACACCTTGCAACGAAGCTGCTCTACTTTAAGAGCTTGAGAAGCCAAACGGCGGCTTTCTTCCAATAGAGCGAGACGAGAGACAGAGGCAGACTCCAAACCCCCACTGGCATGCAGACTGCCTACTCGCGGAGATCGTGAGTTGAATTCGAAGGGTGCTATTGCTTCCAGACCAAAGGCTAACTGAAATGGGGTGTGATTGGTTGTGACTTTGAAAGAAGTGCGGTATGCCCAAAGGGTGCTGTGGGGATAGCTTGAGCCCAAGACGCCGGATTGAGATGACATGCTTTCCACAGAAGGGCTATCAGAACCTTGTTGGTACTCTCAGCCTGTCCATTTGCTCTAGGATAATAGGAACAAGACTTACGATGAAAAATCTTGTCGTGGGCGAGCAAGGTTGAAATCATTCCATTAACAAAGTGAGTGCCCCTATCATTGGTGATCTCTAGGGGACATCCAAACCTACACAAAATATTTTCATACAAAAATTTGGCTACAATATTGCAAGTGCAATCAGTTGTCGCCAGTTTCTCTATCCACTTGGTTGCATAATTTGTAGCCACCAACAACAGATACTTTCGGTTACCTGGTTGGGCCGGGGAACCAATTGAACCCACAAAATCCATGCCCCATCTCTCAAAGGGAAGCCATGCCATAGAGACCTGTAGAGGATGATTGGAGTGCTTGCTTGGCTTTTAGGTCCACAGTGCTGACACACATCACAGACTTTCACATAGGTGACGGCATCCCAAAAAACATAGGGCCACCATAAACCACTGTAGAATCTTCTGGGCGGTGATATGACCAGGGTAATGGCCACCAGTGGGACCACTGTGGGAATCTTCCAGAATATGCTCAACTTCATGAGGGGAGACACACTGCCTCGGAACACCATCTGGTCCTTGCTTGTAGAGCTGGCCTTCAATCACAGTGAATAGCCTAGATTTCAACAGAAATCTTCTCTTCTACAGTGGAGATGCATTCTCTAGGTACAGGCGAGTAGATAGAAAATGCAAGACATCGTTGTACCATTCCGGAGTGGTATTCACCTTAAAGAGATTGCTATCGAAAAAATCATCATCAACCCCTATAGTTGCTTCACCAGTTTGAATGCGAGATAGGTGGTCATCCATGACATGATGACCATTATTTATTCGGGGTCTACTTCATAATTATTACTGATCACCATGCCCTGTGGAAAGTTCTTCTAGGATAGTTACCTTGTTTAGAGGGCAGTAATTGATGCATACACTGATTTTATTGGATTGCTTCTTAGGTGCTATCACCATGGTGATAACCACTCAGAGTGCTCCATAGGTACAATGATCCCTGCTTCTTGCATTTTTTATAGCTCTAACTTGACAGCTTTTGCATACTTTGGGTTGAGCTTGTAAGCTCGCTTAGCCCCTTCAACCAGAGGGATAGTATGGACACCCAATTCTAGTGATTCTGGGATCCCTTCCAAATCTTTGTAGGACAAAGCAAAAACATCTTCAAAAGAGTGCATGAAAGAGACTACCTGATTGAGTAGTGCGCGATGCTCCCATAACCACGCGGCTAAGAGGATGTGCTGAGGGTTGTCAAGGTGGCCCAGGTTGACTTCTTTAACTGGGTGAAGAGGTGTAGCTGTAGAGCGCGCATCAAAAGATGAAGAGTGAGCTGCCTCTTGGAGCTTGAAGACATCATGGGCTGGTGTCTAATCGATTGGAAACTCCGCATACTCTTCTTGTAACCATCATGGTGGAGGCTCCTTGAAGGATAAGTATTCAGGCATAGCAGAGTGCTTTTGAGTGGACCGGGCATCAGACCAATGGGATGTTAAGGGAAGAGAGAGAACATTGGCGAACTCCTACAGAGGAGATTTCTTTCCCCTTATATGATGTGTTGTAGGTCCACCAAGGCCGACAATTTCCAATAGGGATACACTTGAAGCATGATCATCAATGTGACTGACACACTTGCTTCTTGGACTGGCACTTTCTTCTGGATGACTTGGGTCACTGGTTTCAGCCCGAGGATCCGAGAAAGAGGGTGTATCCACAGGCAAGGCTTGAATAGAGACCACATAGCATGGCATCGATGTGGTAGCTTCCAACCACTGCAGTAGGTCTTCGTCAGACCCGTCAGGTGGGGTAGGCTGCTCGCGGTTGGGGTTGGACTGTACTGACAAAGAGCTGTGATGAACTACTGGATCCATGCCTCCTTCGAGGTGAATTGGTTGCATGGGGGAGCGGGAGCTAGGAGTATGTATCCACATGGCGTCATTTCCCCAATCATAAAGTGCCTTAGTGTGTCGCAACCATTGTCTACCAATAAGCAAAGGAAATCCTCCCTCCACCTGGGGAGGACTAACCACCACAAAATCCAAGCTAAAGGTGAAGTCTTGTACCTTTAGAGGCATCTTGTCTACTATGCCCATTGGATAGAATACCCTTTGGTTAGCCAATGTAACAATGAAAGGAGCAGGGCGGGTAGGCTGCAAACCTAAAGCCAACATATCGAACTCTGGCATCAGATTGACCCCAGATCCAACATCGACTATGACATCGGAGAATTTATGCCCAAGAATAGATAGAGTGAGATGAGGACTTTTGTAATAGGTGAGGGGAGCGGCTGGATAGGAAATCATGTAAGACTCTAAGGCTGTACGGGGAGGTGCCCGCCACTAGGCCCTGCACCTAGGTACAAAGACTGAATGACTGAGAGGGTGTCACTTCTGAGGTTTGCATCGAGCTTGAGCATATCATAAAGTGACACTTGCTGAAAGGTGTTCTTATAGATGGCTTCTGTTGTGGGCTTAGCTCCTTCAATCTGGGCTTCCTCTAGAACTTTGACCTGTTGCAAGTCAGCCACTGCTTCCAAGAAGGCTCCATCAATGTCAGATAGCATAGAGGTTGGCGTGCTCTTAGCACCAATGAACGGTTTGCCAGTTGGGTTAGGTTGTGGAAGTGGAGATTGACGAGATGGACCTGTTGGCAAGTTGAGACCAAGAGCTGCTCTTTGTGCCCGAGTGAAGACGCCAGCCGGCTCCCCCACTTGTTGTGGCCTAACCTCATGAGTAGCAAGTGATGGCTGAGGGACAGTGTTCACTGGAATCAGATTGATCTTCGGGAATGTGAATTCTTGGTGGTTCTGAGTTGAGCTTGAAGATGAGGATGCCCTTTGCTTGGGACAATTCTTACTGTAGTGTTCCTTAGACTCTAGGCAATGATGGCAAGAAGGAGACCCTTTAGGTAGTAAAGGACATTTGCTTTGGTAATGCCCATATTCTCCACATCTATAGCATAAGATGGGACGATTTGGTGGACAAAACGAGGAACGAGGTGGTATTTGCTCTTGTTGCATGGAGTTGGAAGCTGAGTTGTAGAAGCTCCGAGCGACTGAGGGAGCATGGGTATCATTTCGAGATGGAAAAGTACTTGACATACCTTGGACACTAGGCGTATTGAGCAAAGGTGGCATGTAGGTTGGATGGCCATGTGGGGGAACCATATTAGATGTTGGTGGTAGCCCTTGTTGGAGAGAAGGACCGAGACTTTGTTGTATTTTCCGCAATCCGTTGATATAGTAGCAATCCTTGTCTTTATGTCGAGACTTTTCATAGAAGTGACAATAAGCGTGAAGGGGGTAGTCTTGTGGAGGGTGCCCTGGAGAGCAGCATGAGCTACACCATACCATAGCCTTAGTCTCTTGCTAAGACCTAAGCTCTTCTAGCTTTCTCTTGATTTGATCCAAAGCCTCGTGATGTGGGGGCTTCTCCTCTCTAAGAGAGATTGATTTCTCCTCTTGAAGAGCGCGTTGTAATTTTAGGGCTTAAAGTTCCCTACATATAGAATTCAAAGGGTCAGATGGACTTTCCAAGAGTACAGAAGTAGTCTCGACCTGAGAAGAGTCGGTAAACAGCTTCCTTGTCCCCCTTGTAGGAGTTGCAAAAAACTCCTCCAGGTTGGCATTAGGTCAAATATTCTCTCTAAGTTTTTGTTGAGAAGTCTTTGGTGGAAGAGCCTTCTTTACCCATTTCTTGACCATAAACTCACCTCGTTGGTGAGGAATCTTGGCGACCAGAGACTTTGTTCGGGTCATGAGTTCTACAAAGGTCTCTTTGGGCTGAAGCATCAGGTTGGCCAACTCATTCAGAACCTTTTCTTGGAATTCGCTTGGTCTGAAAGCTTCACAAAATTGTTGTCTTAATGTGGCCCAAGTAGTAAACTTGTTCTTTGCAAACTGACTGTACCACTTGTCTGCTAATCCATCCAAGGTAGATGGGAAGAGTACTAAGGAGGCATCTTCTCCGTTGAGGCCACGACCTCTGCAAAGAGAAACATACCTCTGGGCATGGTCATCAGCATCCTCTGTGGAGAGACCCTTGAAAGCCGAAAACTTAATATTCACCTTAGCTAGAACGCTTGTGAGCTCCTCCATGGCTGTCTGTGCAGGAGCTTGTTTCACTGGAGCTTGTTGTAACACATTGGATGAGAAGTGTATTGATGGGAGTGACTGGGGAGGTGTAGAACTGATTGAGGGGGAAGGCAGGGGTATTGGGGCTGGTGGACTTCTGCTTGGCACGAAGGGTTGATGTTGCCTGTGGTAGCACTTCAAAGGACTTAATAGTGGGCTTTGTCACTCTTTTGATTGTCTTGTATGTGTCATGCAGTAACCAAAATCCCACCCAAGCTTTGGGCACGAAGACCTTTTACCTACTGCACATTGGTCCAGACTCCACTAGACCACGACGAGTGACTACACCTCCTAGCTAGACCTGGACGAGAGAGGACTAGACCTAGCCTAGAGACAACTAGAGCAGGATGAGAGACTAGATAAGCAGGTCTACACAAGCAGGTTGAAAACTAAGCATGTCGAGGGAAAACTAGATGGGACCAAGCTGAGGCAAGCCCAACTGTGCAAACAAACCGAGTGATACAGGGAGCTGAAACCAGGTAGCTCCTCGACTCGACTTCGAGGAAGTGAGACTCCTCAGCACATGTCCATTATTTACACCCAATCTTATATTCTCATACACATCAAAATAGCCTTAAAGCAAGAGTTAAAAAACTTCCCATCCTATTTGCTCTACCTCTCCTCTCTCGTACTAACCTTAACCCTCAAACCTGCCCCATATCCCTTTCAAACCCCCTCGCCTCTATCTTCCTGGCCTCGCCCTTACCCCTACCCTAACCCTCTCGCCCCTCATCAACCATCCCTCGTCCCTTTCTAGCACTCACCCTCCTCCCCCCCCCCCCCCCCCCCCCCCCCTCTTGGCACCACCCTCTCCCTACCTCTTGGCATCGCTCCTACCCTCACACTCGCCCCTCACCATCCCTCCCTCGTCCCTCTCTATTCCTCACCCCTATCTACCCTTCCTGTTAAGTATGAAGCTTGACTTACCCCTTGTAAATTTTTGTGGTAAAAAAGTTCATTCGTAAGGCCCCCATTATGAGGAGAAGCCATCATGCATGAAGAAAAATCACTCGGCGAAAACCAAAATTTTCACGAGGAGGAATATTCCTTTTTGTCAGAATATTATGGCCGGACGGCGGCCGAAAAGTGGTTGAAAAACGACCGGTCGGTTGGCCGGTGGCCGAATTCAAAAGCGGACTTGTCTTCTCAAGGGCGGCCACACATAGGCGGATTGGAGGGTCCGATTTGGACTTATCTACACGAGGGCGGCGACACATGGCTACCTCTCATTAAAGAGGGCAGCCCTTTTGGCTATAAAAGGAGGCCTCTTCTACACACAAAAACGGACTTTGTGAAGCATTTTGGTGCATTGTGAAGTTGATGTGAGGTGGTGAGAGTGAAGTAAGGTGGGAGCTCCAAAAGGGTATAATCCCTTTGTAACTTACTTCTTGTTTGAAGTACTAAAGCCATTGCGTGGCTGTTTTCCAATGGACGTAGCCCACATTGGGTGAACCACGTATATCGTGTGCACTCTCTCTCTCTCTCTCTCTCTCTCTACTCTATAATCTCGTGTGTGTTTAAATTACCTCTCTCCATTAAGTAATCTACTCAATTATCTACTTAGATAGGTCATATTTCCTAACACTTCCCTCGTCCCTACCCTCACCCTCTCGCCCCTCACCATCCCTCCCTTGTCACCGTTGTCGTACCTACCCACTCTTTCACCCTCTCTACACTTCGCATCTTCCCTAGCCTCGCCTGCAACACGTCTCTCTGTTGCTAGTCAGAAACCTTGGATCAGAGTAAACTCCATCCCTCTCAATATCAGTCCTGCATCACACACAACACATCATAGAGATAGCGTCCTCTACAGAGACAAATACACCTGCATACTTGCATACTGCATAAGAGAATCTCGTTCGGTTATGTATGCTATTGTGAAAAATTATGCTATAAAGAAATGCTTTCGAGGATAGAGTATAACTCACGTTGATACATATCAGACATGTTGATTATGATTATGAAGAAATTAATCTTCTTTGAGTGTACGCTTGTTCGAATTAGTAGTGACCAGACCAGTAATTGAGAATATGTAGACTCCCTATGGCTGGAAGAAGTAAGGAGGTGCATAAAAGGACCTTGCACTGGAGGCCCTTGTCTAATAGATCTGAAAGTTTTGCTGAGGAAGATGCAGAACTTACGAGCCATGGCCTCACAATTATCTCTTCAAGGGATCCCATTGATGACAGTTACAAAGCATCTACAGAGTCCTCACAGTCAGAGTTCGCGACTCAGACCCTTCTAGTGATCATAATGTATGTCCTAAAGAAAAGAAGAAGAATAACACTCAAGTGTTGAGCCATCAAATCAGTAGGCGTGAGACATCAAAGAGTCACACCAAATTCACCGTGAATTTTCACCTACATCCGCCTCATCCATCACTTGGCGAGTTCTATCCAAATATCAATTGCACACGGTAGGTCTAACAGCATTGGCAGATGTAGATCTACCAGATAATGTCCATGTGGATATGGTCCATGAGTTTTTAAAGCTTTTCCCTAAGGTACGCAGTCACACACTTACATCTACATGCATTGGGCACACCTTGGGGACAACAAGCTTTCCCTCTGTAAACCCAACCACTAGGACATACTCACAACTTTCCAAAAAGGTGATCATCCAAGTGTGTCAAGATCTACTGAGTACTGATCACCCAGACTATGCAAGGAATAAAAACCTTTTTGCTATATTCAAGTATTACTTTCTGGTCAAAGATGCTAAAGTAAGTAAGGAAAGATGCAATGTACCTACGTTGTTCTCTCACTGCGACGACCTCTATTGTCTCATCCATACCATTCCGTGTAGTTTTCATCATATTGTTTACACATCTTTAAAGTCCCGATCTAAGAGATTTCAACAATTTCAAACTCTACATCATTGTTTCGACTATCTGAGGACATATTACAAGAGTCCAGGCAGGCCAATGCTACCATTGAGTTTGGGGCAGAGCGGTTGACAGCTACTCACTAGCGCCACTCCGCCATACATAGCTATGGACGGCTCGAAACCTCTTAGCTCAGGACTGTAAAGATGTGTAAAGAATTTGATAAGACCACACAAAATAGTGTGGATGAGACAATAGAGGCCATAGCAGTGAGAACATCGTAGGTACATCGCATCTTTCCTTACTTAATTTAGCATCCCTAGCATCTTTGACCAGAAAGTAATACTTGAATATAGCCAAAAGATTTTTATTCCTTGCATAGTCTGGGTGATTAGTCTTCAGTATATCCTAACAGGCCTAGACGGTCGCCTCTTTGGAAAGTTGTGAGTATGTCCTAGTGGCTAGTTTTACGGAGGGAAAGATTTTCATCCCCAATGCTTGTAGGTGTAAGTGTGTGACCGTGTATCTTAGGGAAAAGCTTCAAGACCTCATGGAACATATCCATAGGGACATTATCCGATAGATCTGCATCTGCCAATGTTGTAAGACCTAGCGTGTGCAGTTGATCTCTGGATAGAACTTTACCAAGTGATGGATGAGGTGGCTATAGGTGAAAATTCAAGGTGAATTTGGCATGAATCTTTGATGTCTCAGGCCTACTTATCTGATGGCTTAGCACCTGAGTGTTAGTCTTCTTTTTTTTCTTTAGGATGTACATTTTGATCTCACTAGAAGGGTATGAGTCAAACTTTGACTTTGAGGACTCTGTAGATGCTTTGTAACTGTCATCACTTGGATCGCTTGAAGACATATCTGTGAGGCCATGGATGGTATGTTCTGCATCTTCCTCAACAGAACTTTCATATCTATCAGATAAGGGCCTCTGACGTAAGGTCCTTTTACACACCTGCTTGCTTCCTCCAGCCATAGGGAGTCTGTGTGTTCTCAAGCACTGGTCTGGTCACTACTAATTCGAACAAGTGTACACTCAAATTAGATGAATTTCTTCAAAAGCATACATCAACATGTTTGATATGTATACACATGTGTTGCACTCTATCCTCGAAAGCATTTCTTTAGAGAAAATTTTTTCACTATGGCATACATAATCGAACGAGATTCTCTTATGTAGTATGCAAGTATGCAGGTGTATTTGTCTCCCTAGAGGATGCTATCTTTGTGATGAATTGTGTGTGATGCAAGACTGGTATTGATAGTCACAGAGTTTACTCTGATCCAAGGTTTGTGACTAGCAACAGAGGAACATGTCGCAAGCGAGGCTAGGGAAGGTGCGAAGTGTAGAGATAGTGAAAGGGTGGGTAGGCACGACAACAATTTCTTGGTCCAAAAAGGATAGAAAGGGGTTGGGCTGGGCCAAAAAGAGAAGAGAGGGGCAAGGGGTTTGGGTTGGGCCACAAAGGGAAAAGAGGGGCGAGGGGAAGGTGGTGAGGGGCAAGGCCAAGAGAATAGGGGCAAGGGAAGGGTAGATAGGAGCGAGGACCAGAGAGGAACGAGGGTAGGGACGAGGCCAAGAGATGGGACGAGGGTAGGGTAGATAGGGGCAAGGACTAGAGAGAGTCTTGTTGCATGGACTTGGAAGTTGAGGTGTAGAAGCTCCAAGAGGCTGAGATGCATGGGTATGATAAAACTTTTGATATGGAAAAGTACTTGACATACCTTGGACAATAGGGGTATTGAGCAAAGATGGCATGTAGGTTGGATGGCCATGGGGGGAAACCATATTGGATGTTGCTGCTAGCCCTTGTTGGAGAGAAGGATCGAGACTTTGTTGTATTTGCTGCAATCCCATGATGTAGTAGCAATCCTTGTCTTCATGTCTAGGCTTTTCCCATAAGTGACAATTAGCTTGAAGGGGGAAGTCATCTGGAGGGTGTCTTGGAGAGCGGCATGAGCTACACCATACCATAGCCTTAGTCTCCTGCTGAGACCTAAGCTCTTCTAGCTCTCTCTTGATTTGATCCAAAGCCTCGTGATGTGTGGGCTTCTCCTCTCTAAGAGAGATTGATTTCTCCTCTTGAAGAGCGCGTTGTAGTTTTAGGGCTTAAAGTTCCCTACTTAAAGAAGTCAAAGGGTCAGATGGACATTCCAAGAGTACATAAGCAATCTCAACCTAAGAAGAGTGGGTAAATAACTTCCTTGCCCTCTCTATCCTTGTAGCATCAGCAACAAACTCCTCCTGGTTGGCGTCAGGTCAGAGATTCTCTTTGAGTTTTTGCCTGAGAAGTCTTTGGAAGAGCCTTCTCTACCCATTTCTTGACTCACCTGGATGCTGAGGAAGCTTAGCAACCAGAGACTTTGTTTGGGTCATGAGTTCTGCAAAAGTCTCTTTAGGTTGAACCATCAGGTTGGCCAACTCATCCAGAACCTTTTCTTGGAAGTCGCCTAGTCTGAAAGCTTCACAAAGTTGTTGTCTTAATGTGGCCAAGTAGTAAAGTGGCTAATCCATGCAAGTTAGATGCGAAGAGCTTTGTAGCAGGGCTATAGTGTCGCAGGCACTGGGCAGATAGTTAGTTGTTACAGTTGGGCTGAGTCCACATTGGACGGAAGTTTGCCTGGTTGTGACACGAGGCTGGCATAAGGGTAGTGGTCTAGCGGATGGGAGGCCAAACTACCACGACCACAGTTTTGAGATAGTCATAGCTGGGTTAGATATTTGTGAGCCGTTCGCGGCTCTTTATGGTTGTATATATCCGTAATTGTTTGGGTTCTGTGGGGATCATCTACTTTGTGTGGTGAGTCATCTAGAGTCTATCATCTTGAGTTTTACACATCACATCTGCACCAATCCCTACATAGTTGAGCCTCGACATCCCCACCGTACCTATGAGATCTGGGCTGGAGCTGAGTGTGCTGCCATGCTCTTCAACTCACAAAGTGCCCTATGTAGAGTGAACATTGCATGATGTAGGGAAACAACTTTAGTAACCCCACCACGAGCCATTTTTGCATTCGAGTATATTAAATTTGCTGCAAATAAAATACAATAAACACCTGGTTTAGCACATCATGCATTGTCATCTATTTGCATTGGATAGATATGAACCAAGCATATCAAACGCCCTTCCGCAATGATCAAAACAGGAATGACTGTGCTTGCTCTATTTAGGACTTCGCATGGTAGAAAGTGGTTTCAATCCCCTAAACTTTGAATCCCATGATGAGCTTGACCTTTGTGATTCTCAGTGCCTCTTGGAGTCACCCTGCTCAAATCCGATGTGTCACTTTGCTACTCGCTTTTCTTGAATTACTTCTCCTTTGAAGACTGCTCCAACTCTTTAATGACCATCCAATCTCTCTTCTTTTCACTAAATAAATTTGTTGTTATTTTGGGACGAACACCCTTTGGTTATGCTAGAAGATAGAGCATCCTTAGATTGGTTGATGGTGGCATTTGAGCCTTTTCTCTTTCCCCTCATTTTTCTACAAATAGGTATAAATCATATCAAGAGTGAGTGTATTGAACAACAACTAGTACTTTGTTCCTTCTATCGAAACGATGGAACTTACCATTTATGAATCTATTTTGTTTTCAAGAGACTCGCCATGGATAGTTTAAGAGCCATGAACACACTCTCAAAGCATTTTTTTCATGGAGCTTGTTGATCCACTCATCCGGATAGATTGTAGTCTCCTCTCTCTTTGACTCCACCCACACATTGTTGGGATGATCAAGGATGGCTATTGCAAAGATTTTTTGAGGGCTCTAACCCACCATCTACAATTAAAGCATGACACAATCACAACAAAGATGAGAGCATACAAGATTGATCAAAGATATTCCAAAAAACAAAATAGGTAAATATCTATACAACAAGTGATGCATAGTATACACATGGTGTGGTTGCTCCTCTCCATTGTCGGTGATCCGTATGCTTGCCTTCCACCATACAAATACTTTGTTGAAGTACTCACCACACCCCGTACAAAGAGTTGCTAAATTGTAGAATTTGTGAACTCCATCCTCTCCGTGAAGCTCAATACACCCATGCAAAATATGCATGAGTAGCGCTACACTCATATCTACGTTGAAATGTAATTCATTTAAGTGTCACTATACTCACTTCTCTAATTACCATTTGTAGATATGAATTCTTAGCAACTGCAAAAATGGCTACTCTTGTGTTCAAGTAGCGGCTCTTGTTGTTGCTACATCACCCCCCACCAAAAGATCCACTTGATTATATTTTCTACACATGCAAAAATGATATAACATTACAATAAGCTGCAAAAGAACAATCACATGTAAAATTTAAATATACTCACTCCTTAGAGCTCTGCTACTCAAAAGCAAGTCATTTTGCATCCTTTTTCTCCTCAAGCTGAAAAAAAGATGTACTTCTTGAAAAAGTGTTTCCCGTTGTTTGGCTTTGCGATGACAGTAATTTATAGCCCTTTTTAAACAAATAAGCTCTCCATACTCTTCAACGCCATAGCATAGATTGCTTCATATGCTTCTTCACTTGAATGATACTCCATTTTGCATTTTGTGAGTAAATTTTGTGTTTTTTGATGATGGAACAACACATCAAACTTCTCTTACAATAAGAAACATAGAGGTGGATTAGATCCTGGCAGAATTTATTCAAGTCATCTCATACATACATAATGTAAATATTACAACTTCCATAAAAGATTTGCTAGCAGAAACAATGAAAGTTCAATCCACTTTGATTGGTCTATGGAATTGCCATGAAGAGCCCTTGTAAATTTCACTCTATCTTTCTCGTTGAATTTTTCTAAGGACTGTGGATCTGCAAACTCTAATTTTTGCATCATAAAAAATATCATGCATGATCGTATGTGGTGGATGTATTTGTACCACTTTAATTAATATCAAAACAAATATCATCACACGACCTTAAAACTTAAGAGTTTTGTGTAGTCATCTTTCATTTATTTGATAATTTAAATAATGAAAATGAAATGTGCCCAGAACTTTATATGTTGATCGTACCGAGCACCAACATGAACTCCACCATCTCTAAAGGGTTGAACTTTATGAGGGTGCACTCAACCTTTGGCATTCTGAACTCATCCAAGCACTTACACAATGTTTACTCCTTCTATGCGTGAAGCCTCTCATTTCCATCGTATACCACAAACATCTTCTTTTCCATGTGCCTAAGCTCTAGAACATCTTTAATTTGATTGTCAAAAGTGACAGACATGATTAGCTCTCTTTTGCAAATATCATGCCCACCAAATGTTGTGAAGTTTGGCTACGATAGACCTTGGACACAATGAAATCAGTCGTGATAGGCTAATAGCCTCTCTTTGCTATCCAATTGGTTAGCTTAGCAGCATAATAATCCTTCGTTCTAATGGTCAAGTTTGTCTAAAGATGATCAAGAAGATCCATGACAAAAGGTGATTGTATGTGGCACTGTGTGGACATCAATCCATCCCACGAAAATGTGGTTATCAAACAAAGCCGATAAGACTGCTTAATGATTTATTACAACCATTTTGCAGCTCTATGATTTTCAATGCCATTGCACCTATTGATGCAATGGCATTAGCAATAGTCACTACAAATGCAACAACCATTGCGTCATTGTTTGTGACAATCCACTCTCTCAAGCCATGTTGATAGGAATTTTGTATTACCAAAATGTGGTTATCAAACAAAGCCAATAAGATTGCTTAATGGTTTATTACAGCCATTTTGCAGCTCCATGATCAGCAATTTCATTGCACCTATTGTTGGAATGACGTTAGCAATAGTCACTATAGATGCAACAACCATTGCGTCATTGTTTGTGACAATCCACTCTCTCGAGCAATGTTGATAGGAATTTTGTATTACCGATCAACACTTTTTGCTTAGTATCGTGTGAAAATTCAAATTTGAAAGAAAAAGAAAGTGGAAGAGATAAAAAAGCTCTTGAGAGGGAGGGAGAAGATGTCACGGAAGAGAGAAAGAGAGGGTTAGCTTGAGAGCGAAAGAGAGAGAAAGAGAGGGTGAGAAAGGAAGAAGGAGAGAGAAGGTGAGAGTGTGTGAGAGAGTGAGGGCATGAGAGCATGTGAAAGTGTGAGAGACAAGGGGAGGGGGGGGGGGGGGGGGGGGGGGGGGGGGGGGGGGGGGGGGGGGGGGGGGGGGGGGGGGGGGGGGGGGGGGGGGGGGGGGGGGGGGGGGGGGGGGGGGGGGGGGGGGGGGGGGGGGGGGGGGGGGGGGGGGGGGGGGGGGGGGGGGGGGGGGGGGGGGGGGGGGGGGGGGGGGTGGGGGGTGGGGGGACCCACACATGTCCAAATGGAGCGCCTTTGGACATTGAAAAATACCCAGTGTGGGCGTTTTGGCAGGAACACCAAATGTTCCGTTGATTGCCTCGTGGCAAATGCGGAGTGTCACATGAATTTCCAATCACTAGAAATCCATGTGGCAGTCTCACATGGACTACCACGAGGGCATGCTTGCCCATAGGCTGATCGTATGGCAGTCCATGCGCCTCGTGTGAACGCGTGTGGACACCTTGGCAAAGGCACCAAAAGGGGGCGAGATTGAGGGGTTTCTGGCACGGAGGGGTAGAGAGAGAGAGAGAGAGAGAGAGAGAGAGAGAGAGAGAGAGGGGTTAGAGAGAGTGTAAGAAGAGGGGATGAGTGAGGGGTTTAGAGATAGATATAGGAAAAGGAAGGGAGAGATAGGGAGATAGAAAGAAAGTGGGAAGTCTTGGAAGGGGGAGAGAGAGAGAAAGAAGAGATGGAAACAAAGTGGGAAGTATTGAAAGGGGAGAGAGAGAGAAAGAAGAAGAGATGTTTAAAAAAAGGTTAAAATCTATTTTATTTTGTTAAAATTATAAAAATATTATTTAATTAATTCTAATGGATGATTAAAATTGATTTATTATATAAACTTAACCTATTTTATGCTTAGAGAGTTGTTATCTTAGTGTAATATTCTATCTAATAAGTCAAATCTCTTTGCTTAATTTTATTTCTTATGGTTTGTACTCTTAACTTTGTTACTTTCAACCAAACCTTTTTTTTAATAATTAAAAGGTTATAATTTTTAAAAAAAAATTGATTAATTAAGTTGCTTCATCAAAGTTTATCTTTATAAATGCTATAATTGATATTGGTACAAAGTAAATGTATGTATCTTTGAAACGTACAATCAACCATTTTGGTAAAAGTGGCTACTTATTGGAAGAGTGTTTGTCCAAGTGCTTATAAGTTAAGTACCACCTTGCCAATAACTCCTCAACATTGTTGATAGCACACCTATTAATTTCAATATGACTCATTTTCTGTTGAAGCAAGCATGACAAAATTTATTGATCTAAGTAGTTTTGATGGGTATGATGTGTCCGCGAAAGCACGTTTGTATTGTTCACCATTTGCAAAGAACAAAAAAAGCATTGGGGATCTTTTGAGGACTGCATCACAGAAAAACACCTTAACAAAAATCATGTCCGACATCGATGTCATCGTGAAAGTGACAATGATTCCCAATGCCTACGATGGTGACGTCAGTTTTGAATTTCCACCTACCATGATAAAAGTACATACAATAGATTCGATGGAATATCGATAGACATTCATCCTTGGATGAAGCCCCAAACCGCAAACATAGCCTTTTTGGGGGGTTTCACGACAAAGCCAATGTGTTGGTTCAAGTTAGATCTTGGAGAAATCTCAACGGAGCAAGCTTTGGGTGAGCTTTTTTTTTTGGGGGGCGCCCTCCTCGCCCAACATCCTCCTCTCCTCCAATTCCTCCCTCCATCTCCTCCTCCAGACGCCCTCTCTTCCTCCATCTCATCCTCTAGTTGCCCCCCCCTAAAGCTCCCCCCCCCCCCCCCCCCACCCTCCCCCCCTATCCCCCCCCCCCCCCCCCCCCCCCCCCCCCCCCCCCCCCCCCCCCCCCCCCCCCCCCTCTCTCTCTCTCTCTCTCTCTCTCTCTCTCTCTCTCTCTCTCTCTCTCTCTCTCTCTCTCTCTCTCTCTCTCTCTCTCCTCTCCCACTCTGTGTGTGTGTGCGCGCGCGCACGGGCGTGTGTTTCAGATTCTACGGTGCACTTTTTCACTTGAAATCAATAATTTATATTCAAATCACTATGGTTGTGCAACTTATGCAATGAATTTACAAAAATATATCTTGGATCTACTCAAATGCAAAGAAATTGCTTTTTTTACTTTTCGGTTCAAATTTGGAGATTTTGGTATTCGATTGACTTGATATTCATTTTTTTTAGGCGGTACATCATCAACAATCAAACATAAAAAAAGTCATGCCTAGATCAGGTTACAAGAAATGTGGTGTTTTGCGCCAAAATTGCATTTTTCTCTCTAAAATCACTTCGTCAAAAAACCCCATTCGACCACATTCTAAGAAATCTACCCTTTCATATTATAAACTAGCCTTTCTTTTAATAGTTCTCGCCAAAATTTGGAGATTCTAGTGTCCAAATAGCTTGAAATCTGGTGTGCAAAAAATTGGCACTTTTCGTAGAAATTGCGTTTTTCACTTTTCAACCTAAATTTGCAGATTTTGGTGTCCAATTGATGATATCTGGTAGACTAGGCCTATGTACTATGACAATACATCAGCAATCATTAAACATGGAACTATCCTCAAAAGAAGTGTTAGAAGTAAAAGTCGTCTGCTGAAAATAAATCTAGCTATATCAAGAATCTTCTCAACCCAACCGACTCACAAGTCACACAACCAGAATATGTAGAAGGTATTGTTGTTGACTATTGAATGCATCATAATGGAGGTTGTTAACATCATAAATTACTAGTATCGAGATCATTTCCCAACTCTAAAATGGTCCACCTTTGAGAAACAAGTTGGAACCTATACCTTTGGTCATATATCATGTGCCAAATCTTCAAGCTACTACGGGAAGTCCAAAAAATGGGACAACCAAACTACTGAGAACTCAATTGTCCGATGGCAAAGAACCAAAGAACTACACCAACCACCATATACAATCATGAACTAGAAACAATGTTTGAAGGAACTTCAGACACCATATACAATCATGAACTATAAATTGTGTTTGAAGGAACTTCATTGGAATTTAGAGTGAAACTGCTATCGATCTTTATCTAACTAGAGCAGAGACCCAAGGGAATATCACCCCACTTTCAAAGTGAATCAAGAATAAACATCCAATAGAAAGGAACACAAATCTTCCAAGAATGCTTGAGTTTTTTGGAGACAGGGTTACACTAACGAGGACCATAAGACATTTGCCGATATTAAAGATGTGGAGGCAAATAGTTTGCATAGGCCAAAGTAGGTCACCTAGAACGTCGCCCATCAAAGAAAGGCCAGGAAATCGTTGTTTGGTGGTGCATCATAGAGAATCAAAGTACCCCACACGGATGAAGAGAATGCTGAGGTGATGATTCAGGCCATCAAGGTTGACATAAATGACACCATGTGGGCCATCTATAGGTCCAAACTGGGGAGTCGGTTCACTTGGTACGGAATCGTCAAAGGAGAAAAATGAAAAAAGAAGGTGCATGTATGCACCACGGGAACAACGAGCCCAAGTTTTCGGCGAAAATGCAATTAGAAGGGATGAACACTCACACATGGTTATGGTTTTGTAGCGATGATGTGGAACATGTCTGGAATGTATGTCAACACATTGTGATGCAACCTCCAAGGCCTCCGCTTGAGTGGCTTGGGGCACGGGCACATCCTTAAGAGCATAAAAAATAAAGGCATTGCAGCTTGCAGGGTTTCATATGACAACAGAAATTGTGGAAGTGCAAGGGGAAAGACGTGTAGGTAGGTACAGGACATGTGTCTCTCTCCTGAAGAGGCATCCAAAAGGATAGATAGTGCCCTAGGGATAGAGATGGACATTGAACAAGTGGAAGTGATAGAGACAAGTAACCATGAAGTGTTTGTTGTGGAAACTCAAAAATCAAAGTTGTGTGGTGATATATATTGGGTCACTATAGCTAAGAATCTGAGTTGTACTTGTAGAGACTTTCAAAGGAGGGTAGGGGAGGGAATAACCTGCATGGCTTAAAAACACTTGTATTAGGTCTACTTGAGAGTGTTTGGAATGGACATAAACTACAACATGTTCATTCATCAATCTAGTTTGGGTGATAACGAGCTCAAAACTCTATTGGAGGCCAAAAAGGCTATTGTAACAATTCTATATTTTTGGATTGCCATGTTCTATTTGAGATGTGAAAATGATGATAATGTCTTGAGTTGACCACAATTGGCTTCTTGTATTGTTTTCTTCTAATCTTCAATCCAATTTTAAGTCAACAAGATAGAGAGAGAGAGAGAGAGAGAGAGAGAGAGGACGAGGGAAGAGACACAAGGAGAGAGGGAGAGAGAAAGGGATAGAGGGACAGAGAAAGGGATGTCTGAGTTGCAAGACCTCCTCATTATAGAAACATGCAAAATGAAGAAAGAGGACATGAATTTGCAATGCCTTTTCTGGAATTTCTTCAATAAAACGTTGACTTAACATGGATGAGAACCTACATATTTTTTTCGTTTCATGTAGACAAAGCACATGCAGATTGAAACTCACTACTAACCTAGAAAATGTCCTCCTTCAAAGCACCAAGACTATTTCTTACATGTAGGGTAAAATTTAGGAAAGGGCTCGTCCTTACAATGGCTTGATGAGCTAGTAAGCAATCGATCAACTCATGCCACATGAATAGTTAAGTAATCCACCAAGGGAACCTCGTGCTACATAGCGCCCTTAACTCTAATAGAAAATAAGGAAACTTTGTGAAGAAAGAGGCTACCAATAGTGGTGATTAATATAGAGGATGAGTCAACTCATTGACTGTAGTATAATTGAGTCACCAAGGATTGCCGAGTCAATTGGATGAACAAAGAAGATTAACTTTGCAAGTGAAGAGTCCACAAACACACATGCTAAGAGGAATGAAGAGGTTGAAACTATGGTAAAAGAGAGGAGGATCAAGAAGCAATTTGAGCTATTCGGTGCACCCACATAGGGAGCAAACTGACTTGTAGTGGGACACCAAATAGAGAGCAAAGATGTGGTAGGTTCGTTGAGTTCCTGCTCTCTCTTTTGAAGGATATCACAAACATCCAAACTAAATGGCCCATTGATGGTTGTGGTTCGATCCTAGTCAAGTGATACGTTGCCATGTTTTGGATACAATATTGACATACAACTTGGGGCAATACCAATCGTCTGGCTTGTGCAAGTTGGCACAAACCTTCCTTTGGAGGAGGTGCATAAATTGTATGAAAATGGGTAGCAAGTGGATTTGGTTTTAGGGGAGTACACTCCTACAAATGTGCATACTCTAGGGGCTAAGGAGCACATGATAGAGGCATCACATACTCCAATGCAAAGCGAGCACTCCAACACTCAAGATGGAGTGTAGACAAAGTACCAAACAACAAGTTCACTAGAGTCAACTTGCAAAATGTCTTTGATTGTTTTGACTTTAAAGGCAAGGGTGATAGAGGATATTTGTGCGCAAAATGAGTCCATGAGTTTTTCAAGGTGGAAACCCATTGAGACGAAAGCCATTTCAATAAGTACGAGGCTCAAATTTGCAAAAGCCAATTTGTACATGGGATTTTCAAGATCGCATTTCACATAAGCGACCCTATCTTTTGTGTAAACACATCTACTTTATATTCTTGTGTGTCTTAAGTAAGAATGAGAATTTGTTTATGCATCTATCTATTATTAGCAAAGGTCAACTCTTCAATGCACTAAGTAGGGAGTGCACTTAAGTGGATTTTTTATTCATCCTCTTCAACAACAAAACGTGCCCTTGAATATATATTACCATCAACTCTCTTAACTTTGCATATTTGCAGTTTGGACTTCTAATGATGAAATTTTAATAATAGTTTCATGTTTTTAAAGCGCATATTCTTTGGCTTGTTGAATATTACAATGCAATGTTTTATAATGCCTTTTTAGATTGTGCCAAATGATATGAGCTATTCAACTCCAAAATTGGAGCAGGAGACTAGTTCTTGTCAAAAGCTTTGCTCACCACCGTGATTGCCAAAATGGAATGAGATGGTCACTCAATAGCTATTTTGGGTTTAGAACCTTAGAGTCAGATGCCACATATAAGATCAGATGAAGCTGAAAAAAAAGGCTTCCAAAGACCGGATGGGAAAATAAGACAAATAACTGAGTTGAACTGAAAGAATAGATTCAAATGATAGCAATTGAGACTCAAAATTGGATATTTGAATTTATAAGTTCAAGAATACAACTCTAGAAGTATCATTGATGATGCACTCAATGCTCAATTATAGGATGGTACAAGAGTTCTGACCACTCATGATCTATACAAATAAGTTTACAGAAAGGAAAGACCAACCCAAATGAAAGTAATGTGTCCTATTTATAGGCGCCCGTACTGGTTTTTTGATTGACTGATTGCACAATTACAGAAAAGTAACTACTGGGTGACTGTTGGTAACTCTGTTAAGTAATTTGTAGAAGCCATGTCCATGGGTAGTTTTTCACTATCCATGCAAGTATGTGTGACGAGATGAACTCTTATGTTTGATGAAGTACCAAATTCAAAGAATTGGATGGCTACTATGCAAGATGAATCCGATGCACTTGTGAGAACAATACTTGGTCTTTATGTAAATTGCCTCCTAGCAACAAGGACATTGGTACAAAGTGGGTTTATAAATGTAATCCAAATGGTAGTATTGATCGTTGCAAGGCAATGCTTGATGAAAAAGGTTATGCTCAACAAAAGGGCATAGATTATGAAGAAACCTTTGCTCCCACTTGTCATATGACTATTGTCCATTCATTTGTGCATTGGAAAATTCTTTTGGATGGGAAATACATAAGTTGGACATTAAAACTACTTTCTTGAATGGTGCCTTGTATGAGGAAGTGTATGTAATGCAGCCTTGTAGTTCTGTCAAGAAATGACATAAAAAGGAAGTATGCACATGTAATAAAGTATTGTATGGGTTTTAGCAATCTTCTTGTTGTTGAAGCAAAGGAGCCCCATCACGCCTATCCAAAGGGGAAAGCACAACCTTTTCTCCTCACTTACTAATTTTTCCACCTAAGCTGGCGTTGTAAGTCCTGAACTTGAAAGACTCTAATAATTTCCGAACCATTCTTGTACTTAATAGAGAGGCTATATGCCAGAGCCCATCACATTTTTGAAATACTTATCCCTTTCTAGCCAAAAACCCAAAAGTTTCACCTTCGGTATATAAGCCAAAATTTGTGATTACTAAAGAATCTGTTTTTAGTTTGGAGCTTACATAGTGAAGAGTACGCCTACAGTCGCGTGCTCACTTTTCCTTGTATGCGTAAGATTTTCTAATGAAACTTCATCTGTTGCTTCCTCATGCTCTTGGCATCATGTACATGTTCAATGTACTATGTTTGAGTGTGTGTGTGTGTGTGTGTGTGTGTGTGTGTGTGTGTGTGTGTGTGTGTGTGTGTGTGTGTGTGTGTGTGTGTGTGTGTGTGTGTGTGTGCGCACACGACGCAATGAGCGGTTTTAGCTTTGGGTTGCCTCATGTGTTTAAGTGCTTGTTTTGTGTTGTTGATGGTTTTTTAAGTGAAACTAAGCATGGAAAAAGGTAAGTAGGCCTTAGGAGGAGTCAAACGACCCCTCATTCATCATTTTTGGTGAAGTTGAGAGGTGACGTAGCTCATCCACCCGGACTGTACTTTTGTAGGTTTTGGTGTTGGGAACCTATTGCCTATAGCCTAGAGACCCCCAATCTCAAGTTTCATGTCATTTGGAGTTCATTTGAACCCTATATGATCATTTGAGTGTTAGTTAGACCGCATGGTAAACTTAGGCAGTTTTCCACTTGGTTGCTTCCTTGCTTGAAAGTGACACCTTTCTCCTCAATGCTTTGCCGTTTGGGCATTGCATTTGACATTTCCATGCACTAATCGGCTTGGCTACATCCTTAGATTGACATCTTTATGTTGGTTTGATTTCTCGCTAGGCTGCATCATTCGATCGTGGCGGTCCACCAATATTGGCATCGTTGCCAGGGATGTAGGACTTACACTAGCGGAGGAGGTCACGATGAGGTTCTTCTTTACCCAATGCCCAAGTTTTATAGTTCATTACATTTACCTTTAGGTAGGAGAGCCAATGAGTCTTGCAGATTTCTCAGGTAGACTGAAGAGCCGTGTGTTCTCTGTTGGTTGCCTTGTAGGTTAGGTCGACCTTAGTTGTTGGTTTCAGTGCATTGTGCATTGACTCTGCGTTTGAGTCTTGTGTATATTATGTTTGGTAGACGGTTGTGGTAAGAAGAGGAGAGATTCAGAAATTCCGCTATCATCTACCCCGCTATCACTTCTTTTTACTTTTGTTTTGTGAGTCCGCGTTTGAGTCTTGTGTATATTATGTCTAGTAGATGGTTGTGGTAAGAAGAGGTGAGATTCAAAAATTACGCTATCATCTACCCCGCTATCACTTCTTTGTTTTGTTTTATATTTTGTTGTTTTGATGTTTAGATTAGTATAGGAGTAACATTTAGGTTAACATTACATTTTGATGTTGCTTGAACGAGCCAAAGTTGCTTATGAATGCCATATTGCGGCTTTGATGGCAAAAATGACCAAAAAGGCAAGAAGTATGCATAAGTTGAAAATGGAGTGTGTAATTTGAGGAATTCTTGCTTGTGCACTTGCATACACTCTAGTAGAGATTATCTAAAAATTTTGAGTCATCAATTGTGAGATAAAGCAGATTTTACAGTAATTGACCAAATCGGATTTGAAACTTTGGATAGAGACCAAAAATTGATCATTTTAAGTCATACAGGGTATCATTGGGAAGCTTCAGAGGTAAGGAATCAGCAAAAAGTGACCATGTTCAAATCAAACCCCAATGGTAGCTATCGTGGTTGCTATCACTTGTCACTTTTTTCACAGCTTGGGTATACCATCAGGATCCTGAGACTCTCTACTTGCCAGATCCACCTTCCTCAGGTTTAAAAAGTTTAAAATTTGGGTAAAACTAGCCAAAATTGCTTAAGTGACCAGGCCCAAGGAGTTAACTTGCCTTTTGACACGACAAAACCCAAAATTGCAAGTGGATTTATAGGTGCAAATGACTGCACAGGTGATAGGAAAACCACTAGAAGTGTTAGAAGTCCAAAATTCCACAAAAGCCAGCTATCGTGGCGGTGGACCATCTTGGTGTCACTTGATTCCTAGCAGTGCAAGGATCCCAAATATACCTTCCTTTACTCATTAGGACTAGTAAAAGCCCCTATAGTCATCGAGAAACTAAAAATCCAAGGACAACTTCTGATAATTGACCCAAAAAGCCTCAGAAAGTATCAAAACACTTCAAGCAAGGTATTAAAAGACTCACCATGCAAAGACCAACCAGCAAAAAGTGACAAGACTCAAAGCGCTCACTAATGACAGCTACCGCGGTAGCTGCCATCTGGTCCAGCTAGAAAATTTGACTCCACCAGCGTGTAGGCCATCCTGCCAGAATTTCAAAAATACCTTGGTTGAATCAAACAGACTTTGGAATCACCTAGAAAGATCTTATTAAGGATTATGCTTTGAATTGTCAGATTCTCAACCTAGGTTTCATAATTTCATCAAATTTTGAATTTTAGTAAAGATTTCAAAGAGAAATTTGGACTTATCACTCAACAGGCCAAGAGGCAAAGTGCTTGATCTTGTATATACAGGTATCCACGGTATCAAAAGCAAAAGCTGCACCAGGAGCTAGCTAACCTCATAGGTAAGAGGTTGGGGTTTTGTAGAAGTGTATCTCTCCTTTTTCATGTATTTAAGAGCGGACAGGTATCTTTTAAGAGACGGTAGAGTAACGACGGACCAAGGGAGTCTAGCATCAATAGAAGAGAGTGTAAACCAAGCCAAGATAGATCCCTTAGCACCAATCATAGAAGAGGGCAGTGATACTGACACTTCTTCCAACAAATCATATTAGTGGATGGCTAACCAAAAACTTGGGAGGCTTCCGACAAATCATATTAGTGGATGGCTAACTAACAACTTGGAGGATTCCAATAGTAAGGCACTATGGGGGGTAGCACCTCAAAAACCCTTAAACATACCAAAATACACGACAATCTTTCCTAAAGGGAACAAACACCCATGGAGCCCTAGTTGTATGCGGATGTTTGAGGACGTCAATGCATCTATATTGAAGAACGACAAGCTAGAGGATTAGAAGTAATCCTAGTAAACGGCAATGGTGATAGGTTTTGCGATGAAGAAGGAAATCACTATCTCATTGTCAAAGACCCAAAAATTACAATCGGTATGGAGCCAACATAGCAAAAGGGAACATGGTTATGGAGATCCAAGAACTACCTCCTTAGCTTAATCTTCCTTGAGCCTTCTACATTCATGACAAGAGGGTAGCAAGAGTGGCTACAATTCATGAAAATATCGGGATTTGCAAGAACGGGGGTGGGAGAGTCATCTCCTACTACCATTGTGTGGAACCCCATGTAAATGAATTAAGCAAAGAAAAATTTCTCTACTTGTTTTCATATGATTCTGCAACTGGAACCCATATCATTTTTGTGATAAGTATAAGTACGGATGAGAATACGAACCTATTCACCTAGAAGATGTAGGGAGAGTGAAAACACCGGAACTGTTGGCACAAGCTTTTGAAGAGAAGCAAAAGCCCATCAAAACCCCGAGCAAATCTATGAATCCCTTCTTAGATGATTACAACACTACATTGCAATCAAATAAATAGCCATTGCCCAACCCTCAAAACTCACAAACCTTACCACTATCATTTCAAGCATGGCTCAAGCAGTTTGCAACCCCATAACTAAACACAAAAAGAGGTGGACATCAGGCCACGTCAAGGCTAGAAGCACCACCAATACCACCACTCCATCAGCAATACCAAGATGAGATTAGAACAAGAACGTCAAATCTTACCAGGACTGAAGCACCACATCAAGAAGGAGAACGAGAACGAGAAGAAAGGGTCCGAACAGAGGAAAGACCACTAGCTAGACGAACCAGGAATTATGGATTAGGAGCACCCCTATTTGAGGATCACGTACCATATCCTAGGCCAGAAAGAGCTCATAGAGGAGGAATGGGAGATCCTATGCTTAGATTAAATGATCACCGTAGGATCATACCATCTCAAGTCCAAAAATGGGTTAACAAGAAATATTTTGGAAATAGGGATATGAGGATCATGTGGCAGCATTTGTGCGCGTCATTAGAGCTCAGGAAGTCCTAGACTTTCCCATGCAATTTGTAGGATTCGGACTAACTCTTGAGGAGGATGCCGCCACCTAGTTTGATCCTGTTGAACATAGAGATTTTGAGTCAAGGGAGGAGGTAATTGACAAGTTTATTGAGTAATTCTCTCAAAGAGAGATAGCCCACAACACTGTCTTGCAAATCCACAAATTCAAGTAGAAGGAAGGAGAGTCTGTACCAAAAGCAACCTTAAGGCTGAAGAGATACGTGAAATTTTGTCCAGTAGAAGAAATGTCAACCCAATCAAGGTTAATGTTCATTCTTATCCAAAGATTGAGGAACGCAGATCTCCAAAAAGACCTTCACATGAGAAAGAGCCCTACATTGAATGAGTTAACAAAAGAGGCTTTCTATTTGGTAGATAATTGTGATGTCTACAAGGAAGGAGAATACAAGGATTTAGACGATGATTCCTCGTCGTAGCATATGGATCCAAATCTGTCAAGTCCGTACAAAAATCCAAATCCCCAATAAACCAACAACAACTCCTCAGCAACTCATTGAAGAGGTGCTCAAAAGGATCAACCCGTTTGCTAACCCACATGCTAAGCAACTGAAGTGGTGTGCGATAAAGCAAAAATGGACAAATCACACAACAAAGGAGTGCTATTACAACAAGGGATACATGAAGGAACGCCAATATGCCCCACAAGCCCAAGCAACACCAGCTCAATCTCCACCAATGCCTAGATATACAACAAGGATTCTTCCAGGGCTAGTAGGAGTTGAAAGAGCACAACCTGTCTTGGGACAAAAAACCCCAATGCGAGCGACGAGACCAGTAGGAGTTAGATATGCACCAGTAGTAGAAGAACCTGAGAACAAGCCTTAGTGCCAATCCCAGCATATCAGAAGAGCTTAGTGGATATATGCCAAAGTCAGGATACTATCCAGTAGTAGAAGAACCTGAGAACAAGCCTTAGTGCCAATCCCAGCATATCAGAAGAGCTTAGTGGATATATGCCAAAGTCAGGATACTATCCACCTGAAGAATCAAAAGCGTCGGAACCATGGACCATGATTGAATGAGTTGGCCCACCAACTACTCCGCATGCTGTAGGAGAAGGAAGATACAACTTGGACGAGTGCACATTGCTATTCATAGCAAATGGAGGATTAGCGAGATCAAGACTTGCTTATCAACAGAGGGTTGCTCAATGAGCATCTCAATAACCCAAGGGACCGTGCTATAAGTGTGGTGGAGACCACTTGATGAGAGACTATTCTCACAAAGAAATTATTAAGGTAAATGCATATTGCCTAGAGTGTGTGAATCACTCATTTGATCCACAATTTCCCAAAGAACCCAAATAAAGGAGCAAAAGTAACATTGAATATACTAGAGGCAATACCATCTAATAGTGGGTCAGAAAACGAAGCAGTGATACCAATCCAAGTGATCATGATAGTCCAAGCTTAAAAAGTGGTTGACGAACCCATCATTGAAGAACCAAAAACGACGCACCTAGCATTGAGCAGAAAAGTCAAGGAAGCACATGGAAAGCTAGGAAAGCTAGAATGACATCTAGGAAGGAACGAGAATAAACTTCCTTAGCAGACGAACTGAAACAAACCAAAGGAAAATTGAGAAAACTAGAAGGAGAAACAAACAAGGAAAAGGGAACCCTTGAGGTAGCACCAATGCTAGACAGAGTTGAAAGTCCTAAGAGCGCTAGTTTAGGAGGATCCATACTAGAAGAAAAAGTGAACGCGCCATTAGACACCCTCCTTAGAGATTGTGAAGCACGGCTCAAAAATAGTCAAACCCAAGAGCAAAGGTGGATGAAATATCCCTATGCAAAACTTGAAAAGCAAAGGCTTGAAATGTGTCATAAAATGATCCAAACGGCCCAAGCTTTATTAGAACCACTAGTTGCAAAATTTGAGGATGTGTTCCCATTCCACCAACACCAATAATCCCACAAAACCAAGAACAAATAAAGCCAAATCCTAGTCATGAGCATGGAACGGAGCCCAAGGACCCAACATTAGAACCAAGGATAGTACTTAATACCATGGATAACTCTTCCGAGAGATTTCACTTACTATTGCGAGAGGGTTGTAAGGAAATAGAGGGTCTTGACAAACCGTGGAAGCAAGTAAGAGAGTCCAATGAGCTAAGCAATAATGTAAACCAGACTGGTAGCAGAAGAGGAGTGTTTCTTCTATCCATAAAGATTGAATCTCAAATGGATCTAGAAATATAATCCTATTGGGGAGACTTAGGATCTGTACAATCTATGGACAACCAACCCATTCACTAAGAACACTATTGTCCTATACGGGAGAACATGAAGCCAAATCAAATGTTGTTGCAATGCCATCATAGAGGCTCTCTTTTAAGAAAGTCATTGACTCTAAAGGGCTAAAAGACATGTTGTCAACACCTGTGACATGCATGATAACGCTAGTTGAGCTGCTACAAATAGGACCAAACATGTGGACGATGGTAGGAAGTTGTTTGGAAAAGTTTTGTGTAAAGGATCCTTCATCACAAATTCAAGAGGGGATCAAGGAACTCAAAAAGCTGCACCTCACTACCAGACCGGTACCATTGAACAACGTTGGAGAATGTTGCAAAGGATAAGATGGCAACACTACTCTTCCTGTGGAATTTTGAGGTGTCACCACCATGGCAATTCTTGACAGTGGAGCTGGGGTAGCCATTGCTACAAAAGAAACATGGAAAAAATGGAAAAAAACCGACTTTAAGAGGAACAAGAATGAAACTGCAGCTTGCAGATGGTATATGGAGAAACCCTAGCGCTACTAGAGAAAGTGATTTTTACCTCTTGCAGAATTGAATATGATCATACATTTGCCGTTGTTGACTTCGGCAAGAAGAACAACTACGACATCATATTGGGAAGACTATTCATGAGACAACTAAAAATGGTCCAGTATTGGGGGTATGACCATATATGCCTAAGAAACATGAAAACAATAACGAGGATAAACCTAAAAGACCATGGTTACAAGGATGTGACCAGAACACCGGTTGAGGAGTTTGATTTAGTCACATTAGCAAGATATGAACTTCCCGCATGGTTAGGTAAGTCCAAGCAACTATGGATGTGTAGAGCTTCGAAATGTGGGAGCTTAAAGAGAGAAGAGTGCACTTTAGAAAGGGTTTTAAAAGACAAAGATTGCATCCCAAAGCCCTTCCCAGAAGAAGAATTAAAGCCTCTAAGATGGAAACACATTTTGGCAACTTTGGATGTGTGCGTCGTGGCTGATGGCACCACAACCAAGTATTGCGACAAGGATGGCTATGATGTGATCCCAAATTACATGGTCAATGTAGTTGAGGAGAGGAAGCAAACCAAACCCCAAAAGAACCCTAAATAGAAAAAGAAAACGAGGACGGGGAGAAAGAGTTGTTTTATGACTTCATAGCAATTCAAGTATGAGAATGACGCGGATGACGAATGCTCTGACAACCTGAGCGACCAAGAAGAAACCTTAACAGATGTCAAGTTTTATGATTTTCCAAATCAAAAACCTAGACGACAACAATGCTACACAAAGAAGAGAGCCTTAAACATGGCCAGAGGAAATCCAATGCCAAGAGTAAAAGGGAAAACACAATTTCTGATGCTTGTAAAGGTAGAAGATTGCATAAAAGACAAAATCTCGGGTCACTTCACAAAAACACGAGACACAAGAATAAAAGAGAGTGCTAAGATCAGAAACAAAACAAAAGAAACCAAAAGAACCAGGGATGGATAAGTTCGGAGAGCCAAATTATACCAAGGTCGAGCGTAAAAGAAATACCAAAGAACTCAAAAGAACCATGAAAGAAGTATGGATAATGGAGATAGAAAGTGAGGAAGAAGGGAGCATCGAGATGGAAAATATGAATGTCCCTTTGCACTATTGGAAATTCACCATCCAGGACAAAAAAATAGTGATGATTGAGCCAATCAGGGAGAAAATAGGAAATGAATTTTATGATGGCCCAAAAAATGCAAAATGAATAAACCTGGTGGAACCTAGAGAGGCTACAAGACTAGTCTACAAAGTGATTATATAAGGTGGAGTTGAGTAGTTCGCGGGAGTGAATGGTTGGGGTCGAGGCTAAAGAAAATTTGTTTTGTTTATACAAAAGGTGACTCCAATCGCTTAGACACACACACACACACACACCTAAATTTAGGAAAAATAATTAGCTTGGGAAAAGGGAACCAGAATTGAGGTTAAGCAGGCTTCCAAAAGCAACAAAAAAAAGGGGATTTTGAGAGCACAATTAAGGAGCATAACGTCGAAAGGCACCGAAAAATACTTTACACGCACACAAATTGCACTAGCCAATTGTGCTTCAAAGAGAGCTATTGTGTGATGAAGAAAGATGAAAATAAGCACAAAAAATAAAAAAGGAACGCACACAAGATTAGTAAGTGCCACTAATCATGAAATCACTAAACAATAGGGGTAGTGACACATTGGTATTGCCAAGAGCGTGCCCAAGCTTAATTGGTGATTCTAGTGATTACGGCAAGAGAGAATGTGGATCTTGGTGGTGATTATGAGCGTGCTCTACCGTAAGGGTCATTAGTGATCTAGGCTATGGTGGATGAAGCCTTAAGCTCACCATGATGCTAGGGTTAGGGTTTGAGCAATGGAAATTAGGGTTAGGCTATAGCTTAGGGCAAAAGCATAAAGGTAGAGTGTAGACACAATGATGATAGCTCAAAGTGAAAATTCTCATTAGAAAAAAGCCTCTCAAATAGGCTCGATGCTTTACAATCATTGGCTAGAGAGGTTGCACCCTCTTGCTATTGGACCATTTCATCATTTATCTTTACGTGGGTGGCTAGAGGGCATTTCCATATGGTGCCACAAGTTGGGGTTACCCTAACAAGTTTCTCCTTTGGTACGTTGGGTTTGATGAAAATTCATTGATTTTCTTCCTTCTTACTCTCCTTTTGAATGGCCTCGATTTCATCCATATTTGGTTTGATGACAATTTGTTGATCTTCTTCCTTCTTACTCTTCTTTTGAATGGCTGCGGTTTCTTCCATATCTGGCCCATCATCATCCATGTCAAGCTTTGAAAGACTTTGATAAAAAAACTCTTCTTCCTTTCAAGAAGAAGAAGAACTTGAATACTCATCTTATATGTTGCGCACGACTGAAGTAGACACCTTTGTTTCTTCCTCTCCCTCTCCAACTTCCCAAACTTTGCCTGTCTTCATGTTGTAAGAAATTCTTCCACCTACTAGGTGAAAGCAAACTAGGACCATGATTTTAAAATTGGACCAACGATAGATGGGCCAAATTCACTTTGAAAGGTCTATTTTTACCTCACAAGGTCAAGGACATGTGTGGGGGTGGTAATCGAGACAAAAGTCTCTAAATAGTAGAGTGTTTCTGGTAGATTATTACTTTTGTTTTGGAGGGGGGGAGGGCTCAACCCTAATCACACGAGCAAGGGAAGGTGGGATCAATGGCCATTGCCGATCTTGGGTGTGGGTGCTAACATCAATCAAGCATTGTAGATCTTGTCAAGAAAAATAATCTCGAGTACCTAAGATTGTACTAGAGCTTACTTCTATCAACAAAGTAATTGAGGGTACCCCAAGATTACTCTTTGTTCTAGCAGCACGTTTACATGTATACATCATGAATGCACGTGCAAGCAATGTGCCTCTCAAAGCCTAGGTGATGGGTTTCATCCTCAAAGGTGCAAGAGAGGGGCATGGTCACACGCGAAGTATGATTACCTCGCGGGCCACCATGAGCTACAACCCTTATTTGTCGTTGATCCCACCTTCCCTCGGGACTAAGTGGCACGGGCATGGGGCGTGGGATCTACGATGAGGTCATCAAGTGCCATAGATCTTGTTAGTGGTGCTAAACGTACTCGAGATTACTTTTTGTAATCTCCGGTACCCGAGATTACTTTGGGCAGCGTCGACTCACATTTGGTATAAGAATAAACTTGGCCCCATACCATCATGAAAAACACGCGGGACATGGAGTCTCACAGGTGAGGTCAAGGGTTCGAACCTTGGGTGTGCATGGAGAGTAATCTCGGGTACTACTTGGCCAATGCAGCCACGATCTACGGCTCTCCTTCATTCCACCGTAAATCCCACCCCCTCAATGCCCGTGTCACTCAGACTTTAGTGCTGAGGACCACGCCAGCTTGGCTCGCCAAAAAAATGTTTACGTCTACACATTCAAAAAAACGCCCAGATGCCGGGCATGGCAAGAGGGCGTCATAGCAGCATGGCAAGCCGCTGGAGGAGGACGGAGCTCGTCTTCTTGTTGGTCTACGCTGCAGCTTTCTACTTTCTCGTAGCACAGAAATCGCTGAAACTTGCTGAAGGTACGGAGTGTGTGGAGAGAGAGAGAGAGAGAGAGAGAGAGAGAGAGAGAGAGAGAGAGAGAGAGAGAGAGAGAGAGATGTAGCCACGCATGCTCGATCTCTTTTCACCTACTCAAAGCTATCGGATTTCTGCTGCCAGATTACAGCATTGGCAAGAATAGTGGTAGATTGCGAGGTTTACGGCAGGAAAGGTTTTGGGCACGCCTTAATGTAAGTCTTTTGCCTTCCCTAACGTCTTTTAATGTCTTAGTAGAGAAGGTGGATTTTTTTGGCGCTTACACATGTATATAGGTTCATAGTAAGACCCCCCCTTTGTTTGTTGTGCTAGGCATATAGTGGTTGTAGCTTTGATGTATTGCCATATTAAAAGGCGAGGGTGTTCTACATATTTTTGCTTATAGTTAGGTTGTTCCTTACTAAAATCCGGAGTATTCTAATCACAAATTGGTGGAGCCGAAGGACTAACTACAGGGAATTCGGAACAACAATGTACATTTTTCAATGATCATGTAGCACAAGAATGAACAAAATCCCGTAAGAAATTCTTGCTTTGGGATGTGTGTGTGTGTGTATGAGAGAGAGAGAGAGAGAGAGAGAGAGAGAGAGAGAGAGAGAGAGAGAGAGAGAGAGAGAGAGAGAGAGAGAGAGAGAGAGAGAGAGAGACGATGGATGATGGAGCATCGTTGTGACCCATTTTTCCTTGTACTCACTGCTTGGCTTGGTGTTGATGGCTTGAGGCGAGTTGAGGCCTGGTAATGATGGTGCTCCCCCTCAAGATATATATGAGGGACTCATTATGTCTGCTTTGCATGGGGGCACTACTGCCGTCTTTGACAACTTCCTTCTAGGTTTGATTTCTGTTTTTTCTTTTGTTTTATCTTGTTTGTCTTCTCTTTTGGTCGTTGCTTGTTGATTCTTATTTTTGATATTCTCCTTATTTCCAATGTGCTCGTATGCTGATTGAGTGGGTGTGAGTGTGTGGGTATGTCGGTGTGAGTGAGTGTGTGTGTCAGCGTGCAACGTGTGTATTTACTTTTGTGTATTTTTTCTCTTCGTCTACTTGTTTTCTTCTCTCGCCTATGAGTTGTTGTATGCGTGTGCCCGCTTGTGTGCAAGTTTTGTTTCTTGTTTTTCTTTCCCTCGGGGGTGGTGTAACAGACTTGGACACCCCAAGTCGGGAATCTACCACAACACACGTGAGCAAACTGAAAGAGCTGAACAAAACTGAGAGAGCTGAACAAAATTGAGAGAGAGAGATGACACGGCACGTAGTTCCGCGCCCAGAGGCACGGCGTAGTTCCGCGCCTAGAGAGACAGGCCCCAAAGACGGGCGCCCCTTTTTCGGTATTTCTCTATTAATGCTTCACAAAGTACAATGCCCAAGGGTCCTCGTCTTAGCAGTGCTCCCAATCGTATATGCCTGAAATTGAGGCCCGGACACTTTATTTATAGGCCCTAGGCCTTCAAAAAACAATGCATATGAAAAGCTTCAAGTCTAAAAGTATCTGGGAGAGCTGCCAACGTGATTTGCGGAAATTTGTACAGGTGCCACGTCAGCAACATAAATTGCAGGGGTTCGTACGGTCTGCCACGTGAGTAGCATGATTCGCGGGTCTATACAAATGCCACGTCATCAGCCCTTTCCACGCCTTTATTTTAGCCTTTAGTCCCTTGGGCCCCATCGGACAAGACCCCAAAGTTAGTGCAACTTATAAATTTGGACGTCCTTTCATTTTTGGCTTCTCAGATTGGTTCTGCAAGTTGGTACAACTTGTTCTACATCTTTCAGTAGGGCTTTGACCCCTCTCTATGACCTATCCAGAGTCCATCCTTAAGGTCATGCCGCATCATCACTTTGTGACATACCCCCCTCTTGAAATGTAATCGCCGCCCTCGATTATGCCTGCAAAACCAACATAAGCTAGAAACCAGTTTAGTAGACACCGGCACCAAGTACTGACGCACTAGACAACACATATCGAGTACTTGCACGAAGATGAGAGTCACTGAACATTCACATGACATTCACATCAGTATCCTCGTCGAGATCTTAGATGAGAATCACGATCATCGTAAGGTATTTAGCAATGACATCAGATCTCACTGATTTGTTGTGGATGTCTAGATTGACTAAATCTTGTTACTATCATATCCACATCACCCCTCAGGTGAACAAGACCGAAATGTTGCAGTCATTTTGTCTTTCAAACATGCACTCAGACACGACACACACGAGAGAGCACATATATCAAAATCATTATAGGAATTCCCATTTTAGAGTATTTCTTTTCATAAAGTCATACAACAGAATAATGTCAGCCCATCAATACCCTTGAAATCTCAAAAGAAATCAGTGACTTTAATCCATTTGGGTAATTTGTGACAAAGTAGAGGAGTAACTCCCCTCTTGTGCAGTCCGCACCGCAACAGATTCAACGAGTTGATCATCGGTAACTCTTGGAATAGTCGAAGCTAGACTAAAAGTCTCAAGGTAAAACTCTAAAATCCGAGGAGTATCTGCTAGGTCCTCTTCCTCCGTCCATTTTGCATCCAATGCTGGATAGTTCTTAAACTTCACTAAATATTGGCGTATCAGCTTACCTTTCACTTTCCTTCCCTTGTGAGCCAATATCTATTCTAGGTTGAGAATCTCCTATGTCTCTTCCACCTCAGGTTGCTCCTCTTGCTCCTTGTCCACTAGTACATCACCTTTGAAAGGTCTCAACAGACCCACATGAAATGCATTGTGAATCTTCAAAGTATCTGGTAACTTCAGTCTGAAGGATACATTATTTATCTTTTCCTGAATCTGGAAAGGGCTATATTATCGCATACTTAACTTTGGAAAAGATTGCTCCTTATCCTTTCGTTTCCGTAGGCGTGCCTTCTCAAACTGTAGAAGCACCCAATCATCTTCCTCCAAGTGCAAGTCACGTCGATGCTTGTCCGTTGCCTTCTTATGCCTTGCTTGAGACTTCTCAAGAGCCTCGCACACCTTTGCAAAAGCAGTCTCCAGATCTTGAACATTCTAATCTGCTTCAAAAATCTTATCCTTGGTGCTTAGAATAGGTGGAACCTTCTTAGCACCCTCGATGATCTCAAATGGTGCCTTCCTCGTAGACGTATGTATTGTGTTGTTGTAAGCAAACTCCACTAAGAGCAAATACTTCTCCCATTGTGCCCTTCTGATTAGAGATGTAAGACTTCAATAAGTCCAGAACCACTGAATTTGCGATCTCCGATTGCCCATTTGTCTGTTGGTGGAAAGAGGACGAGAATTGTAATCTAGTAACAATATTTTCCCAGATTGCCCTCCAAAACAACCTAGTAAAATGGAGATCTCTATCTGAAATTATAGGCCGAGGCATGCCATGTAGTCAAAATATTTGTGAGACGAACAATTTAGCCAAATGATCTAGCTTAACCATCTTCTTGACTGGAACAAAATGAGCTTGCTTGCTAAATCTGTTGATGACTGTCCAGATGCCATCGTACCCACTGTGAGTCTTGGGGAGGTAAAAAATGAAATCCATTGCTATACTTTCCCAAAATCGGCTAGGTATAGGTAAAGGTTGCAAAAGACGTGGTGCCTTATGCCTGTCAAAATTGACCTTCTGGCATATCAACTGCGAATAAACTCGTCCACGTCCTTTTTGAGCCTCAGCCAGTAGAAGAACCGTTTCACACCTTTTAAGGTGGTTCCTATGCCGCGATGGCCCGAAAAAGGTGGATAGTGGCTCTCTAACAAAACCTTATGCCGCAACGATTGTATAGCACACAAAAAGTCTTGTTAAAGTTTTGGCCTCTAAAGTGAACTGCCCAAAATGATCCCATTATTTATTTTGGCTATTAGGTATTTATTTTACTTATTTGTCAAAGTTTGGGTAGGTTAATTTACTGAGGTGACTGTGAGGGGTGAAGCTCAATGGTCCCCACAGCCACCCTTTCCGTCGACACCTTCAAGACATCAACACAAATTCCTCTTCTCAACTCACAAGTGTCTTGCCTCGCCTAGGGTCACGGAGCACAAAGCTCTGATACACTGTCAAAGTCGATGATGTGGAAGCATAGACCAAGGAAAGAGAGAGAGAGAGAGAGAGAGAGAGAGAGAGAGAGAGAGAGAGAGAGAGAGAGAGAGAGAGACTCCTGAACCAATCAACCTTGGCAATGAATAATTGATACAATGTACAATGGGGGCAAGGAGTACATAGTACACAATTCACTAATGTGAGTATACACAGCTACAACCATAAGGTTACCATCATATTCCTATCACCATGAATGTGAAAAAGATCAGCATCAGTCGTAAAAACATAACTTCCCAACTCAATAATATTCCTCCTGTAAATCCTTATGAAAAGCATGCTAAAAAGCGCAAGCACAAAGTGGCAGCACCAACATCGTTTTAAAGCGCAGGCAAAAAGTCGGCGCGCCAGGTTTAGCTATGGGGCTAGCATTGCTCTGCGAGATTGTAAAGTCGGAGCCTTTTTCGCCGGCAACAACCTGACACAGCGTTTTGAAACACTTGCAGATTGCTAGCTTCTTGAAGCTCTGTGGCACACTGCGTGCGTGTTGAAACGCATGCTGTCAATGGCTCTCCCTTAGCGACGTCAGCGACCTCCCTTGGTGACGGCATGTCAGTTAGCTACCCTTATGCAGCCCTTGTCGGCCACCCGCCATGTGTCACAATATGGGCACCACATGCCAATAGAAAAGAACAGATTGAACAAACTTTTAGCACTTCAACGCCCCTTTTGGTATTTCTTTATATTGCAGCATCAAAGTACAAGCGGGTACTCCATCCTCTGCTCCTTCGTCAAGAAGCATGCCAGAGAATGAGCCCATGGCCTCATATTTAAAGGCCCTAGGCCCAAAAGCAGTTTACATGAAAAGCCTTGAACTCAAAAGCATCTGATTCAAAAGCATCTTGTCCAAAAGCTGCCAGCGCAAGTTAGGAAAATCAGTACAGTGCCACATCAGCACCTTTCAATGCAAATCACGGAAATCCGTATAGGCTGTCACTGTGAAACGCGAAAATCCGTACAGGCTGCCACATTGAAAGAGAGTAATTGTCTGCGATCTTGACCTTTACTATTGTGGGTGAATTTCTTGGCCATCGGTTGCTTCACACTGGCCATACAATGTCTGGCCATTTGTGACTTCAAAAAGAGGCTCCCAAAAAATAAATAAAAATCAAGGGAAAGAAACCAACAACTAAGGCTAGACATACTTTTATTGCTCGGATTCAGTGCCGACGGCCCGACCAACTTGTGTCGACTTGACCTTTACTAACCTTTACTACTGTGGATGAATTTCTTGGCCATCGGCCATTTCACACTAGCCATACAATGTCTAGCCATTTGTGACTTCAAAAAGAGGATCCCAAAAATTAAATAAAAATCAAGGGAAAGAAACAAGCAACTAAGATTAGTAGTTGCCACAACCTCGTGACATACCCCCCTCTTGAAATCGCAAACGTCCTCAATTGCATGCGAGATATACATGCCATAGACAGTTTAGTGTGATTTTTATCATCACATGTATCTGCAAGAAAGGTCATAGAACATAGATACAAATGACTTAATGAAAGCTGCATACTTTCGTCAATTCTATCCACGATAGAAGTGAACAGTATACCTTTAGAATTTGTAGAGCAGTGTACACTTCCATTGCACCGAATCCGTATGTACATTTGATGTGCTAGCTCCATCATTACCCCTCTTTTGAGCACGTTGAGTTGGGGCATACGTATGCTGTAATCCAAAGGCCTCAAGGTAAAGCTATAGTACATCGGTGACTCTAGCAGTTCTCACTCTTCCATCCACTTCACATCCATAGGTGGATAGTTCCTGACTTCACCAAATGACGTTGTGTAACTTTTCCCTTAACTTTTCTTCCTTATGTGCCAAAATGCTCAGGTATCAAGATCTCATGAAGTTCCTCAACTTTTGGTTGATCCTCATCTGGCGTATCTTCTGGCACATCACCCCCAAAGGGGCTTAGAAGACTCACGTGAAACGCATTCTTCTAAGTGCCAGGAAATTTCAGCCTATAGGCAATATCGCTGATCTTCTCAAGTACTTGAAAAGGCCCATAGTAACGCATGCTGAGCTTGGGAAATAACCTTTCCTTGCCCTTCATCATCTTCTTTAACCTTGCCTTTTCAAACCGTAAGAGTACCCAATCACCAAGTAAAAACAACAATTCACGTCCGTGAAGATCAACAACCCTTTTCTGCTTTGCCAGAGTCTTCTCCAAGGCAAGCTTGATTTTCTTATACATTGCTTCGAAAATTTTGTCCTTCGTGTGCAAAATGGGAGGAAGCTTTTTGTCACCTTCAGGAATCTCAAAGGGTGCCTTGCTTGTTGACGATTGCACCGTATTGCTGTATGCATACTCAAACATAGGTAAATTCTGTTCCCACTTGCCCTTATTATCTGACACATAGCATTTCAGCATATCTAAGACAATAGAATTAGCCTCTTCTGGTTGTCCATCAGTTTGTGGATGAAATGATAAGGAAAACTTGAGCGTGGTGCACATGTTTTCAAACAAGTCTCTCCAAAACAGGCTCGTCTACGAGGATCACAAGCACTGACAATAGATTGTGGCATACCATGGTAGTTGAAGACATTGTACATAAACAATTGTGCCATGTGATCAGATTTTATTTTCTTCCTGACAAGAATAAAATGGGTGGTTGCTGAACCTACAAATAATGGTCCATATATTATCATTCCTTGTCGACGTTCTTGGAAGATCAAAGTTAAAATCCATAGCAATACTTTCCCATGGCTTATGTGGAATAAGCAGTGGTTGTAATAACTCTTGTGCCTTTTGCCTGTCAAACTTGACCTTTTGGCAAATCATGCATGCTTGCACAAATGCATCCACATCTCTCCTCAAAGTAGGCCAATAAAAGAATGTCTCGACCGCTTTCACTGTTGCATCTATACCACGATGCCCTGCATATAGTGGGACATGACTTTCTTGTCGAAGTCGACGTTGCGGAAGCGTAGACCAAGGGGAGAAAGCACGAGAGAGAGAGAGAGAGAGAGAGAGAGAGAGAGAGAGAGAGAGAGAGAGAGAGAGAGAGAGAGAGAGAGAGAGAGAGAGAGAGAGAGAGAGAACTGAACAAACTAACCTTGGCAATGAAATGATGATAATACAATGGGGGCTGAGGGTTGCTTATATAGCAACCTCAGTAAATTTCCCTATCCAGACTTTGACAAATAAGTAAAATAAATACCTAAAAGCCAAACTAAATAATGGGATCACATTGGGCAGTTCACTTGAGATACCAAAACTCTTAACACCCTCTTTGCAACTCATAGTGGACATAAATAGTGAGACAAACTCGATGAAGAAGCTACTGTGGACACCCCAGTAGTTGATCAGTCTACCGGATACACCTCGATTATGTACCCTCAACTTTGTACCTTTGAAGAATGCCATCTTGAGCATTGGTTGTTGCCTTTTAGAAAATTGAACTGTAACTGACTTGGACTCTTCAAGCGAGAAATTAATAGAAACACACGAACAGAAACTTCATAATCACTCAAATTTAATGGGGTGAGAGAGAGAGAGAGAGAGAGAGAGAGAGAGAGAGAGAGTGTCGACATGGCTTGATGGAGTTTCGTGCCCATAGGTATTGGCCCCAAAGATGGGGGCCCTTTCGGTATTTCTTTTTATATTAATCTTTGAGCAAAGTATAACTTTCCGCGGGTGCTCGCTCTCAGACTCTGCGTCCAGATGCTCTGAGAAGTGAGCCCCCTTGGGTTACTTATAAAGATTACAAGGGTTGCTAAAAGCAAAGCCCCAAAAACAGTTAAACTCAAAAGCAGCGAGTTCCAAAAACAAATGATTCCCAAAATCTGCGAATAAAAAGGCACTAGCGCAATTTTCAAAAATTTGTACAGGCTGCCACGTCAGCACTGCAAGCGCAAAATCAAGGGCGTCCGTACAGCCTGCCACGTCAACGTTCGTACAATTTGCTTGCATGTGTGCCACGTCATCAATTTGTGACATACCCCCCTCTTGAAAGAATTGTAATGGCCCTCGATTACACTTGCAAAACAAATAGCGGCCGTAAACTAGTTTACTAGACACTGACTCTAAGTACCGACGCACTAGACACGACACCTCTAGTACTTGTAGAAAGACGACACTCACATCACTGCACATGACATCACATGACAAATCAATCACAGAGAAATTCATTTCAAATCTCAGACCATAACTTCTAGCAACGTATTTAGTAAGCGCATCTAGTTCCATCCCGGACCTCAGTGATGCCCGATTAACGAATTCTTTTTGCGATCATGTCTATAGAGATTTATGAGACCAAAATGTTGCAGTCATTTCGTCTTCCAGTTCCCGCACTCAATCAAGTCAGATGAGAGAGTTCAAATCATTCATGTTCAATTTCAAGAATTCGGTTTCATAAATCAAAAGAATACTGTTATCCTTGAAACCCAAAGGGGACATTAGTGACCTTATTCAATCGAGGTAATCTGTTGACAAAGGAGCGGAGTGACTCATCTCTTGTGCAAGCCCGCTGGACCAGATTGAACCTTGCTGTGTTCGGGGTTCTATCGGAGTAGACGATGCTAAACCGAATGCTTTAAGGTAAAGTTCCAAAATCTGAGGAGTATCTGCTAGGTCCTCCTCCTCCATCCACTTCGCCTCTAATGCCGTGTAGTTCTTGAATTTAACCAAGAACCGCCGAATCACTTTACCTTTCATCTTTCTTTCCTTGTGTGCCAAAATCTGTTTAGGAACGAGTATCTCCTCGCTCTCTTCCACTTCGGGTTGCTCATCAGGCTCCCCATCAACTGACACCTCACCTTTAAAAGGTTTCAAGAGACTCACATGGAATGCATTGTGAATCTTATAAGTATCGGGCAGCTTGAGTCGAAAGGAGACATCATTTATCTTTCCTTTAATTTGGAAAGGGCCATAATCCCTAATGCTAAGCTTTGGAAAAAAAAAACCGCTCCTTTCCCTTTCGTTTCCTTAGGCGTGCATTCTCAAAAACGTAAGAGCAACCGCACCCAATCGTCTTCCTTTAATTTATAGTCTCTACGATGTCGATCTGCTGCCTTCTTATGTCGTTCTTGAGACTTCTCTAAAGCCTCACGGACCTTGGGAAAAGCAGTGTCCAAGTCCCTCGTGTTCTGGTTAGCTTCAAAAATCTTATCGTGGGTCTGGGGAATGTTTTGATCTACCAACTGATTCCCTTTTTCCTTTCTTTCCTTGCGCCTTGGGACCTGCGGGTAGCGTCTTTCGTTGCCCCTATCCATTGGCACGTTAGAGTCGATCATTGGAACCCTAAGACGCACTATCATCTGATTCCTCTTTTTGTGGAATCCTTTGATGAACTTGCATTTGGTTCCCTTAGTTCGTCGGAACCCTCTGATTCTCCAAAATCCTGCGATGAGCTGTCATCAGGTTCCCATGATGCATTGTATTACTGGCAGACTCTTGCCTTTTTGAGGTGGATACTATGCTGCCCGTCGCATAAGTAAATGAGCCGGCATGCATTTCAAATCGTTGCTTAGTCATGTTTCATAAGTCTCTGAATGGAGTCAGACTTCTGGTTTAAAGCATAGTCTTGAATCTCTTTAGCAAATCATAACAGAACCGCTCAATCTGGTCTTCCAAAAGAATCTTCCACAAGTATCCCAAATCCTGTGGCAGTAGTCATCCAATGTATCTTTCTCAATCATTTTCAAGTGATGCCAAGACGTGATAACATCTCATGCATATTTATCTAATATCCAAGTTGACTTTAAAAAAATTAAAGTTTAACCATGTCGCATGTGTTTCTCTACGTAATAACAGAGCCAGATGCTGCTTCTTGCTCCCTGGAATGTTCTGAGAACCACTCTCGAGAGAAGGCGACGTCAAACTGTTGTACAAACTCAAGGACTTGATGGGTGTCGTGGCCTGACTCCCTTCCTTTAACTCCTTGGTTTTCTTGTTGATTTGGTCATTTTCAAAAGAGGATGAGCTCTCCTCCTTTAAACCACTAGATGGCCTCCATGCCTTCTAGACTTTGTTTCAAAAATCTCATTCCCTCACGCCAAATACTAAGCTGTTTTGATCTTATTAGAAGGAATCTCTCTCTCTCTCTCTCTCTCTCTCTCTCTCTCTCTCTCTACGCAAGAGCAGGTTGAGGGGCAGCAGATAGCGCCCTCATCATTACAGGTTTCGGGGCTGCAGACCATAGGGCTGTGCCCTCAGCATTACAGGACTCGGGGCAGTATACAGCAGGGCTGCTCCTCCAGCAATATAGGTTTCGGGTGCGTGGACAGCAGGCCTCTCCCACAGTGGGGGACCGCTTTCGGGTTGCAATCAGCGCCCTGAGAGGGCCTATCGGTATCGCAGGCCAACCCAGCTGGGGGCTGTGTGTGTTGTTCCCTTACAAGTGTTGAATCGGGTGCAAATTCGTTGGGGCTGCATCTCTTGTCTTTGGTGTGGAATATACCCTGCGCCCTGCGGGGTAACCTTTTGGCAGCGAGCTGACCCAACTCAAGGGGGGTAGCCGGTTGTATGCTGGAGAGTTTTGGGCAGGTTCAGTTGCATGTGACGGCGGGTGCAAGGCCCTTCATCATATGTTGTTCTAGTGCTGATACCCACAGTGGGCTGGAAATGTGAATGTACCCGCAACGGGTTGTGGATGACTGATTCTCCACCTGGTCTCAGCTGAGCCAGAGTGTCGAGGTACTTTGAGTATTTGGCTGGTCTCTCGAGTGGGACTCGAACCCCTACTTTTGTATGTCAGTTGAAGGGTGAGCCGTGGTGCTCCGAACCCCTATTTACTCCTCCTTGGTAGAGCTGTGTTTGCTCCCCGAGTCGAGGTGAGTTACCCCTCACTCGCAGTGGTTATTACTTCTCCGCCTAGACTCAGCCGAGCCAGAGCGTCGAGCTATACCCGCATCGCCAATGGAGGCCATGAACGCTTCGCTAGTGGAGGTCATGATCGTTTCGCCAGTATGTAAGCCCCATACGAAGGCAACCTTTGTGCTTACAAACAAGCGGATAACACAAATGGAAAGGGAGATGAAAGAATGGAAAGCAGAGACGGAGGGATGGTGGAAAGAGAAGGCCAACCTTCTTCAAATGTTTCTCAATGAAGGCGCACAATGGAAGAAAGAGAAAGAGGACTTGCACGTAGAGCTACAAGCACTTAAGGCGGATTCACAAGCACTTAGAGAAGAGGTCATAGCCCTCAAGTAAGAGCTTGCGGATAGAGTAAGCAGTGGACTGGGAGAAGGGGAATTCCAGCCCTCGGTGATAGAGGAGATCAAGGTCATCAAGGAGCAGGTATGGATGATCACAGAGGAGGAGAAACAGAAGGTGGTAAAGACGTCTTCGTGGATGGATGTGATCACGAAGACGCAGAAGAAGGCGGATGAGGCTGTTGGACTTAGGGTTGCAGAGAAACGCACACAGCTTGGAGAAGACGAAGGAAGCTCAAGGCACACAATAGAGAGCGTGTTCCTTAGTGTGCAATGGAAAGATAGATAGCCCTAGAGTGATGGCGTATATACAATGCTCGAGGGAAAAAACCTCCTAAAGAGGGAAAAAATGCCCTGACGGTCTAGTGTGTTCACACACATTACTACCACAAGTATATGGTAACAAATCTCCCCTGGAGTGATGAGGTGAACGAGAGCTGGCACATGAGTAAAGGGAAGTGCCATGCCCTGAGGACATGATCAGTCCACAAGGGGGAGTAAGCCCAAAGCTTTGCGGAAAGCTTCAAGCTTCTCACGAGACAATGCCTTTGTGAAAAGATCTGCAAGGTTGTCCTGTGTTGGCTCATAAGCCAAGCTGATCTCTCCTGGTGAGAGCCTCTCCCTGACATAGTGGTAATGCACCTCAATGTGCTTTGTGCGAGCATGAAAAACTGGGTTCCTCGCAATTGCCAATGCGCTCTGACTGTCAGTGTAGATAGTGTTGGCAATGTCCTGTCCAACACCCAAATCAGCCATAAGGCATCTGAGCCATACACACTCAACCGTAGCTCTGAAGATTGCCCTATACTCAGCCTCACAACTTGAAGTGGCCACAGTAGGTTGCTTCTTGCTCAACCATGATATACATGAACCGCCAAGCATGAAACAAAAACCACTTGTGGACACTCGCGTGTCAAAACAACCAGCCCAATCTGAGTCCAAAAAAGCATGTAAGTTTGGCGGCAATGATCTCCCCTTGAGATAAAACAAGCCAAGATGTAAAGTGCCACTAAGGTAGCGGAAAATCCTCTTGACAGCCTGCCAATTCTTAGACCCTGGGCTATGCATAAATCTGCTGACCTGTGAGACTGCAAACTGAATATCCAGCCTCGTGTTGCATACATCAGGCACAATCTTTCCAACTCCCTCAACCGGATAAGAGGCATTGTTGGCACAAGTGACTGAATTCCCATGAGGGACAAACTCGAGAGAGGTGAACAATTCACGATGTGAGGTAATGTGCTTTGTAGCACCACCGTCGAAATACCACACATGTGAATCTGCAGCAACTGACAAGCATGCATCATGGACAGCAGGATTGTAAGTGCACTCTGTACTAAAAGCCCAGTCTGCATCAACATCAGCAACACAATCTCCTTTCACAGAAGACTCAACAATGGCTGCAATTGTAGTGGAACCAACATTTGCAGTGGAACCACCCTCTTTCTTCTTAGCCTCTTTTGCCTTCAACTTAGGAAACGACTTGATCAAGTGATCATTAGTTTTACAATAATGGCAATGCATTTTCTTTTTGCCCTTATCACTAGAATTTCCAGACGAATTGCTGCTAGCAGAAGCATTAGGAATATAAATTTTCCACTCGCAGCAGAACCATAAGAAGTGGTTGTATTGCTGTTACCACCCTTTCTCTGAGTAGCAATAAAAGCCTGTTCAATTGCACGTTGCCTAGTCCTGTTTTTTCTAGAAAGTGACTCTTGCAATAGCAATGTGCATAATGCATCAAACTTGACAACTTCAGGATTTCCTTGGGTTATAAGTCTCCAAGTGCTAGCAAAAGTCTGGTAAGAATCTGGTAAGGCATCAAGAACAGTCTGCACAAGGGAATTGTCTGAAATGACTTCACCTGTAGAAATAAGTTGCTCATTGATATCCTTGACACTAGCAAGGAAAGTGTCCATATCATCTTCCTCATGCATTCGAGCTCTTTATGTAGCAAAGCAATTTTAGCCTCATTGCGACTTGCATAAAGGACCAGCCAAAATATCCCAAGCCTGTTTTGCAGATTTTGCTGAACGGATATGAGGATCAATAGTATGCTTCAGAGACAACGCAATCAATGCATGAGCCTGCGCATCCTTTACATCCCAACGAACTTGTTTTGCCGTAGGCAAAACAACTCTAATAGCAGCAATCCTTGCAGCAAGACCTGCAACATCCTCAACATCGCCTACATCCTCAGAACCAAGACGTACATCAATGCCCTGCATAATATTCCAGACGCCCTTTGACAGAAGAACGTGTTGCATCATATAAGCCCACATAGGGTAATTGTCCCCATCCAACCTGTCTCAACAGCAAACATCTTGAAGACATCTGTGTTGTTGTCAGCCATGCTAAATGCTGCACCTGATGTGAAAACTGCCCGAAAATAGGAGAAACGGAGCAGGAACAACACGTGCTATATAGCACAAACCGTAGAAGACTGTAAGGCACCTGTTATGCAGAAATCGGTACTGAGAGAAATTTTGCATAAAATGACGAAATTGCCTGTGCAGAACTGCGTGTTGTGGAAACGGAGGTCGAAATGAGCTCGAATCAGAAATGAGCCCGAAATATTTGTTGATCTGCGAACGCTCGCCACACCTCACTGTAATCGGAGAAAGTGAGCAGGCGTGTGCTGGAGCAGCTGGCAACTAAGCCTGGGATGACGTTACCTGCTCTGATACCAATTGTTGGAATTAGGGTTGTAGAGAAATGCACAGAGCTTGGAGAAGACGAAGGAACCTCAAGGCACACAATAGAGAGTGTGTTACTTAGTGTGCTTTGGAAAGATAGATAGCCCTAGAGTGATGGACGTATATACAATGCTCGAGGGAAAAAACCTCCTAAAGAGGGAAAAAATGCCCCGGTGGTCCTAGTGTGTTCATACACATCACTACCACAAGTATATGGTAATAGAGGCCGAGAAATGGATAGATGTCGCTAAGAAAGGGAAAGGGAAAGAAACCACATCCGTCCCCACTCCTACAATCATCAACATGACTCTAGAAGAAGAGCAGCGAAGGAAAACTAGAGCCTTGCATATAAGAATAACCGGTCTAAAAGACCAAGATGATGTGGAAGGAGAAGTCGAAGAACTTCTCCGCATGATGAATAATGAGGCTACTCATACAAAGGCATGGAGGGTAGGGAAGAAGACACAAGGCAATGGGGAGACTTCAAAAGGGAGAGCTTTAATCATCTGTTTCCCATCCATGGAGGCAAAGGACTTCTTGAAGAAGCGCCCGACACTAAAGAAAATGGGTATATTTCTTGGAGATAACCTCACTCTCACACAGCTTGCGCATATGAGAGAGGTAATGCCAGAGATTCAAGCGGCAAGGGAGAAGGGAAAGACGGCCTTCTACAGAGATGGCCGGGTGGTGAGTGTAGAGCGGCGCTCCACATGACGGTGCGAGACCCATGGGACCACACTGAATGTTGCCACCTGGAATTATAATGGATCTATGCGCCTTGATGTGGATGCTTTTGAGGATAGTTTTATGGGAAGAGACATCGTCTTCTACTCTGAGACACATCAGGCCCCGGGGCAATCTATGCCTCACATTAGTGGATATAGATGGAAGATAGCCTGTAGACAGGAGACACAATCAGAGCACAGAGGGCGGGGCTCAGGAGGAGTGGCAGTGTTATTCAGGGAGGAGTTGCAACCATTGATACATATAGCCAGTAAGGATGAGCAAGCTAGGTACATGTGGGTGAGATTGAGAGCAGAGACAGGTAGATATCTTTACATTGCTATTTGCTACTTTCCCCCGAGTACGTCAGTTTATGCACCACCCAGAGGACAGTCCCCCTTCTCTATTTTGGATAATGACGTATGGGGGTTCTCTAGAGATGGTGACATCATCATTCTAGGGGATTGCAATGCTAGGATTGCCCATCATCGGACAATATTTTATGATACTTCAGAGGAGATGCTGAGAGAGTTGGATGTTGCAGAGACGGGCCTATCTAGACTATCACAGGATGGAGAACACACTGGGTATGGACAACACCTGATAGACATGGGGACTGCCCCTGGATTGGCCATCTTGAATGGCCTACAGAGATTTCCCGTTGCGGGGGGTTTTACATTCTTTCCACACAGACATGGAGCCAGCACAGTGGATTATGTCATGGAACAGCCGACCCTCATCTCTAGTATCCAAGATCTCATGGTTGGACCCAGACTTGTTGGTGTGGCAGTGGACCATGCTCTTGTGTTGTTGATCATCTCTTTTTAGTTTAGTGTAGCACACACGCTACGGGCAGCAGCCCCTACTCGCTACACCTTCACTCGGGAGACGGACTCTGTATACATAGATGGGATCTACAGACGCCTGTGCACAGAGGAGCCAGGGTGACCTCTGGAGGAGCTTACTACTATACTGACACAGACACAGACACTACATGATGCAGCAGCAGAGGCATACCCACATACCCAGCCTGAGCAGAGACGCCGTTCGGGGAGCATGCCCGAGAACAGTTGGTATGATGAGGAATGCAGGGACGCTAGAGCTAGACTTCAGAGGGAGGTGCTTTTGGGGGACATCACTCATAGACAGTCACAGATTGACTTCCGACGCCTAGTGCGGTGGAAGAAGAGGGCATTTTTGGCTCGCCTAGAGCAGGATCTATACCAGCTATTCTTGAGTCAGGACTCACGTGAGGCATGGCGGCTCTTTCATGAGCACTCCCTACCCCTGCCATCACTTCGACAGAGGCCTGGGGCCAGTATGCATCATCTTTGTACACAGTTCCTGAGCAGCCCCCCCTTCTCGACTCCCCCGATCCATGCCCACACACATGTGCTTTTTTCACCGCTGAGATGGTGAGGAAGGCCATTGACAGGATGAGGACTGGGAGAGCATATGATCATGATGGCTTAGTGGCTGAGCATTTCACGCATGCCAGAGATTTACTAGCAGAACTTCTAACAGTTATGTTTAACCGTGCCATGTGTGAGGGCTTGCCTGATACTTGGAGCCTATCTACTATTGTACCTATCTTCAAGTCGGGAGACCCTATGGAGCCTGGGAATTATCGCACTATCATGATTGGACACACATTGGCACGGTTGTACACATCTATTCTTGAGCAGCAGCTGAGTAGATGGGCAAAGAGGGAGGGGATACGCGCAGCCGGGCAGGCAGGTTTCAGGAGGGGTTTTTCTACTCTTGACCATATCTTGACACTCAGAGCCATCATTGAGGAGGGTAGATCGCGTGGGAGACGGATCTATTGTAGCTTTGTGGATTTCCGCAAAGCATTTGACACAGTGCCCATAGCTAGATTGATGCGCAGATTACAGCAGATGGGAGTACCCACAGAGCTCATTTGGGGGGTCATGGCATTATACAGGTCAGTAGTGGGGCATGTACCAGCAGAGGCCAGGACATGCCCCCTGTGTGACATCGAGCCTGAGACAGAGTTGCACTACACATGCCACTGCCCCGTCTACTACGAGATACGAAGCCGCTTCCATTGCTTGTTCAGAGAGGGCTTTGGACCATTCTCTAGAGTCATGCGGTACGAGGATCAGAGATGCTTGGGTTTGTTTTTGCTCGAGCTGCGCATACACACAGAGAGCCTGATGAGAGGAGAGACTAGCCAGTCTCAGAGACAGATCACAGACTTCTTTAGAGCTGCCACTGGACACCCAGAGGAGTTACTACCACAGCAGAGCTCGCCGCCTTACACCAGAGGCACATTGATCGACCGAGCGACTGAGTTGGGGAGATCTAGACGCCCACGATTGTGGAGAACTACACAGCATCGACGGAGGCTGCATCAGAGGATTCGGATCACTTTGGCTCGACATGCACGACGCCCGGTCAGACTACTGACCATGGAGGAGATTGATGAGATCCGTCAGCGATCGATGCTGGATCTCCTGTGATCTAGCTATCCCAGCTAGCTGTTTAGCTACTTAGTTCACACCTAGCAGTTTAGGATTCCATAGTATTTTATTTTGTCATTTTGTCATTCTGTCATTTTGTCATCTTGTTACTCTTGTTACTCTGACTTTGTATCAGATCCACCACATTGTAACTTTCTGGTCTCATAGGTCACTTTGGCCTTTTGAAGACGTTAATATAACATTTCATTTCATTTCATCTCTCTCTCTCTCTCTCTCTCTCTCTCTCTCTCTCTCTCTCTCTCTCTCTCTCTCTCTCTCTCTCTGCTGACGCGCGCATCTGCTGCCTGCTGCTGCTGCTGACGCGCGCGCAGGTCAGGTCCTTCTCCCTCAGGCGCAAGCCAATGCTTGTTGCTCGCGCGCAGGCCAATGTCTGCTTCTCGCGCGCAGGTTGTCTCATTTTCAATAGTAGAGCATCCCTCTCTTCATGTATGAGTGAGGCCGTCAATCAGCGAGTCTCAAGAAGTGGCCTATCAGTACGATCATCACCAATACGCACAATGGCGAACACGAAAGAAAAACTAGCTACTCCACCCAAAACAGAAACAGGTACATGTACAACTACAAGTACAGGGACAAGTACAGGTACAGGGAAAAACACAGGTACAATCACAAGAATGGACGGTCCGGTTGTATGCTCTATGCAAGACATATGGTGTCTCATTACATCTATGCAAGAAATGATGATGAGGCAGAGTGAGGACATTAAGAAACTTGCTCTCAAAAACCAGGAGTTAGAGCACACAATCAAGATGCAGGACCTGAAAATCACGCAACAAGAAGAGAAATTTCAAGCATTACAAGACACTTTAAACAAGCAGGTAACTATCCAAGAGGAGAAGCTTGCAAATGTATGTGACGCACAACAAAATGTACTTGGGCATGCAAACTCATGGGCAAATGTAGTAAGGAATGGCCATGCGAATTCACATGCTATATCACATGCGACAGATAGGTATGTAAATGTGGATGAGATAGAATACCATGAACGTGAGAAACGCAATATGAACATTGTGATTCGTGGCGTACCCGAATCTGACAATGAAAAAGTGCTCACATTGAACACGGATGTAACAGATATCATCACAGACAAGTTTGGAATGCAAGACGTTGTCGTATACGGGGCACACCGTGTGGGCAAAAAAAGAGCCGAGGGCAATCGTGTGATTGTATGCACATTGTTAGATGCGCGTAAACGAACCATCATCCTTGAGAATGCACGGATTTTCTTGAAAGATAGCACAATCTACATTAGTGAGGACAGGACGCCCATGCAACAAAAAGAATGGAGACAGTCATATGAAGAACGCATAAAGAAGAACGCATCCCCTAATACAGGGACATCACAGGAGGCATGACAGGTAGGGACCCATGGGATCACAGATATACACGTAACAAGTTGGAATTGTCGGGGTTTCCCCTGGCACAAAGGAGATGGTCTGCAAGAAGTTTTGCCTAAAGCAGATGTACTTTTTTTGCTTGAAACATGGGAACATGATGCATGCCGTATCCCTTGCATTGAGGGATATATGACACAATCCATATGGATGCCAAGTATGAAAATGAGGGGTCAAGGCGGGGTTGCAGTGATGTACAAGGAGGAATTGCACAAGGTGATCAAAATAAGCAAGGTTGATGAATATAAAAGATATATCTGGATCAAAATTGAGACAAAGGATAAGCCAATATTCCTTGCTGGATGCTACATACCGCATAGAGAGTCATCATTCTATAATGCCTTCAAAATAGACAAAGGAGATCCTTTTGGAGAATTGTATGCAGATATTGAAACCTACACACAAGAGGGCATAGTCATGCTTATGGGAGACTTGAATGCTCGTATAGCACACACTCAAATGCAAGTTGTGGATTTCACACTACATCCTGCCAATAAGGAGGGATATGACACCCCCGATCCTATGTGGGAGAGGTGCTCTCATGACCAAATAACAAATCCACAAGGATCAGCCTTGATTAGCATGATGAACTCCATGCAAATGTTAGTCATAAATGGATCGCGGAAATTTGCAAACTCGGGTAAATACACATGCTACACGGCCAATAAAGGGATGAGCACCATTGACTACATGTTGGTTAGTTACGATGGATCACACATAATACATGATTTTGCGGTGGGAGAACGATCCCCAAACTCGGACCACACACCCATTCACGTATGGTTACGAGTACCCACACAAAGGAAGGAACAAATAGCAGTAGAGCCGACTTGGTCATACAAAATGCAAATAGAAAAGAAAAAGGAATATGCGACTTTTCTTGATAGCATACTCATGGTGCATGACATGCCCTGCACTGTTGAAGACACGTGGCTAATTTTCAAACAAGCAATAATCACAACCCTTGAAGTTGTAATGGGTAGAGCTCGCAAACAGAAGAAAGATGCAAAAGGCATGCCACATAATTCATGGTTTGATGAAGAATGTAAGGCAGCCAAACACAAGTTGAGAATGACACTCAAGTCAGAGGAGGAATGGACACCTTTAGTCAAAGAATATAATGCACTCCTACGAAAGAAAAGAAGAAGATATGAGCTGGAAAAAGAACAAAAAGAGATCAAGCATTTCAAAGAGAACCCGAAAGGGGCATGGCGGAAAATGAAAGGGAAACGATTGGATATCATGGGAGACATCAGCCAAGAAGACATGTATGCTTATGTGGAACAACTTTATGTACACAAAGATGCTAAGGAAATGATTGGAAATCAGGCTGAGTTGCAAACGAAAGAACCCTTGACTATCAAGGCAACTCTAAAAGGTATACAAAAGCTTGAGAATGGGAAAGCACTAGACACCAATAACATGAGCTCGGAAATGCTGAAATGGTCAAGCAAGGTGGCCAAGGAATGGATCCATAGACTCCTAAATCAAGCAGCCACGCAAGATCTACCCGCAGATTGGCAAGAAATGGATTAAGGCCTTATTCAAAAGTGGGGACAGAAATCAGCCACAAAACTATCGCACTATTATGGTTGGTTCATGCATGGCAAAACTCTTGGTTAGCATTTTGGAAAAAGAGATTAGTGTATGGGCTGAATGTAATGACAAACGTGCAATTGGTCAAGCAGGCTTTAGATGTCAATACAACACTATAGATCACCTCATGTCGCTCAGAGTATTGATGGAAGAAAGCCGATTGAAGGGAAAAACTTTCTATTGTTGTTTTGTGGACTTCAAAAAAGCGTTCGACACAGTTTGCAGAGATGGTTTGTGGAAAAGAATGGAAAACATTGGAGTACCGATACACCTTAGAGCGGCGGTGGCTCGTCTCTACAAAAAGGTGAGATGCATGTTGAAAATGCAAACGGGTTTCTCCCAAGAGTTCGAAAGTAACATGGGAGTGAAACAAGGCTGCCCTCTGTCCCCAACACTTTTTGGATTACGCATAGATCAACTTGAGGACTTCATACAACAAGCACTCGCACAAGAAGAAGATAGACCAAGTATTGGAGCTTTCATACTTTGGCTTCTCATATATGCGGATGATGTAGTCCTTTTTGCATATAACCTCAGGTCATTACAAAGATCAATGGATGCCGTGCATGCTTTCGGTGAAGCTACGGGCTTAGCTGTCAATGTGAAAAAGACGAAGATTATGTCCATAAGAACACACAAAATAGAAAAGTAGCCCAAGGTGATGTACCTAGACCAAGCAATCGAAGTGGTGGATAGTTTTAAATATTTGGGAGTGGATATTCCTTCCAATCATGCATGGGGAAGTTGTGTAAGAAGCAGACTTGATGCGGGCAAGGCCAAATACTACCAATTTGAGAATACGTGTACACAAAGCAATATCCGAAGATGGGAGATCAAAGCAATGGTATTTGAAACATGCGTAGTACAGACCATACTACACGGGGTGGAAGTTTGGGGTGCTAGCATATCGGCCAGTACATGGAACGAAATAGAAAAGATACAAAAGAAGTTCTTATGTAGACATCTTGGGGTCAAAACGACGACACCATACTCCGTGATGATGTTGGAAACAGGCAACAGGCCATTAGAAATGAAAGCATTGCAGAGAATGTACAAATACATTATGAAAGTGAAGAAGATGTCTCCCAATAGAATACCACAAGTGGCATGGGGAGTCGGTTGTGCACCACAAAAAACCAACAAGAGCAAAATCCTCTCCTCAAGTCTGGTACGAGATGGTTTGCAAGATGGAATGTGGAAGCATATGTAGACATGCCTATCGAAGAAGGAAAAGAAGGAGATTATATGCTGAATTTTGAGCTGATAGCGCTAGACAGTCTCCACAACAAATGGAAGACAGCTACACACAGATCTAATTTTGAATACTATTGCAAACATGTACACACAAAGTATTGGGAGGCATACAAAATGTCAGAAACACAAGTTCACATTAGAACTCCTATGTGTCATCGAGCAAGAAGAGCCATCACTATGATGCGTATGAGAGCTCACAGGCTGAAAGTAGAGACAGGAGGATGGCTGAAAATTGATGCAAGCCAAAGAGAATGCACCCAATGCAGTTTACAAAAGATCGAGGATGAGACACATGTGACTCTAAAATGCCCCGCATACACCGACATTGAAACCGGCCCGTAGGGCGGTAGGCGTTGGCTTTCACCCGAAATTCTTTACTTTAGACACACACACAGAGCACTTTGCAAAGGAGACCTGTAATGGGAATTAACACTTAATCACACACACGGCTCGGAAGCTAGAATGCTCCGAGCAGACGCCGACAACCTGTAGGCCCCAAAATTGGCGCCCCTTTCGGTATTTCTTTATTTTTTAGGAGGGTAAAGTACAAAGAAGAGTCCTGGGAATCCTTTGACTGTATCCCACTAGATACTACCTATTTTGGCCAAATTTCGGCAGCATAACAGCCCCTAAACTTGCGCGAAACCAATTCCCCTGCTGGAACTCGCTTCTACTGGCGTATACCCTCTGATTCCTGCCCAAAAACAGTAAATTCAGCACGCTGTATTTACTGGTTTTTGCCCTGTTTTCAGCCCCAAACAGTCCCCTCACTGTCCTCTGCCAATGGGGCACTATTCCCAATGGTTCTGGCATCCATATGGCTAAAAAACAGTCAATTTACAGCGCATACACAACGCTGAAAACGCACCTGTATGGTGAGGTTATGACCCTCACCGGTGCCTGCTTTGGAGTAGCAGTTAGCTACCCCTGTTCCTGCTCAAGGAGGCTCTTGCCTCAGCACAAAAGCATGAAACCACACAGCTGTACATCAGTCAAATGAAGAGCCGTCTTGTGGGGCATCACATAACTGCACGTAGGGGAGAGAAAGAGCAGTGTGTATTGTGCAGGGCATCACTCCTAGCACCACATTGTACATGAGAGGGAAAGGAAGCACTCCATAGCTCTTAACCTGTGAACACTCTCAATGAAGCATCCCCCTCAGCATAAATCGAGCGCCCTCTCTTCTGCCCCTTAAGCTGTAATGCATCTGCGAACAAATAGATGCAAAAAGGAGAAGATTTCCATGGCTGCCAAAACCTGCGTATCGCTGAAAACGCAGCAAATCAGCCCTGTAAACACGCATCTGATGCCTTCCAATGCTGAAAATGAGCTCCTTGAACCTAGGCAAAGTCATGGGAAGCTCAAAAATGGAGAGAAATGGCTGAAAATCAAAGTTAACAGCCTCCAAAACTGCTCCCAAAAGTTAGTTACGGTTTCTATTCTCCCCCACTTGGTAAATTGACCAAAAGTGCCACTTGGCACTCATACATGCAATTTCTCCGCATTGGGCTTCCTGCTTAAAAATCTCTCAAATGGTGCATCAGTTGACTTTGCAGCAAAGTAATAAAATGTTCTCTTGGTCATACCGAAGGTAATGACGCGAACACATTTCACGGCCCAAAATAGCAATTCCCTAATTTTTAGGAGATGCTTCCGTCGGGCTCGCGCTGGTCTTCTGACCATCTATCCTCATTTGGACCGCATCCAAAAGTGCAATATGGCCCAACTGTCGGATACTTTCTGTTGGTGATCCCACCTTGACTTTATGCCTTTATTGAGTTCACTTCCTAGTATCCACCAACTTGCTAAGTGCGACGGGGGGACCTACATGATCTTGCTCTGAGCCTAGACATCCTCTTACTTTACAAATTCCAGTACCGACCAACTTCCCGTCTGCGGGTGAAACTACCGTTCACATTGGCCATACAATGTCCGACCATTTGCAACTTCAAAAAGAGGGTCTCGAAAATTAAACAAAAATCATTGGAAAGAAACCAACAACTAAGGTTAGCAGTTGCCACGTCCTCGTGACAGACATACGTGTTGATTTTCAGCAGCTTACAAGGGGATGCACTATTCTTGAGGAATTGCTCTCTAAAACCGACCCATCTCCTACAGCTCTAGGCATACACCTAGCCAGTATTCTAGAACATCACGCACTACTCATGGAAAAGGCAAAGGGTGCTACACACCACACACCCCTTGCAAGGGGAGTTTGCTTAGAGTTTTCGAGGGTCCCATGGGTCATTTTGGCCCCCCGAGGACGTAAATATCAAATCAAATCTCTCTCTCTCTCTCTCTCTCTCTCTCTCTCTCTCTCTCTCTTTGTGTGGGTAGCCAAGAAGAAGATAAAGACAAACATTCATGAAGAAGGAGAGAAGGTGGTAACAACATACAAAAGGGGGAAAACTGGGGCAGGGGCAACACAAATGCAACGACAAAACATGATTTATTTACTTGGGGGGGGGCGCCAACAGCAATGCCGGGTAGAGGAGATTATCGTATGGCTTTTAATTCGCTTTTAAATTTTTCTTCTTTTTGGGGATTGAATACAATATTTTGAAGCTCCTTACATATTATTCAAATTTTTTTGATGTAGGATGTGTCTGATAGCCAATGGCGTAGCTTCCGTGAAAATTTACCATTGTTGGCTCTGGTCATGGCTTCTTTCATACTTATCAATACTACAACACGAAGTCTTTTTTCGCTACAAGGAAAGGGGACTGCACGCATGTGGCTTGTGTCTTCATTGGTTTTTATATTTTACCTACATGGGGCATGGTGAGTGAATGAATTTTTTTTTGTGATTTTATTTTTTTCAAGTGAAATGAATTGATGTAAGGTTTTTGCTTGAATAACTGAAGTTAATTTAAGTTTTGACTGCTGCGTTCTTCTCTCCTCTTTGTAGCTAATTGTTGTATTCATAGTAGTTTCTGTGCAAAAGAATTGTTCCGGTAGGACTGCCATATCTAGGAGTTTTTCTTTAATTAAATTATGCTGTTCAAGTCATGAAATACTTTTTGAACATGTCTAGCTCGTTTTTGCTGCTTTTTTTTGCATGTATATTTCGAGTTTTAACATGCCTTTTCCAAAAAAAGCTGATACAATGAAGCGTTCTGTTATTGAGGTTAAGATGCTGTTATCCTAAAACATGTTTGCACTTTCAATTGTTCGAGAAGAAAGTCAAAAGGCTCCAACCATGCAAGAGATGCACATTTTGCAAGCACCCCTTCTCAGATCCTGGGGCTCTCTGCATCCTAGACCAGGCTCATTGATGACGATAGGCTACTCCCAATGTTTTTGAGATGCAGCAGTGTTTTTGGCTTTACACTCTGCGATCTCTTCTCCTAGAGCTAGCCTTGGCGTTTTGTTGCAGTTTCATCGTGAGACGACTCCCCTCACAGCTCTCCTAGGGTTTTGCCTTTCAATAGTGTTTTTTTCTGCAGCTGCGTTTGGGAGTTGGGCTGCATTTTTTTTTAGCAAGGGGCCAATGCTATGTTGTTTCTATCTGGGTGTAGCCGATCTACCTCCTCCTTCCTAGTAAGGCATCTGGTCCCTTGACCGGCCGAGATATGATGTTTTAGCACTTTTCTGTAGGTGTTACGATGCTGTTTTTTCTCTGTTTTCAGCTCTCTGACGGCAATGCACACAGAGGTTTACCCTTCTTGGACCCTTTGCACAGCTTCGGTATGGATCGAGAGCCTACAAGCGTGCTGAAATTCACATTGTCCTGAACTTTAGAGAGGATCTTTGATCTCTACTTGGACAAGTTAATTGCCTCGATCTACAGACTAGAGTGTGACTTTAGTTCTTCGGTGTCCTTTGGGAAGTTTACCCACTGTTAGATGCGGGAGACTAGGTATGATACCATTGCAGCCAGAGCTGCTTGGATATTGGCTTAGATGGACGTGTAGTATGGTGTTCACAAATTTAACCGTGCCACTTTGGATGATGCATCACGGATGTTGAGCGTCTAATGATAATCGACGCCCACACAGGAACTTCTCCGGTGATTGATCTTTTAATAGTGCCCGCGCTTTCAACGCAATTGTAGAAAAATCAAGGCCCCTTTTCTGGGTCTCAATCTTCTAGATAACACTCCTTCCGGCCGCTGTTTTTTGGACAAGCAGACACTTCTACACAGGATCTTCTTTAGGACAATCCTCAGGAAATAATCGGAATTGAGAACGATCTCGACCAAAGTGTCGAAGAAATGATAGCCGTGATTTCAGGCGCGATGCTTCATCTGGGCAGCAAAGCCTCTTCATCAGCTCCCTCCACCTCGCAATCAAGCTGTCTAGGACTATCTACAATTTGTTCTGGCCTGTACGGGTGGTATGAGTGCCCGAAGCGTCATAACCCCTCCAATACTCGGCATCCACCATGGAATAATCAGGATATGCGGCGTACTGATCTACCATATCCTCGAAGCTTTGATGATGTATCGTGGAAATAGCCAAAACCATGCATTTGCCACTAAATTCTTCTGTCCCTTATCATGGACTATCTGGTAGTGTAACTATGACAAGATGCTAGCCCACCTCATCTGCTTTCGCGAAAGCTGCTTCTGCGACAAGAAGTAGCGTAAACTCTGATGATCTGTAAAGACTGTAAAGTCGGCTCTGAGTAGATAATATCGCCATTGTGTAAGAGCAGGGATAAGTGCCAAAAGCTCTTTTTCATAAATTTGTGCAACCAACTCAGGACGTAAAGACATCCTGCTCTCGTAAGCTATGACATGACCTTCTTGTTCCGGTTGTCAACTTTTCCTTTAGAGTCTGAGAGGTTGCAATCTCCGACTGTCCCCAAGTAGAAGGAACCCCTTTCTGAATCAACACATGCAAAGGAGAAGCTATCTTTGCAAATTCACGAATGAACCGCCGATAATATGGGCACAAGCCCAAAAAGCTTCGAACTTTATGAACATACTTCAAATCAGGCCAATCACGAATAGTCTCAACTTTGGTTGGATCCATCTTTACCCTTCTGCTGAGACGATGTGTCCCAAGAAATGTATCTCAGGTAAGAAAAATCCGTTCTTTTTCGCATTTATAACTAATTTATGGTTCCACAGTGCTTGGAAAACATGCAACAGGCGGTGTCTGTGTTCTGCTTCATTCTTCGAGAAGATGATAACGTTGTCAAAGAAAGTACCCACAAATGATCATTACTCTCTGAAAATCCTATCCGTCATGCGGTTGAATGTAGCCGGAGCATTTGTAAGACTAAAAGGCATCACCAAGTATTCATACAAACCAAAATTCGTCTTGAAAGCTGTAGACGTCTTCTGAGCAATTCAGATCCGATGATAACCACTCTTCAGATGAATTCGGCAAGTAGAACCCTGAAGTTTGTTGAGTATATCATCGATCCTCGGAATAGGGAAATTTGTTCTGGTTCATTATTTCTTCATGTTGGGCTTGGCTAGGTCGGTAAGATGGCCGGTTCGATGATGCACTATCGGGAATCAAATCAATCGTGTGATCTTTAGGACGTGATGGAGGCAACTTGCTTGGTAAGTCCTCAAAGGATCAGTCATCCTTAGCTTGCAGAAAATTTTGTCGTTCCTTTTTCTAGGTTTGACATATTCGACCTTTAATCATCATTTAGTTCTTTCAAAAAAATCGGGTAAACAAAAAAATTGGATTTCATCAAGTGAGACGGACTCGCCTTTCAGTTTTCCATTAAGTACAATCTCTTTGTCCTTCTCATTCTCCAAGATGGCGTTCACTGCCCTATAATCGACCACGACATTGTTCTTGAGGAACCAAGGGATTCCTCGGAGGATGTCACACCCTTCCAAAGGCATGATGTGAAAGTCCTCATGTCCTAAATACCCTTGACAATGCAAACATAGTTTGCTAATGATAGGTGGAATGGCAACATCCTGTCCGTGTTCTGCTAGCCTCGGTCTGTGGCCCGATTTTCTTGGGCGTAATTCCAAATCGAGCCGCCAATTCGGTTGAAATTGGCCTTGGCTTCTCCATCAAAGAAGATAAGGGTTTTATGAAAGAAGATAAGGGTTTCCTGGTCTCGCACTTTGTCCCATGTTGTGCAAAGTTTGGTATTTTCGTTCATCTAATCAAGGTCGGCGGTCATTTGGTACCAATCCTGCTTTTGTCTTTCCTTTTCTACCATGCTCGATTGCTACTATGTAACTCTTTGGCTTGTCTTCTGGTGGTCCTCTGGTTCATCTTCTTTTCAAGAGTTCTGTCCAGCTCTTTCTGCGAGTACAGGCTCGGCTTGTCTGCACTCAGGTGTCCTTTCAACTTTCCTCTTGACTTGAGACGAGAATCAATGACCTCACGCCATCTCGAGTAAATCTCATTAATCGGGTAATCCTTGAAGTGTTTCGCAAATCTTGGGTCTTTGGAGTACTTGATCAATCTTTTCACACATGTGTCAACTTGGAGTTGACGTTTGTACTCTGCTCTGGCAAACTTCTCCACCAAAAATTTGTCCAAATCTTCATTCTTTTCTTCAATTTCTTCACCGGATTTCAACTTTTCTTTGCCTACCCACTAGAGGTGTTTTTTTGTCAGATTCTTGCGAGAACCCATGTGTAATCTGGGGTTCTTTATGGCTTATGCTCTGTAAGATAGAGCGATGAAGATGGGAGCGCGCCTGATGCGCGATGTACGAAGGGTGGGAGTTCCTAATAGGCCCGGGGTGGGGACACAGAGATTCTTCCACACAACCACCTGCGTGTGTTGCAAAAAGGATCGGATCCTCCATAGAAGAAGAATCTTTCTAAGCTCTGATACTCCAAGCGTGAAATCAATAGCAACACACGAACAGAAACTTCAAAATCATTGAACTTTAATAGAGAGGGAGAGAGAGTCGAGTGACGGCTCGACGGAGTTCCGTGCCCAGAGGTATTGGCCCCAAAGTCTGGAGACTGGCGCCCATTTCGGTATTTCTTTATCATTCATCATCGCAAAGTACAACTCTCGAGGGGCCTTTGCTCTCAGAGTCTGCGTCCAGATGCTCTACAGAGTAAGGCCCCAAGGGCTCTTTTATTCTTACAAGGGATGCCCAAAAGCAGAGCCCCAAAACATTCAGTTCAAAAGCACTAAATTCAAAAGCATCTGCTCTCAAAAGCTGCCAGCGTGAATCGTGGAAATCCGTAAACTTGCCATGTGGCACGACCATCACAAAACGTGGAACCGTGCGGTATGCCATGTCAGCTGTTTAGTGCAATTCGTGGGCAGTCCGTATAGCTCTGCCAGGTCAGCATTACTTGTGATTTTCTTCTTTTCTCTTTTTCTTTTGCCTATGTGTCCCTTGGGCCATATCGGACGGGGCCCCATAAGTTGGGAACAACTTATAAATTAGTCATTTTATCCATCTGGTCATGCCACGTCATCATTTTGTGACACCCTACGCGAGCAGATATCAACAGAAGCTTCTCATGTGCAAAAAATTCTAGTATGAAGCAGACATTGCCGTTCTCCGCTATAGGGTATCATGAATTTCAGCCAATAGGTTTATGAATCCATGCATTTGTATGCATCAGAAAAGTGTTGAACAATGAATAACGTTTTGGGATCTTGTGCTTGTAATAGTTTAGAAAGTAATACAAAACTCCTTCAAGGAGAGGGGGGGGGGGGGGGGGGGGGGGGACCAACCCATCTGCTAGTCCCTATTGCTGTCGATTTTTTGCATTGTTTTTCTTAAGTTTATGCTCTGCACAGGATTCCACATGTAATAGTGAATTAGCTCTATAGTATCAAGTGCACGCTTCCGTTTCTGTGACACTTTCTCTTCGTTAGAAGACTCTTGCCCCGTTGAGGTGGACACTGGCTTGTTCGTAGGATAGGTCAATGAGCTAGCATGCATACCAAAACCTTGCTTGGCATGTCCCATAAGCCTTTGAATGGATTCTGACTTTTGTCTCAAGACACTGGCAAAAAGGTATCCCAAAACCTGTGTTTCATGTCAAATAAGGCGCCTCTCTTCGTGCCTTGCAGCGTTGCAAGAAACGACCTCCTGAAAAGGCGATGTCAAACTGCTGTATGAATTCAAGGGCTCGATGGTGTCCTTGTAGCTTTAAAACATGTCAAACTTGATTGCTTGACCCCCTTCCTGAACTTCATTTCTCTTTTCCTCAGTGTCTGAACTAGTAGAAGAGGACGAGATCTCCCCTTCTGATTTGCTAGATTGCTTTCTGTGCTTTCTAAACTTTCTCTTAGATTTTTCTTGCTTTTTTTCTTCTTTTGCCTTTTCTCATCTTCACTGGAATGAGAGAATGACGAACTGTCAGAACTCTTTTGAAGACGAAGGAAAATTTGGGTCATCCTCGAAACAGACACGCTTCTTGGATCTTCTAGCCACCTCAAAAGTCAATTTTCGGCCCAAATAATTGGGGAAATGTCCCAATTTTCTCTTCTTTCGAGCGTGCTTTATGCTTTTTCATCAATTGGTTTGTCTTCTTTTCAAGAGCTTCATCAAACTCTTTTTGCGAGTACAATCTTTGCTTGGCTTTCTGCTTCATTACCAAGTTAAGAGGAGAATGGACTGCCTCCGCAGTGAACCTCGTCGAGTTGGTAGTTCTTTAGGTGATTCACATATTTCGGGTCCTTGGAGTACTTGATCAATCTTTTCATGCACGTTTCAATGTTTAGTCGGCGTTTGTACTCTGCTCTGTAGAGATTCCCTGCTAGAAATTTGTCAAAATCTCTCGACTCATCGGAAGAAGGCTTACTCCTGTTGGAATCTCTGTTGGTTTCCTTTATTCCCTCGTTGGGATTTTGCCTTCGTTCATCTCCCTGTAGACTTACAGTCAGAAGGGTGTCACCTTTGTCGTATGTCACGGGGACGGGCACCACGTGCCAACGGAAAAGAACAGACTGAGCAACTTTAAGCATCTTAAATAACAATTGAACTGAAAGAGATAGACGACACATGAGACGGGGAGTAGCGGAGTTCCACCCTAAGAGAGCACTAGCCCCAAACTTTGGCGCCCTTTTCGGTATTTCTTTATATTGCTTGGAATTCAGTACAACGATGGTACTCCAATCCCTGCACCTTCACCCGGAAGCGTGCTAGAGAATGAGCCCTTGGCTCATATTTACATGCCCTTGGCCTCTCAAAGCCAGTTACATGAAAAACTTCAAGTTCTAAAAGCATCTGGTCCAAAAGCGTGGAGCAGCTTAAAACACGGAAATCTGTATACTTGCCATGTCATCAGCAGTAGCGCAAAACGCGAAAGTCCGTACATGCTGCCACGTGGCACTGTCAACGCATTATGTAGAATTCTGTACAGGTCTACCACATCATCAATTCTTTACGCAAGGGATTTTGGTGTGTGTGGGTCTTGCTTTATTTGAATGCCTTTAGGTCCCCTGGTCCCCATCGGACGGGGTCTCATAAGTTGGTGGAAACTCTTCTTCAAAATAGGCCACCGTGCAAGACTTTGCAATTTGGTAAAACTTCTTTTGCTGTTGCTTCTACTTCTGCTTCTTCTTAGGGTTTAGGCCCCTTGGCCAGGATCTACAAGTTAGCTCTGTTCTAAAGTGGCTTGACATGTGAGTAGTTTGTGACACCGGATTTTCCATGAGAACCCAGGTGTGTTGTAGAAAGGATCGGATCCTCTGTAGAAGAATCATTATTTGAGCTCTTATACCGCTGTTAGAGGCTTAGACACTTCAAGCGAGAAATCAATAGTAACACACGAACAAAAATTGCAAATAATTGATCTAAACTTGAATAGAGAGATAGAAGAGGAGAGCCAACATGACACGGTGGAGTTCTGTGCCCAGACACACTTGTCCCAAAGAATGGTGCCCCTTCCAGTATTTTTTTATTATTGTTTCACAAAGGTACAACTCCCCGAGGTTCCAACTCTCCCAAACTCCGCGTCCAGATGCTCTCCAGAGACTGACCCTCAGGATACTTTTAAACAATACAAGGGTTTCCAAAAGAAGAGCCCCAAAAGCATCCTTCTGAAAGCACTGATCTACAAGAGCAGTGGCCCCAAAAGCTAGTGCGCAAATTTGCTAAAAAGAGCAGCACAAATCACGGAATTTCCGTATATGCCAAGATCCAAGCAAAGCTGAGCCTGGATGCATGGAAAGTCATGACTGGTCTTCCCAAGGTTCACCATAAGGCCCCTTTCTGTGTGCAAAAATCATCAAGTGCGTGGAGATGCTGCTGTACTCCTTCAGGTGACTCATCTTTCACACATTTCCCCTACACTTAGCCATATACCGTGCTTGCTTGCTTCATCGGAAATGTTGTTTGGCCACAAGCAGGCTACTTTGCACCCCAAATTGCCAAAATCAGACTGGTAGGACAACCTAGCAACTAGGGCGAGTCAAATCTTTCCTTCTAGATTCCATGTAATAGGCAAAAAGTTTGCTGCCACAAAGGCTTATTCGCATTCTGTATGAGTTTCCTGTTTATTTTGGTTGCTTTTTGTAAGAACTTGTACAGTTGCATACTCTCTCTTTCTTTATGAAGGGCCTATGTCTATTTAGTTTCAATGGAAATTTTGAACTCCGAATCAAGAAATGTCAATTTCTAACGTGTGAACCTACTTTATTTGCTATGCTGTGCAGCTCTTTTTTAATGCTCACAATTGCGTTTGGAAATTTCTTGTTGGTGAAGGTACGCTGAAAATGTTCTGTTCTTGTATATATTTCTTGTTTGCCTCAATGCCTTTATACTATTGGGTAATAATCTGTGCAGGTGATGGCTGGGAGTTCTTGTTTGCCACCAATTCTTTGGTTGTATAACATGGTTTTTCTTGTTAGCAACAGGGTGTATGAAGGCTATTCCTTTTCCCAAATTGGGTAAAAAATGCTTTACTTGTCAAGGCGTTGGCGCATCTTTTAGTTGTGCTCAAACAAAAATACTCTCTGAAATTATGCATCTATTCAAATTCTTTTACACAACAAATATTGAGATAGCATGGGAGCTTTTGTCTGAACCCCTGCTAAGGGATAAAGCCCACAAATCATTTGTTTATGTGCATGACAAACATAGATGCGTGGATTGCATTTTGTTTGTGCTTGGTTCTATATGGATAGTAATGATAAGTTTTATCTTTGAAGTATTTCTAGCACTTATAGTAAAATCTGTTTAGTTGCAATTCAATACTTTCAAACGTGGTCTGAGTGTGGGTCATAGCTAAGTGTATGACCCTAAATGGTGCTTATTATGACTACACATTAACTATATCCACTCGTTCTTCGACAATATTTTGTGCAGTAAATGACACCTTGGCTGTTCTTGACCAGCTGGTATTGCTCTTGTCAACGATTTTACTAACTACAACTCCAACTTGTCTGAATCCAGGAATAAGTTTGCTTTTTTGGACAGTCATAGAGGAGTACAACGCTGGCATATCAGTTTCAATTTCGGTGCTTTCTTCAACTCAATTTGAGTCCATTACTTTCCCAATTTTGATATTTTGTGTAAAGATTCTTTTTAGAGTTGGTCACCATGATTTTCATCAATTCTGATGTGTGGTCTTCTGTCCTACATGAGGTTGTGGGTAGAGAATCCATTCTTTCTACCAAAAGTACTACTATTGTGGGGTATGTAGAGAAATTGCTTTCTCTATAGTGAACATCGCCCCATAGTTGGGAAATTTCCTGGGAAGCTGTCCCTTGGGGTGGTTAAGCATCAAGGGCGGTTAAGCTTCTCCGCAGGAAGTTTCTTGGGAAGATTCTCCTTGAGGCGGTTAAGCATCAAGTATACTCAAGGGCGGTTAAGCTTCTTCGCAAGAAGTTTCCTCACAGGTGAGAGTTTGCTGTGAACAAATTGATCACACTCTCACTCGCCAGCACTTATTTATAGCGGGGAAGCTTAACCGCCTCAAGGGGAGCCCTTGTTGCTTAACCGCCTCAAGTGGACGCTTCCGAGGAAACTTCATGCGGGAAAGCTCAACCACCCTTGATGCTTAACCGGCAACTCTCTCTCTCTCTCTCTCTCTCTCAAGACTTGCTTGGCTTGACATATTGGAGTTGGAGGCTTGCTGGTTAAACTGATGCTTCTGTCTATTTAAGCACACCATGGCCACATGAATGACACTGTGAACCTGCGAATTTCGAGAAGCGGCCTCTCCGCAGGTCCTCACCTACACGCACCATGGGACCCAAACCAATACAGCTAACAACCCCCCCGAAACCGGACATCATGGAAGGGAATACGCCACCATGCTCATTACGAGACATATGGGGACTCATCTCCTCGATGCACATCACCATCATGAAGCAGAGCGATGAAATCAAAGACCTAGCTCTAAAAAACCAAGAATTGGAACACAAGCTCCAAATGCAAGACCTACGAGTCCGTCACCAAGAGGAGAAGATGCAAGAGCTCCAGGGTGCTCTTGATAAGCACACAGCTACAATACAAGACACGCTAGCCACACATGATGAAAAGATTGCGCAAATGAATGTATCTGAAAATGTGGGCTCTTGGAAAGATGCATTGACACACACACCAATGCCTCAGACTTCCTCAATGAACAGAGACATGTATGCTAATGAGGATGACAAAGAATACACCGAACAAGAGAAAAGAAAAATGAACATCGTGATACGGGGCATCCCCGAATCCGACAACGAGAAGGTCATTACCTTGAACACCGACATCACGGAAATGATCTCCGCTAACTTCGGAATGCATGATGTGGTGGTATATGGTGCACATCGAGTAGGCAAGAAGAAACCAGAAGCAAATCGAGCAATCGTATGCACACTTCTGGATGCCCGCAAGAGGGCTATTATCCTCGAAAACGCCCGCATCTACTTAAAGGATAGTGCACTATACATCAGTGAAGATAGAACGCTGAACCAACAAAAGACCAGACGTGAAGCATACGAAGCTCGCATGAACAAAAAAACAGCCCAAGCGGACACGAAAGGGGAAGCAAAAGAGGAAACAAAATGACAATGTGAGACCCATGGGTTCATGGAACTACACGTGACAAGTTGGAATTGCAGAGGCTTCCCGTGGCATAAAGTAGAAGGATTAACGGAAGTCCTACCACAAGCCGACATTCTCTTTTTATTGGAAACATGGGAACACGATGCATGTAGAATACCACACATTGAAGGATATGTCACACACTCCCTACGGATGCCATGTACAAAAATGAGGGGACAAGGAGGAGTCGCGGTGATATACCGAGAGGAACTCAGAAAAATGATCACAATTTGCAAGACAGATGCTCATAACCGGTACATATGGATCAAGTTTGACACAAAACCTAAACCTATGTTCATTGCCGGGTGCTACATCCCCCATAGAGAGTCACCATTCTATGGTGCCTTCAATGTAGAGAAGAATTACGCTTTCGAGGTTCTGTATGCCGATATCCATGCCTATGCACAAGAAGGGATGATTATGCTTATTGGGGACATGAATGCTCGCGTAGCACATGCGCAAATGCAAATGGTGGATCTCATGACACCTCCAATGCTTCAACATAATGAGATACTAGATCCCACATGGGAGAGATGTTCGAAAGATCTCCTTACAAACCCGCAAGGTATTGCATTGCTCAGTATGATGACATCCTTACAACTAATCTCCGTCAATGGAACAAGTAAGTTTGAAAAATCGAGAGAATGCACATGCTACACGGCCAACAAAGGCATGAGTGTTATTGATTATGTATTGATTGCATATGAGGCATCCCATATTGTAAGTAATTTTACAATTGGGAAGAGGTCACCCAATTCGGACCACACCCCAATCCATGTATGGCTACAAGTCCCACTCAAAAAGCACAAAAACAGCCCCATGCCCGATCATGGACATACAAAATGCAAGTGGACAAGAAAAGAATGTATGCAGAACATCTAGACAATGCACTTGCTCATGTACCCATGCCATCACACATTGAACAAACATGGCCAATTTTCAAACAAGCTCTATGTCACGCCGTGGAACAAACAATGGGAAAAACGCATCGGCGAGGAAATCATGTTAAAGGGCTACTGCATAACCCATGGTTTGATGAAGAGTGCAAGTATATAAAAAAACAATTTCGGGCACTGTCAACGACGAACACGGAATGGGAAACTCTATCAAAAGACTACACAAATCTCAAGAGGCGGAAAAGAAGAAACTATGAGCTACGCACGGAGACACAAGCCATAGCCAACTTCAAGAAAAATCCCAAAAAGGAATGGCTGAAAATAAAAGGACGGAGACATGACATTATGGGGGACATAAGCTCAGATGACATGTACATGTATGTGGAACAACTATATGTGCATAATAATGCGGAAGAAATGCCACACATGCAAACCGATCTCCATGCCCAAGACCACTTTGATTCCGAAACGGTTAAAAAAGGCATACAGAAACTTGCAAATGGGAAAGCTCCGGACATACTACACTTGAACTCAGAAATGCTTAAATGGTCAGGTATGAGAGCCAGAGAGTGGATACATAGAATGCTAAACCAAGCCATTGTTCAAGGGCTACCCGAGGATTGGCAAAAGAACTGGATCAAAGCACTTTACAAAAAAGGGGATGTAAATCAGCCTACCAACTATCGTACCATTATGGTAGGATCTTGCATGGCAAAGCTTTTGGGAAGCATCTTAGAACAAAGCATAAGCACATGGGCAGAGACAAATGGAAAACGAGCAAAAGAACAAGCAGGTTTTTGACCAAAACATAGCACCATTGATCACCTTGTGTCACTCAAGGTATTAATGAAAGAGAGTCGGCTAAAGGGAAAAACATTATACTGTTGCTTTGTAGATTTCACCAAAGCCTTTGACACGGTCCCGAGAATGGGTATATGTGTAGCCTGCTACAGTGTCACTTTCACTTTCATATGATAGTAGTTTATAGTTGGGCTTTGGTCAGTTGGCCTTTGGTCTAGTCGGTTCACACTTGAGCAGACACGTGGCAGGGTGGCCTAGTGGACATCGTGGCCAGGTCACCACCGCCACCCAGTGGGGATAGACTTAGATGATGTTCTTTATGGGCCGTTGGTGGCTCTTATGGTTGTACATATGAGTAGTCATTTTTGGGGGCAGCCCCATCTCATCTTGCAAGTAGTCGTCTAGAGAGTCTTAGACAGAGCACTGCTTCGCCATCCCTGCACATCTGAGCCTCGACACCCCATTTGTACCTGTGAGTCCTGGGCTGGAGCGGAGTGTGCTGCCACGCCAGGGTCTGTACATGGTTCTTTGAGCTAGTTGAGTCCACATGTTCTGGTCCACTGTTGTGTCTCTGTTGTTATCCATTGTTTCTGTGTTGTTATCCGTTATTTCTGTGTTTCATTCTGTCTGAGAGAGTTTTCATTTGGTTGAGTGAGATTGTCACGCACATTGCACTGAGGGGCACCCACACTGTAGGGAGCACGACGCATTATCCGCGCTACAGGTGCTCTCATTTTGGCGATCACGGTGGGACCTCAACTGAAGTCTCACTCTTGTTGAGTAGCTGGGTTCTTCGCTTCGCCTGTGCAGTCTAAGTCTCTCGCCTTGCTGGTCTGGTCCCCTCTCGCCCTGGTCCAGCTTGCCCTCGTCTCTGGTCTAGACCCCCTCGACCCTGGTCTAGCTGGTCTAGTCACTTCTCTGGTCTAGACCCTGGTCTAGTCCTCCTCGTCCCTGGTCCAGCTGGTCTAGACACTCGTCTGGTCTCGACACTCGTCTGGTCTAGTATGGTCTAGTAGAGTCTAGACCAGTCTTCAGCCAGTTCAAGGTTTCTTGCCCAAAGCTTGGGTGGTTTGGAGGTCACTGTATGACACATACACGGAAGTCAGTTGAGCGTCAAAGCCCACTACTGAGCCCTCTGAAGTACTATCACAGAAGACGACCTTTGACACCTTGTAGAAATCCTTCAACCTCATCACCTATACCTCCACATCTCACATCACCCATTCCTTCATCAGGTTCCCCATCTTCGCGATCACCTTCTCCGGAAAAGCTCTCTCCTATTCTTCTACAACAAGCTACTGTGCAACAGACTCAGCAAGGAATCATGGAGCCACTAGCTAGTGTTTTGGCCAAGGTGAACATCAAGTTCCCTACATTCAAAGGGCTGTCTTCAGAAGATGCTGACGACCATACAAGAAGATTTGTATCTCTCTGTAGGGGACGTGGGCTGAACAGAGAAGATGCTTACTTGGTACTATTTCCATCCACCCTGGATGGCCTGGCAGATAAATGGTACAGCCAATTTGCAGAGAACCATTTTGCAACTTGGGCAGCCTTAAGACAGCAGTTCTGTGCAGCTTTCAGGCCAGGTGATTACCAGGAGAAGGTGTTGGATGAGTTGGCCAACATGGTGCTCAAACCTGAGGAGACTTTTGCGGAGCTTATGACGAAAACTAAGTCTCTGGTGGCCAAGCTTCCCCAACAACCCGGTGAATTCATGATTAAAAAGTGGGTGGAGAAGGCGCTTCCCAAAACTTCTCAGCAAAAACTCCGAGAGAGTCTCCGACCCGACGCCACTCTCGACGAGTTCATCGCAGCTGCTACTAGAATAGAGGGAGCAAGGAAGCTCTTCAACAACTCTCTTCAAATAGATACTTCCTCTGTGTTCTCGGAAGGTAGTCCTACTGATCCTTTAACTTCTTTACGTAGGGAACTGGAAGCCCTAAAGCTACAACGAGCCCTTCAAGAGGAGAGGTCCTTCTCTCTTAGACAAGAGAAGCCTACACAGAATGAGGCATTGGAACAGATTAAGCGCGAGTTAGAAGAGCTCAAGTGTCAGCAAGAGACTAAGGCTATGGTTTGGTGTAGCTCATGCCGCTCCCCAGGGCACCCACCACAGGAATGCCCCCTTCGGTTTTACTGCCACTTCTGTGAAAAAGCTGGACATGAGGATAAAGATTGTTACTACCTCAAGGGATTGCGTCAAATACAACAAAATCTTGGTCCTTCTCTCCAACAAGGGTTAGCACCTACATCCAACATGGTCTCACCCTACGGCCATCAAAACCAGTTGCCTCCTCTGCTGACAACACCCCCTATGCAGCAAGGTATGCACAACAACTTTGCACCCCACAGTTTTTACCATGCCAGTACTCCCTCAGTTCCCCAAAGTTTCTACACCTCAGCCTCAAATTCCATGCAGCAACCACCTCGTCCCCCGTTTCGTCCTTCCAATCGGCCCATACTCTGCTACAGATGCGGAGAATATGGGCATTATCAGAGCAAGTGTCCTTTACCCGAGGGGTCCCCTCCTTGTCGTCATTGCCGTGATTCGAAGGATCACTACAGTAAAGATTGTCCCAAGCAAAGGGCATCCTCTTCTTCAGGCCCAAATCAAAATCAACAAGAATTTACATTCCCGAAAATCAATCTAATCACAGTGAACACCACTCCTCAGCCAGCACCTGCTACACATACAGTTCAGCCACAACGAGCAGCAGAGCCTACTGGGGTGCTCACTCGAGCACAAAGAGCAGCCCTGGGTTTAAGGTTGCCAACGGGACCATCAGGTCCAACACTTCAGCAACCTGTTCAAAATGGCGTACCCGTAAATGGTGCAAAGAATAGGCCAATCTCTATGCTTTCGGACATTGATGGAGCTTTCCTAGCAGCAGTAGCTGATTTGCAACAGGTCAAAGTTTCCGAGGAGGCCCAGGTTGTAGAAGAGAGGCCCACTGCGGAAGCAATCTTGAAGAACACCTTTCAGCAAATATCTCTTTATGAGATGCTTCGGCTCGATGCAACTCTTAGAAGTGACACACTCTCAATAATTCAATCTTTGTACCCCGGTACCGGGCCTAGTGGCGGGCACCTACCTGTGCAGCCCTTGGAGTCCTACATGATTTCAGATCCGGCTGCTCCCCTCACCGATTATAAAAGTCCACGCCTTACTGTATCTATTCTAGGGCAGTCGTTCTCAGGCGTCATAGTGGACGGCGGGTCTGGAATCAACCTAATGCCCGAATTTACCATGTCAGCCTTAGGTCTGCAGCCTACTCGCCCTGCTCCGTTCACTGTTACATTGGCAGACCAACGGACAGTCTATCCTATGGGCATAATAGAGAAGGTGCCTTTGAAGGTACAAGACTTCACTTTTAGCTTGGATTTTGTGGTGGTCAGTCTTCCTCAAGTGGAGGGAGGATTTCCCTTGCTGATTGGTAGACCATGGTTGCGGCATACGAAGGCACTTCATGATTGGGGAAACGACGCCAGTGGATATCCACTCCCGGCTCCCAAATGCAACCAATCCGGCTTGAAGGAGGGATGGATCCAGTGGCTCAGTACAACTCATGGACAGTACAGTCCAACCCTGACCCGGAGCAGCCCATTCCACCTGATGGGTCTGATGAGGACCTGCTACAGTGGTTGGAAGCTACCGCTTCGATGCCATGCTACATGGTCTCTACTCAAAACTTACCTGTGCCGCCAGTTACACTCTCTCTTCAAAATCCTCAGGAGGACATCGATGTCCAAAGTCCTACAGACAGTACAACAGTCGAAGAAATAAGTGTGTCAGCCCTACATTCTCATGCGTCGAATGAACCGCCGATGGAAGCCCTCGGTCTTGGGGAACCTATCACACATCACCGAAGGGGGAAGAAATCTCCTCTGCATGCGCTAGCCAAAGATTTCCCCCTTCCTGGAGCATCTCTCAAGTTGGACCCCATTCAAAAACACTCTGTCAGGTTGTCTGCATCGGAAGATTTGCCCTTCGAGGAGCTCCCACAGGGATGGTTAAAAGAAGAGTATGCAGAGTTTCCAATCGATCAAACCCCTGCTCATGATGTCTTGAAGCTCCAAGAGGCAGCTCACCTCTCATCTTCAGAAGCACCCCCTCCAGCTACAACCCCAGACCCGGTCAGAGAAGTCAACCTCGGAGATCCTGACAACCCTCAGCACGTACTGTTAGCAGCTTGGTTATGGGAGCATCCCGCACTACTAAATCAGGTCGTCTCCTTCATTCACTCTTTTAAAGATGTTTTCGCTTGGTCATACAAGGATTTAGAGGGGATTCCACCAGAATTGGGTGTCCACACTATACCCCTGGTCGAAGGGGCTAAGCCTGTAAGAGGCCGAGCTTACAAGCTCAACCCGAAATATGCTGAGGCAGTCAAGGCAGAGTTAGAAAAAATGCAAGAGGTAGGGATCATAGTACCTGTGGAGCACTCTCAGTGGTTATCACCCATGGTGATAGCGCCGAGGAAGCAATCCAACAAAATCCGCGTGTGCGTCGATTACCGTGCTCTAAATAAGGTAACTATCCCAGATGGGTTCCCAACACCTTTCACCGAGCGTGTGCTCGAAGATGTAGCAGGGCATGTATTGTACAGTTTCATGGATGGGTTTAGTGGATACAATCAGTTGGGCATCCATCCAGGTGATCAACTGAAAACTGCTTTTGTGACTCCTTGGGGTATTTTTATGTACACTCGAATGTCTTTTGGGTTGAAAAATGCTCCACCTTCTTTCAATAGGGCGGTATATCTCATCTTTTGTCCTCTGCTTACGGATCATCTTCGCATCTTCATGGACGATTTTTCGACCTTCTCAGGTGCTCAATGTTCAACCCCAGTGGAAAACCTAGAGGAACACCTCTCTCAGCTCTTTGCTGTCTTCCTCAGGTGCAGAGAGGCGCGTCTAAAGCTAAATCCTAAGAAATGTCATTTTTTGGTTACTGAAGGCACACTTCTAGGCCATGTGGTGTCGGCTAAAGGTTTAGCTCCTGACCCAGAGAAGATTGTGGCAATCTTAAAGTTACCACCTCCCATCAACCCAAAAGGGGTACAAAGCTTTGTAGGCCACACAGGGTATCATCACAGGTTTATACGCATGTATGCACAGGTGGCTCAACCCCTGACCCGTCTAACCAGTGTTGCTGTTCCCTTTCAATGGTCAAAGGCAGAGTCAGAAGCTTTTGCATACCTTAAAAAACGCCTCACAGAGGCGCCTATCTTAGTAGCTCCTGATTGGTCTCTCACCTTTCATGTGCATACAGATGCCAGTCAACTGGCTGTGGGTGCGGTGCTGACTCAGCCTAGTAAGGAGTATAACCTGGATCGCCCTGTTCACTATGCAAGTCGCCTACTTACCAAGGCAGACTGTAACTATAGCACCACAAAAAGGGAAGGTTTAGCCATTGTGTATGCTCTGCAAAAATTTCGGCACTACTTATTAGGGGTCCACTTCACAGTTATTACTGATCACCTTGTCCTCAGATATCTGCTCAACAAGCCGCAGGTTGCAGGTAGAGTATGGCGATGGCTACTCTTATTTCAAGAGTTCAACTTCGAAGTGGTACTCACGCCCGGCAAACATCATGTCCTCGCCGACCATCTTTCTCGCATTTACACTGGTGAAGAAGCAACAGGGGTTGCTGACGACTTTCCGGACAGCAGTCGTTTTAAGGTGGATACCACACCGGAATGGTACGGCGATGTTTTGCATCTGCTTTCTAGGGGCCTCTACCCTGAGAATGCTTCTCCCCTACAGAAGAGACGCCTGTTGCTAAAGTCTCGACCTTTCACTCTCATTGGGGGCCAGTTATACAAATCAGGGCAAGATGGTGTTCTGAGGCGGTGTGTCTCCCCTCATGAAGTCGAGTATATTTTAGAGGATGCCCATAGTGGTCCCACTGGTGGCCATTACCCTGGCCATATTACTGCACAAAAGATTCTCCAGTGTGGCTTGTGGTGGCCCTATATTTTCCGCGATGCAATCGCTTATGTAAAGGTATGTGATGTATGTCAGTGCTGTGGCCCTAAACCAAGCAAACAGTCTAACCGTCCTCTGCAGGTCTCTATGGCATGGCAACCCTTTGAGAGGTGGGGCATAGATTTTGTAGGACCCATTACTCCCCCTGCCCAACCCGGCAATCGGAAGTATCTCTTGGTGGCTACCGACTATGCAACAAAGTGGGCAGAGGTACTTGCCACATCGGACTGCACTGGCACTACAGTAGCCAAGTTTCTCTATGAAAATATTTTCTGCAGGTTTGGATGTCCATTGGAAATCACCAGTGACAGGGGTAGTCACTTTGTGAATGAAACAATTTCTACCTTGCTGGCCAACTACAAGATTTTTCACAGAAAATCTTGTTCTTATTACCCTAGAGCAAATGGGCAGGCAGAAAGCACTAATAAGGTTCTGATAGCACTCCTACGGAAAGCATGTAATCTTCATCCATCAACTTGGGCTCAAGCTATCCACGGTACACTTTGGGCATATCGAACTTCTTTCAAAGCCACAACCAATCACACTCCATTTCAATTGGCGTTCGGGTTGGAAGCAATAGCACCTTTCGAATTCAATTCAGGGTCCCCGCGAGTGGGAAGTCTTCGTGCCAATGGAAATTTGGGGTCGGCAGCAGTCCCTCGTCTTTTCATTTTGGAGGAAAGCCGAGGTTTGGCTTCACTGGCTCTAGAAGTAGAACAGCTTCGTCGTAAAGCTTGGCATGATCGCCATCTCAGGAAGCCGCAAATAAAACAAGGAGCACTGGTGCTACTTTATCAGGCCAAGTTTCTGAAAAAAGCAAAGAAGTTGGTCCCAGCATGGCAAGGACCATATAAGGTGATAGAGATTCTACCCCATGGTGCAGTACAATTAGCCTCTCTCGAAGGAGTTTCTCTGCCTTTGGTCAATGGATCTCGGATCAAATGCTATCATGCTTGAAAGACGCTCAAGGGTCTAACCGCACGACAATCAGAGAAAGTGTTGAGCTTTGCAGACTCATGACCCTTAAATGACTTCGGAATCGCTATCTTTCCCATCTTACTGTTCTGATTTATCTTATCTCTCTTAGACAATTTCCTTAGGCAGCTCTCCTTCCGCGGTCTAGCTTAAGCTCATAGGGTGCTTCTAGACTTGATCAACTCTATCTTCACTCTATCTGTCTTCAATCTTTGTCTTTCTTGGAAATAACCTAATCGTCCCAATCTGAACAAGTTCCTTTTCTCAGATTTTACTCTCAAGTCAAACTCAGTTCTTGGAGATGCATAAAGCTATAAATGCCTTGAGTGGGGTATTTATGAAAGACGATACTTCGCGTTTATGAATTGCTAATTCTTTCTACTAACTCGATATTATCAATGCGTGTTATTCTTTTGGTCTACTCTATCTTTAAGGACTCTGGGATAGTTTTGATGATTAGTACTAACTGTTTTTTTTTTTTCCTCCCCTCAACTTGTCTCTCCTCTGAACCAACTCCCCTAGCCTCTGTCCTAATCCTTCCCTTTCCCTCTTCCTCTCATAACTTTCACATCCCCTTCAGAAATTAGATGTGGGGACAGTTGCCAAATCAAGGCGCCTTTGGTAATGCTCATTCTGCTACTAATGATAAGCTACTATTTCTGCAGCGGAGCTTAATTGAGCTTAGTGGGGTAAGCCCTGAATTAATGTGGAATTGCAAGTCCCTTGCCCTTTCCCCCTCACCCTCTCTCCCTCGTCCTACCCCTTTTCCTAACCCTCCCACCCCCGGCCTCTCCCATCTCCTAAAACTATCGCCCTAGCCCTAGCCCTCTCACCTCTCAACCCTATTTTCTCGCCCTCACCCCTCGCCCTCTACCACCCTCGCTCCTCGCCCTTTTCCCTCGCCTCGCCCCTTACCTCTCGCCCTCGCCCTCGCCCTCGCCCTTTCCCTAACCTAGCCCCCACCACCTCCTCGCCCTCGCCCTTTCCCTAGCCTAGCCCCTCCCACCCCTCGCCCTCGCCCTCGCCATAACCCCACCACCTCCTCGCCCTCGCCCTTTCCCTCGCCTATCCCCTCCCACTCCTCGCCCTCGCCCTCGCCCTCGCCCTCAACCTACTCGCTCCTCGCCCTCTCCTACCCTCCTCGCCCTCGCCCTACCCCTCCCACTCCTCGCCCTCGCCCTCACCCTCGCCCTACCCCTCCCACTCCTCGCCCTCGCCCTCACCCTCGCCCTAACCCCACCACCTCCTCGCCCTCGCCCTTTCCCTCGCCTAGCCCCTCCCACTCCTCGCACTCGCCCCTCGCCCTCGTCCTACTCGCCCCTCGCCCTCTCCTACCCTCACCCCTCGCCCTCGCCCTAGCCCATGCCTAATCCGTTTAGCTGCTCGCCCTCACTCTTCCTTTTCCATCGCAATTTTCCTCGCCTAGCTGGGCCTTGCGCAAAAGCAACATTAAAATCTTAAAAATAAAAGCAGCTTGATAAGAATACTGAAAAGCTACTTTAGCGTACATATAAGGTTCATTTTAGGCATAATTCTTCTTATCAGCAGCAGCACAGAGTCTTCACAGTTCACAACTCAGCGGCAAGGTCTCGCGGCAAGGTCTCCTGAGCTCCTCAACACCTCTTACTCAACTTTCTCACTGGAAGCCCACGCACAGTCAAGTAAGATGGTTCGTACTAGAAACAAGGAAAAGCATCTACAATCGGAGGACGAGTCCTTTGCATCTGGGGATAGTTCTGACAGCAAATCAGACTATACTCCCAGTTCAGAGCAGATTTCAGAGGAATCTTCTGAGGAAGATTCACCACAGTCAGCCACTGTTGACAGAGTCACTACTCTCCAGGTGCCTCACCCGTCTGGTGCTCTCTCCAAGGTACCTTTAATTATGATATATCATCTACAGGCTCCGAATCCAGCACTGAAGGAGGTGTTCTCCCAACAACAACTGATACACTTGGGTCTCCAAAAGTTGGCGGAGACCGAATTGTCTGCCAATATCTCTATTGCCAAGCTATGTTCCCTCTTACTAACTTTTCCAAAGCTGAATGATACCGCACTCACGGCGGAGGATATCGGACAGGCAATGGGAATATTGACTGTGCTGACACCTCTGCCCGCAACAAAAACCTTCTCGAATCTTTCACCAGAAGAAACGGCAAATGCTTGTCAGGAACTTTTGCTGGACTCACACCCAGACTATCACAGGAGTCAGCAACTATATTCAGTGTTACAGTATTATTTTTTACTGCGAGCACCTGAAAGATCAGGGGTTTCATCTCCTCCAGGTTCTCCAGCAATATGCGATGCTCTCTTTTGTCTCTACCATTGCCTGCCATACCCATTTCACAATTTGCTGTTTAAAGCGTTACAGGACAGGGCAAAGCGGTTTCGGACTCAACGTAAAGGCAAAGCGGAAAAGTTCAATTGCTATGCAGCGCCTATTATGTCTTGGGTGGTACAAATTATGCAGCAAAAGCCGGATGCAAAGGCAGTTCTCACCCTTCCCGACGATCCGAAAGAGCAAGAACGTTCCAAAACGGCAAAAGGAAAGGGCATCTCGCGCAAGAGGGCAAAGGTACAAAAAGACTCATCTGCGCAGCTGGCAACACTACCTTTCTCAGAATCGCAGGTCAAAATCTTGGACTTCCATCCTACAGCACCAGCAGTGCGTATGTCTACTTCTGTGGCCACCTCCACTTTCACACCACCTATTGTGAGTAGTGTTGCCGTCACTAAAACACAACATCCAGTTGTCTCCCCGGCACTACATACTACTCTTACTGCTGGGGCACTGAAGGATACTGCAGGGGCATCTAGCTCTGGGGCGCCTACATCTGACAAACATAACATGTATGAGACTTTGGCGCCTCAAGCTGACAGACTTTTAGAGGCAGACAGAAGAGCCATTTCGACGATTATCAATGCAGCACTCTCATTGCAAGGTACCAACGGTATGCATCGCTCTTGCTACGACGGTATGTCAAGGGAAGTGCAAACGCATCTTCAACGAGCGATGGATAGGGAAAATTTCATTGCTACCTCTCAGGATCGTATAAGAATCTTAACTCAACAGGTAGTGGACCTCAAACATATCGTCCACACTCAGCAAAAACAGTTAAAAGAGGCAAATGATATGACTGCAGCAATTCAGGATCTCTCTCCGGTGGTACATACACTATGTCCTTGTGCAAAATACCAAGCTGTAGCCATTTCACACGCAGTTCAAGCTACAACTACAACTACAACCCCGGTTTCTCAGCAAGTTCCTGCATTGGCACCACAGGTACCGGCACAGACGGACGTGTCCAAAGCACATTCAGGGGACTCTCAAACAGCAGAAAAAGCAAATCCTAATAATATGGAGTCTAAACCAACAGGCTCGGTCTCATCACAATTTCAGGGTCCCTCTATGGCCTCCCCCTCCCAGTCTCCATCCTATCCACAACACTTCTACGGCTTCCAGGGATTCCAACAACCAGTTCCACCCTCGCAGCCTGCGCAGTCGTTTCCTGGGTTTCCACCAGCTCCACCTACTCAACCGCAAAACATGACGCAGCCTGTTGCTCCATACCCGATGTACCCTCCTCATGGCCACTACCCCTCACCATACACTTGGCCTCCATCTCCTTACCCAACTTACTATCAGCCTCCGCCACCTCCTCCTCCATCATCCGACCACCAACAGTAGAGCGCCGTTATTTCAGTTCATCAGTTCCGCTCTCCGGGACGGGCAGCGGACTTGTGGCGGGCAACCTGTAGCCTGCTACAGTGTCACTTTCACTTTCATATGACAGTAGTTTATAGTTGGGCTTTGGTCAGTTGGCCTTTGGTCTAGTCGGTTCACACTTGAGCAGACACGTGGCAGGGTGGCCTAGTGGACATCGTGGCCAGGTCACCACCGCCACCCAGTGGGGATAGACTTAGATGATGTTCTTTATGGGCCGTTGGTGGCTCTTATGGTTGTACATATGAGTAGTCATTTTTGGGGGCAGCCCCATCTCATCTTGCAAGTAGTCGTCTAGAGAGTCTTAGACAGAGCACTGCTTCGCCATCCCTGCACATCTGAGCCTCGACACCCCATTTGTACCTGTGAGTCCTGGGTTGGAGCGGAGTGTGCTGCCACGCCAGGGTCTGTACATGGTTCTTTGAGCTAGTTGAGTCCACATGTTCTGGTCCACTGTTGTGTCTCTGTTGTTATCCATTGTTTCTGTGTTGTTATCCGTTATTTCTGTGTTTCATTCTGTCTGAGAGAGTTTTCATTTGGTTGAGTGAGATTGTCACGCACATTGCACTGAGGGGCACCCACACTGTAGGGAGCACGACGCATTATCCGCGCTACAATATGGAAAAGGATGGAATGCATAAAAGTACCGATGCATCTCAGGAGTGCAGTAGCACGTCTCTATGACAGTCATATGTCAACTAAAAACGCACGAAGGGCTGTTCAAAGCTTTCTCGAGCAACATGGGGGTCAAACAAGGATGCCCTCTCTCCCCTACTCTTTTTGGATTATGCATTGATCAAATAGAAAGCTTCCTCTCTCAACTAGAAGGGGATGAACCAGCCATCGGGATGCTTACACTTCTCATGCTCATCTATGCAGACGATGTGGCTCTTTTCGCCCATGACATTACAGCTCTACATCAATGTAGACAAAACAAAGTTCATGATTGTAAAGACTCGTAAGATGGATATCCACGCCCCCCTCATGTATCAAGGGAAACAAATTGAGAAAGTCGACAGTTTCAAGTACTTGGGGATTGACATCCCGTGCAACTATGCTTGGGGACAATGCGCACATAATAGAATTGACATCGGCCATGCCAAGTACTATCAATTTGAAAATATGTGCACACAAAGGAGCATAAAAGGATGGGAGATAAAAGCGACCATTTTTGAGACATACGTAGTGCAAGCCATCCTTTACGGAGTGGAAATCTGGGGAGCAAGCATTTCAGCCCACACATGGAATGAAATTGAAAAAATTCAGAAAAAGTTTCTATGTCGACACATGGGGGTCAAAAAGACGACACCATACTCCGTGCTACTCTTGGAGACAGGCAAGAGACCACTAGAAATGAAAGCATTGCAAAAAATGTACACGTATATAATGAAGGTCAAAGCGATGCCTACTACTCGAATCCCCCGCATTGCATGGGAAATGGGATGTGCACCGCAAAAGACAAAAAAAAGCAAATTTCTGTCATCGAGCCTCATACAGGACATTAAGAAATGGTTCGCTAAATGGAATGTAGAAGCATATGTGGACATGCTTATTGAGGAGGGCAAGGAGGGAGAACATATGCTGAATTTTGAAATTGCATTACTAAATAGCCTCCACACCAAGTGGAAGACAACGCAACACCGCTCGAAATTTGAATACTATTGCAAGCATGTCAACACAAAGTATTGGGAAGGCTATAACACAAACCCAATGGAAGCCCAGGCCCACATACGAACACCCATGCCCCACATGGCATGAAGAGCCATCTCTTTGATGCGCACAAGGTCACATATGCTCAAAATAGAAACAGAGGGCTGGCTGAAAATTGATGCTTCTAAACGGATATGCACATCATGTACAATGCAAGCTCCCGAAGATGAAGCCATGTGACATTGGAATGCCCAGAATACGCTCACATCCGGGCTAATTTTCAACCACTTCTAAGCGGTTGCTCTACCTTTGCGGACCTATTATCCAAGACAGACCCCTCCCCTACAGCTCTCGGAACATACCTCACCTGCATACTTGAGCATCAAAAGACACTCATAGGAACACAAAAAGAGAATAACACACACCACACCATACACCCTCGTGAGGGGAGACTACGTATCACTTTGAGGTCCCATGGGTCATTTCTGGCCCCCCGCGGACGTTAATACCAAATCAAATCAAATCAAATCGTTCTCTCTTATATCTTCTATCATGTTGCTTATTTACCTAAGTACCTTGGGCGTTTTTCCCAAGCGAGCCTCTACTACATACTCCCGCATGTCTTCGCGCCATGGCATCACACGATGCTTCTCTGCATCAGAATGGCGTGGCTAGCACGGATCAACCAATGGAAGAGACGCGTCTTTCTCCTCCCGATTCCACACACATGCACGGGCTTCGCCTTGAGAGTTCTCTCCCCTCTTTGGCCTCCGATGCATCTCTCTTCGCTACGCTTTAGGAACAACTAGCAGAGATGCAGAGGTAGCTCTCAGAGTTGAGTTCTACGCACATAATATTTTTGTCCGTGACCATGAGTACTTCCCTCTTAAATTTCATCCCGACTCCTTCAAAGGGGAGAGAGAGAAATGTTAGGAGACGGCATAGACTCATAGCTTGCAAAATGGATGGCCTTCTTCGACATGCATCGCTTTAGTGATGTCCAATGTATTGGGCAGATTCAATTTATGGGGCAATTGAAGGCTTATTCTTGGTGGGCTGGGTTATGACCACAGCCAACAACTTGGGCAATGTTTCACCGAATATCTTGTGCCCGCTTCGTGCATGTAGACCGGATTGAGTGCTTCGAGAAATTGTTGCTAAATTACCTTTATCTGAAGGAAAATTAATTCTAAATGAATTATTGGATTTGTAAGTGAGGTTTTTTTCTCGCTTGAGACATCCTAGTACAGATATTTCTAGTGCGTCATTGAGAGTAATGACGAGAGCAATGAATGGGAATATATGTAGGGCCACCAAGAATGGGTACTTCTGATGCGTCACATTGGATGGGTGACAAGGAGCATCGGGAAGAAGTATTTGACCATTTGGAACGGACATCTTTGATGCGGCACAGGATGGGTGACATAGAGCATCGCAAAGGATATTGTACCATAAGTTTGGTGAGAACGGAGTAGGTAATGGGTATTCCTGATGCGTCTCAGGTGGGTGACAGGAGCATTGAAAAGGGAATATTCCATAGTCAGGAGGTATTCTGAACGGAGTTAGAACTATGCACAAGAAATGAGGCAAGATGGGTTCAAAGGAATTTTTTTTTTCCCGAGAAAAAGATCCTTCTATTAGTTAATGAAACTGCCCATAGAGCTACAGTCACCTCTACAAGAGAGGGCTACAACATGATAGGGAGACTCTCCCAATGAAAAAAAACAGCATATGTACAATGAGGCTAAATCAAGAGATGGGAGGAGGGAAAAGCCACACAGGTGGACGGTAGTGCCATTTGAGCACACCCTGGACCATGGTGAAAAAAGGCCCAGGACGCCTGTGTCGAAGGAAAGCCTCTCTGTGCTTCCGCATGCGGTCGGAGCTGCCTTGGAGTCTCCCGAACTGTCCTTTGAGTGTATGGATCAGCTCTAGCCAAAGATCCCGAATACTCTGTTGGTGGTACAGGGCGAGCCTCGAAGATGGGGAAGCAGCGGGCCCGCCAGACGAACCATAGTGTTAGGCTGCTGATGAGCTCCCAACACTCCTCTCTCTCACTGCACCACTCGTGTGGAGTAACCTTTGTAGCAGGCTGGAGTGTAGGATGACCACCCTGCATCACTATCATCCTGCTGGTGGAGTATAGCTCAAACTGAAGTGCCATGCCCGTGAGAGTGGACCAAGCAACTACCCCCAAGTGTACTGCCGAGCTGTAGATAGAGCTGTCATCAGCCGAAGAACACGAAGCCACACCTGCTGTGCCAAAGGACAGTCCCAAAGACAGTGATGCTGACTCTCCACAAGATGGTCACAAGTTGCACATCCGGCCGAGAGACCACTATGTACAAGCCAACTCCCAACTGTTGTAGCTCGGTGTGTAACCAGCACTGGAACAATGTGACTTGCCTCGGCTGTCTGGAGTCCCACAACCTCTCCCAAAAAGCTGCCAAGAACTCAGCTGAGACTCTCCTCCTGCCAATGAGGTGCTGTAGCAGGACGAGCCTCTCTCTGCGCTGCGAGTGTGTGACGTCCCAGTCGAACAGTGTACTAAAAGAAAGGGACACTTGGATGGTCTGCTGAGGAGAAAGGGTCTCCAAAGCCACTCTCCAGGATCCCACTGTACTCGTGCCAGTGGTCAGCTCTCCCAAGCCCACAGTCTGCAGTGGCCAGTCTCAAGCGTTGCTAGGTCGGTATCTATGACACAAGTCCTCCCACAGATACCCACCACCCGGATCCTCCGAAAAAAACACTCTGCCACCTGTGGGGCCTCTACTGCAACTCAGTGTAAGCGTCCCTTGCCCTGTAGCTCGAGAAACAGGGAGGGTATAGTCTCGGAGCAAGCTCGAACTGAGATGAGAACCTCGAGTCGTGTGAAGGCCCCTATCTATCTTGGCGTTGCTGACTCGAGAGGTGTGAGCCACTCAACTGGTATTGCTTGGAAGATGTCCTGACACATGCTCTACACCCCTCTCATGCCGTGTAGCTGAATGCCTTGAAGCTCCTCTAACAAGCCTGAAAACTGTAGCCAGTCACCTAAAGTGCGTGCTGAACCCTCTGCCATGGGGACCCAGGAAACATGAGGCCGGCTACCAACCAAGTGGCCTCTCTGAGTGCTAACCATGGGGTTCCAAACAAGGGGTTGTCTCCGGCGCTCCTCCGTGCAAGTAGGCTGACGCTGCTCTAGGCCTCTCCGCAGTTGCTCCCAAGATGGGAGCAGACTCACAGCGAAGCGGTCCTCCAGTCTCCTGCTCAAGCCAACTCTGCACATCTCTGTGAAAATCCATCTAGTCGAGGGTCGCCAGGGGCCTCCAACTCGAGGCACCCTAGTACTAAGTTGCTGAAGCAAGAACTCCCTCTAGGGCTCCTCTCCTGGAAGAAGTCTTTTGACTATAAACTTCCCATGAAGGGCTCTCCTCTGCTGTGCTGGGTCTATGATCCCAATCCTCCCTAAGAACAAGGAAGAATGATGACCTGCCATGCCACTTTGGCCCGGGCTATCTGAGTGTCACGCCCTGAGCAAAGGAAGTTCCTGATCAGCCTCTCTACCTGGCTGATACAAGAACTCGAAAAGGTCCAACAAGAGGTGATGTACCACATAGTAGCCAACAACACCTGGTTGGCCACTACAACTCTGCCTGCCAGAGAAAGTAGTGCGGAGCTCCAATGTAACAACTTCCTCTTGATAGATAGGAGGAGGGGAGCAATCTGCTGCTCGGGAGACAAGTCCAAACCAACTGGACAGCCCAAGTACCGAAGTGCAGTCCTTGGGGGAATCCACCTGAAACCCTCACCTGGCATCCAATCAGGCGTAGGAGCACTACCAACCGAAAAAGCCACTGTCTTTCTCCAGTTGATTAGTGTGCGTGATGCACAACAAAAGGTCTCCAGAGCGTGCTCACACCTGTGAAGGATGGCCTCCTGGCCATCCAAGTACAAGGCTGAGTCGTCTGCAAACTCAGCGTCCAATAGCTCATCCCCGAATAGGGAGCGCTAAGCCACGTAAACCAACCTGCTGTGAAACCAAAAACCTGCTCATCGCCTCAGCATAGAACAGAAAGAGGAAGGGGGCAAGAGGGCAGCCTTGTCTGACCGAACGTGTGAGCATAAAACGATCACCTCTACCACCTGACAAAAGTACCTGACTATTGCCCGTCTGTACAAAGTTGACACCCCTCTGATCCAAGCATCTGAGAAGCCCATCTTGCGTAGAGTGCCCTGCAAAAAGTCCCAGTTAACTCTATCATAAGCCTTCTCAAAATCGAGAAGAAGAATCACCAGATCCTCACCACGGAGCCGTGCGAGGGCAGAAGCCTCCCAAAAAGTAAAGATGTTGTCAAGGATACTACGCTCCTTGACAAAACGTGTCTGTGTCCCATGTATAATGCTCTCTAGCAGTGGCTGAATCCTCAAACTCAGAGCCTTGGCAAGAATTTTGTAGGCTGAGTTGAGGATGGTGATGGGGCGCCATTGTCGAATCTCACCCAAGGAGCCACCCTCCTTGGGAATGAGGTAGATCAGACCCTCACTCATGCTGTCATGCATCTCTCCTGTGTGCAGGATGAACTGAAAAGCACTGCAGAGACCTGTGCCAAGCAAGTCCCATAACTCCAAAGAAAAGCTGGGAGCCATCCTCACCTGGACAGCTACCACGGGGGAGTGCTCTAAGAGCCGTGTGAAGCTCCTCTAGCTGAAGAGGCAGCTCAAGCCTTTGGTGCATCTCCTCAGTCACAAGACAAGGCATCTGTGTCCACACCTGCTCTCTGCATGCATCCTGACGCTCTTGCTGAGGCTCTGTAGACAATTGATCACGGTAGAAGTAAGTAGCAACGGCACACATGTCCTCTGGCTCCAAAGCAATTGATCCGTCAGGCCTCCTCAACCGGCTGACCTTGGCATGCGTATGCTGGGGTCCCACTGCCTCAAAGAAAGCGCCTGTCACTTTGTCACCCACGTGGGTCCATTGAGATGCTTGTCGATGGAAAGCAAACTCATGGCGCCTCTCCTTTGTGTTGACGAGCTCTTGGCGAGCCTACTGTAACTGCTCCTCCAACCAAGGACTGTCTGGATGCTGCTCTTGCATCCTCTGTAAGGAAGCAACGCCCCATCGGAGACGCTGTATAAGAATGTTAATCTCTCCTCCCACAAGGCATCGCTGAAGCTCTTGACGAAGCCGGCCCCTTCGATGCTGAAACTGGGGCCCACCTAACCCTTGTACGTTCCATGAGACGGTCCTCATGGGGAGCGAGAGAGAACTGATGCTGCTGCAACAGCTAACGGTGCTATCTTCGAGGCAGGCTTGGATGGGGAGTAATCCGCATCCGAGCGTCCTCGAGATAGGCGTGACTACATAGAGTGTCTAGCCCAAAGGCCAAGTAGACTGAGCCGTGCGTAGAGCAACCTCCTCTGTCCAGGAGTCCTCATGTATATGTACATAGCATGGCGGGCTCTGTGTGTCAGCAAAAAAGTGAACCACAATATGTCTACATCCTGCTGTGTCTGGAGTTGTCACAACAAACTTGGCCAATGGCCAAAGAGTCTGAAGCAAGTCTATAACCCCTAGGTCTCCCATGTGATGAGAGAACTCTAGGGCATGTGTCTGCAGCCACTCCAACACTGAGTCTATAGTCCACTCAGCTTGGTCCTACCGCATAGGGGAAAAGAGAAGCCAACTGCTGAGTCCAAGGCCTCTATCCCCCTAGTTGCAAGGAACAACACATGAACTCTGAAGCAGTCTGGTGAGGGGTCGCCGAGAAAACGTGTAAAGTCGTAGGCAAAGAAATCCCAACGACGACGAATGTCGAAGCTCGTTAGACAACGAGGAACTGTTGCAAAGGGAGTTGTCTCTACCAAAAGAGGAGGTCGCAAGAAAGGTTGTCCCTCTCTCGCCAAGCGACTCGTGGCAAAGGCGCTGCCAAGAGATCTCCTAGTAGCCGAGGAGGGCCCTTCTCCCTGGGACGACTGCGGGACTGGAGCGGGAGGAGGTGAGGGAGCAGGGGGGAAGGGGGAGAGGGAGGGCGAGGGGGATCGGCAAAGGTGGGAGGGCGAGATAGAGAGGCAGATGGAGGAGGCGGCGGGGGCGGGGCGGAAGAGGGGGGGAACTCGGGGGGGGGGGGGGTGAGGCTGTAGCAAGGACCTCATCCTGCTGAAGAGGGTCGAAACGGTTCCCTGTGGGAATCCACTGCTGCTAGGCAAGAGCCTGAGGACCACTTTGAGTGCCAGGCTGGCGCGGTGGCCCTTGTCGACATCGACCACGAACCTGCTGCCAGCCCTCCTCCGCTTGAGCCCCAGGCTTGGAGGGTGGCTCTGCCTGCGTACTCTGTGACTCTGCCTGCTGCTGTTGGCCAGCCCTTGAGGGCTGGGGCTGGGCCTGTGGTGTAGGTTGGGTCTCCTCCGTGGACAGGCCCTGGTCCAACGAGCCCTCGTCCCTGGACTAGTCCTTCCTCGACCCTGGTCTAGTCCTCGTCGTCCCTGGTCCTGGGTCTAGTCACTTTCTTGGTCTAGTAGAGTCTAGACCTGTCTTCAGCTAGTTAAAGCAGTTAAAGGTCTCCTTGCCCAAAGCTTGGTTGGGCAAGGAGACCTCTGCATGACACATACAAGGCGGTCATTAGAGCGTCAAAGCGCACTACTGAGTCCTCTGAAGTACTACAACAGAAGACGACCCTTGGTACCTAGTAGAAGTCCATCAACCTCATCACCCATACCTCCACATACGGCATCACCCATTCCTCCATCCGGTTCCACATCTTCCAGGTCACGTAAAGCTCTCTCCTATTTCGTTACAGCAGGCTATGAGCAACGGGCTCTTTAGCAAGAGGCCATGGAGGTGTTGACCAGGGTTTTGGCCAAGGTAAACATCAAGTTTCCTACTTTCAAGGGACTCTTCTGAGAAGATGCAGACGACCATGCACGGAGGTTTGTATCTCTCTGTAGAGGTCGTGGTCTTAATAGAGAAGATGCTTATTTGGTGCTGTTTCCATCAACATTGGATGGCTTAGCAGACAAGTGGTACAGTCAGTTTGCAGAGAACCATTTTGCAACTTGGGCAGCTTTACGACAACAGTTCTGTGCGGCATTCAGGCCAGGTGACTACCAGGAAAAGGTTTTGGATGAGTTGGCCAATATGGTGCTCCAGCCAAAGGAGACTTTTGCAGAACTAATGACTAAAACCAAGTCTCTGGTTGCCAAGCTTCCTCAGCAACCAGGTGAGTTCATGGTCAAGAAATGGGTAGAGAAGGCTCTCCCAAAGTCTTCTCAGCAAAAACTGAGAGAGAATCTCCAACCTGATGCCACCTTGGAGGAGTTTGTTGCGACTGCTACTAGGATAGAGGGGGCAAGGAAGTTGTTTACAAACTCTTCTCAAGTAGAAACTGCTTCTGTACTCTTGGAGAGTCCAGCTGACCCTTTGACTTCAATACGTAAGGAACTTGAAGCCCTAAAACTACAACGCGCTCTTTATGAGGAGAAATCAATCTCTCTTAAACAAGAGAAGCCCCCACATCGCGAGGCTTTGGATCAAATCAAGAGAGAGCTAGAAGAGCTTCGGTCTCAGCAGGAGACTAAAGCTATGGTATGGTGCAGTTCGTGTAACTGTCCAAGACACCCTCCACATGACTACTGCCACTGCTGCGAAAAGTCTGGGCATGAGGACAAGGATTGCTACTACCTCAAGGGATTGCGACAAATACAACAAAGTCTTTGGCCTGCTCTTCAACAAGGGCCAACACCTGCATCCAATATGGTTTCTCCCTGTGGCCATCCACACCACATGCCACCTTTATTGTCAGCTCCTCCTATGCAAGGTATGCAGAGCACTTTTCCCTCTCAAAGCTTTTATCACACCCATGCTCCCTCCCCACCTCACAGCTTCTATGCCTCCACCTCCAACTCCATGCACCAGGAGAAAGGACCACCTCGTCCTTCGACTTGCCCATTGAATCGGCCCATTTTGTGCTACAGATGCGGGGAATATGGTCAGTACCAAAGCAAATGCCCTCTGCCCGAAGGGTCCCCTCCCTGTCGTCATTGCCGTGAAATGAAGGATCACTACAATAAGGATTGCCCTAAACTTCGTGCATCCACGGCTTCGAACCCAAGTCAAAGCCAGAATGAGTTTACCTTTCCCAAGCTCAATCTGATAGCAGTTAGCACTGTTCCTCAGCCGCCCCCTTCTACCCACGTGGTTACTCCTCAAAATAAGCTGCAGTTGGTAGAGAAGCCATCAAGTGTCCTCACTCGGGCCCAAAGAGCTGCTCTTGGTCTTAGCATTCCAGCAAGTTCAACTTCCCCACACATTCTCACACCAGTGGATACCCTGCCTTCAGCTGTTGACAAGCCGTCCCCCAGTGCCATGAAAGAATCCAAATCTTTGCTCTCCGATATTGATGAAGCTTTCTTGGAAGCAGTTTCCGATCTACAGAAGATCAAGGTACCAGAGAACAACAGGTAGAAAAAGAGAACCTTACAACAGAGACAATATTGAAGAACACTTTTCAACAAGTGTCTCTCTATGACATGCTGCGGCTAGATGCGAGTTTTAGAAGTGACACCCTTGTTGTTATTCAGTCACTTTGCCCCGGAGCAAGTCCTAGTGGAACAAGTGTCTCTCTATGACATGCTGCGGCTAGATGCGAGTTTTAGAAGTGACACCCTTGTTGTTATTCAGTCACTTTGCCCCGGAGCAAGTCCTAGTGGCGGGCACCTCCCAGTGCGACCATGAGAGTCCTATATGATATCCAATCCCGCTGCGCCCCTCACTGATTATAGAAGCCCTCGCCTAACAATGTCTGTCTTGGCGCATCAATTTTCAAGAGTAATGGATGGTTGATCTGGCATAATTATGATGCTTGAGTTCACTATGATGGCTTTAGGCCTGCAGCCTACCCAACCTGCCTCCTTCACAGTATTATTGGCCGAAATAGAGGACAGTATAACCTGTCGGCATAGTGGAAAAGGTGCCTCTACAGGTATAAGATTTCACTTTTAGTTTGGATTTTGTTGTGGTGCGTCTTCCACAGGTGGAGGGAGGATTTTCCATGCTCATCGATAGACCATGGCTGCGACACACTAAAGCACTTTATGATTGGGGAAACGATGCCATGTGGATACATACTCCTGGCTCCCCGATGCAACCAATTTGCCTAGGAGGCATGGATTGTGTCGTGCACTGTAGTTCTTTGTCCCTAGCAACCAGCCTCGAATTGGAACAGCCTACTCCACCTGACGGTGGTGCAGCCAAAGTTGGTCTAAGCTAGGAAATGGTCTATGCCAAGCAGAGGCAGCAGGCAGGTGCAGTGCAGAAGGCTAGAGCAAGTACCAAGGTCCTGGGCAGACTAGTGGCAGCGGAAAAGTATGGCCAAGCCAGGTTTTTAGGCTAAAATAGCTCCAAGTTGACTCAATTGGAATGACAGGTGAAGGTGCCCAAATGCCAAGTTAGTGCTCTGGAATGTAGTATTCAGTGTGCTCTAGAAGCCGGTCCAGACGGCTCGTCAAACGGAGCCATGGTGCTCAAGATATTGCAGTTCAAAGATAGTGTGTGTAGTAGATCCCCGACGGGCAGGGCAGCTGAGGACAGGAGGCCTAGGCTGATGTTAGTGGATGTATGTGTAGAGCTCGAGTTATGGAGCGTGCCTGTTTTCTCGAATTGCGGATCGGAGCCCTGGTTAGCATGTTATGGTCAATTGAAATTTTTCCGGGGACTAGGTTTGAGCCCACGTGTCCGCATCGAAGAATGTGCCATCTGGCATCCTTTTGGCTTTGCCAAGGTTCTCAGTGATAGTATGCATCATGTGAAGCTAGCACAAATCGACGGCACGTCAATCGAATACTCGGATAACAGGATACAACAGGACGAAGTCGGGAGATAATGTCGAGGAAGGAATTGGCAGGTGTTTTTTTACCCTTTTTGTGGCCTCGAAACGCGGGCCCGGGGACTCGGAGTGTGGTGAGCACGAGGAAGTTCGAAGTCGGGAACCGGCTCTATCGGTCGGACCTTACAACTCCAAGGTCCGGTCACCGGGCAAGGAACTGGCGGAGATTAAAATTGGCATTCAAAGAGAGTTTCCTATGAGGTTTTTGAGGTTTTGAAGATTTGGAGGCCAGCAACCCACGGGATGCCACGTGGAACTCCCATGGCCCCATATGCGAATGCGCGACAGTTAACGTTGGAGTATATAGGCCAGGTGACGGCCCATTTGAGGGTATGTGGTTGAAAGGGAGCTCCTTGAGCGCAGCGATGGCGGGCTACAATGGAGCGCTGCGTCGGCGGTGCCAGTGGTGTACCGGGCGGCGGTTTTGAGAGGAGCAAGCGGTGGCGGCTCTGCGTAGGTGGCGCACGTTGGTGGGTGGTGGATGTGATTGATGACGTGGCAGTGCCTAAGACGGGCTCATTCCAGCGGCCCTTGGGGCCCCAACATTTTTTGAAGGCAAGACCCTCCCCCCATTAGCGAGGTCGCTAATGCTCAAGATCTGGGGGTAGGGGACGGTTCCTGCAGAGAGAGAGAAAGAGGATGTAGCCGGCCAGAGCAGGAAGGCCGAATCGGGTCAAATGCCAAGGGGGGTTTCCGGAGGCAGTAAAGTGAACCAGAGAGAGGGAAAGCCCGAGGACCTTATTCATGTGGACCAAGCAAAGACAAGTGAGCCATTCAGAGGCCGTCCGAGCAAAGGCCGGGCAAAGACAAAGACAAGGAGGGAGAGCACGCCGGGACCAAAAAGGAGCAAATGAGGAGAGAGAAATAGAGGGAGAGAAGAGGTAGGAGGAGTCGGACAAAGGTTGGCCAAGGGTCAAAGAGGAGCCAAAAAGGCAGTGCAAAGTTTGCGTAGCCCCAAAGGGGTAAAAATAATGAGGAAAAAATAAAAATAAAAAAGCCTAGGGGCAATAGCGACCTCGCTAATGCCCCCCCCCTCCCCCAAGTGGAAAGAGAGAAGAGAGAGCAGAGGAAAAAAGTAAAGCGGTTTCCCCTTCCAAAAGATGCCAAATCAAGGTGCCAAATGGACCAATTAAATTGTAAATTCCAAAATTAAAGGTCCCCCCTATAAAGATCAATTTTAGTCAAATTAAGGGCTTTTTTTGTGCCGTTTGAAGCCTGCAAAGTGGAGTTCTCTGACAATCTAACCCCTTCGTAAATTTTTCTTGAAAATGGCCATGGTGATGGCAGTGCAAACCGGTGTACATGCCTTTTGAAGTGCAATCAAGCCACCGTTACCCCCTATTGCTGTTGTTTCCCCTTCCCCCCTTCTCTTTCTCTTGCTTTCATGTTTCCCCTCGGTGCCGGCAGTGTGGATGTGTGTGCCCCCCCGGACCGGCGGTGTTTTGTGTGAGAGTGAGATTGAGCGGCTGTGAGTGTGTGTAAGGGTGGAGATAGACCGTGGCAGTAGGTATGCTTGGTGTGGTGGGTTTGTGGAGTGTGAGAAAAGTGGAAATTGAGCAGGCGGTGGTCTGCTAGTGTAAAGTGTATTTTTGAAGGTGTTTTCCGAGAGGATAGGGGTGCTGTGGATACCCTGAGCTATAGAGAGGCCCTTGTGTTTGTGTCGGATGAGGATCTGTTGGAGTGGTTGGATGCTACGAAGTCTATGCCTTGTTATGGAGTCTCTATTCACTCTTTGCCTGAAGTTACACCCTCTTCCAATGTTTCCATAGGAACTAAACCTAATGAGCCACCTGAGCCAGCTCAAAGGTCGAAGGTCACAGAAGCTACTCCTGATGCGCCCTTGGTGGAAGCCTTTGAATTTGGTGAGGCTATGAAGAATCATAGAAGCGGGAAGAAATCACCTCTACAAGAGTTCACCCCCTTTCAAACATCAGCCTCTTGGTGTCTGCTTCTCCGACCATAACAAAGCTCTCCTCTGGGTCTAGCGAACTCCTTTCACAGAGCCGGTCCTGCTTGATGAATTCCCTGCTCATGATAGTTGTCTTGCTGATGGTACCTCCTCATGCTCTCCATCAACTGTCGTGCTCTGTAGCATCTTAACTTTCAGCCAGTGGACCATGGAATTCGTCTGCAAAGGAACACGAACTCTTCCGGCCATACTTTGCATTGGAGATTAATATTTGCTATCTGCCACCTCCTCCCACCCTCTCGCCCCCATCTACCCCCTATCCCCTACACCCTACCCTCCCCCTCACAGCCCCTCTCCTCCTTATCCTTTTTCCCCTCGCCCCTACTCCCCATGCCCACTCACCCTCGCCCTTGGTCCGTTGCCCTCGCCCCTACCCACTCCCCCCTCGCCCCTCACACCCCCTACCCACCCGTCGCCCCTACCCCTACTCACCATTCGCCCCTACGCAACCCCTTGCCCTCGCCCCTACCCACCCCCTCCCTTCCCCTCTCCCCTAACCAGCCCCTCCTCGCCCCTACCCACCCCCTTCCACCACTCGCCCCTATCTAGACCCCTGCGCCCCTACCCACCCAGTCTCTCCCTCGCCCCTACCCTTTCCCCTCTCCCCTATCTAGTCCCCCCTCCCCCCTGGCCCTTGTCTAGCCTTCCCCACCCCTCTCAGCCTTAGCCAGTTTTTCCCCCACCCCACATGATCAGCCCATTAGCATGTGGCTCTCAAGCATTCACCTGGCTACCATCTTGTTGCTGTGAAGGCTTTTCGTTGTGCCATCATGATGGAGCTTAACCTTATTTGCGGTGTTACTTGGGCTTATGGTCATCCCTCTTTTCGAGAAGAGTGTTGTTGCAAAAAAAAGTGTGGCAAGGTTCATCTGCAACTGCAAGCATGGACCAAATCATTTTCCTCTCACTATGGTTATGGAGGATAAAGATGCGCTTGAATCAAACTGAGCTTATCTCTTTGTTGTAGAGCCTCATTCTGTTTTGCCAATTGGGATTCTTGGACTATGTAATTATACATACTGGGTTCCTGCCTATTTAAAGGCTTAAGGCGTTTGCAAGCAGTGCAGTGTTTTTAACTCCACTTTTGAGGCATGTAAGGTCATGGGCCTAGCACCTGCTTCAAGAAAGATGTACGGATGCAGTACCTAGTGGTTTACTTTCACAGTTTTTTTAGTATTCCTCTCACCGAGACGGTGAGCGGTCTTGTGGCGGGCAACCTGTAGCAGGCAATAATGTCACTTTCACAGGACACAGTTAGTACAGTTTGGTATGACCTGGTTCACACTGGGCGGACTCTCTGGGCTGGGCAGTGACACGTGGCATGGATATGGATGGTGGTCTATTGGACATCATGGCCAGGTCACCACCACCATGTCACCACCACCACTCAGTTTGGAGATAGACTTAGATGGCTGACATTTATGAGCCGTTGGTGGCTCTTCATGGAGGTACATGTGAGTAGTAGCTATTGGGTCAGGATTATCATCTTCTAGATATATGGTCCAGCGTCGTTGTTTTGGGTATCGAGTCTGTACACACAGCATGTCTTCACCATCCTTGCACATCTGAGCCTCGACACCCCCATTGTACCTGTGAGTCCTGGGTTGGAGCTGAGTGTGCTGCCGCGCTAGAGTCTTGTATCGGTTCTTTGAGATAGTCGAGTCATATGTCCAGGTCTGGTCTGCTGTTGTGTCTTTGTGAGCTGAGTCGTTATCTATTGCTCCTTTGTTTTCAGTCTGTTTTGAGTGAGATTGTCACGCACATTGCACTGAGAGGCACGCACTGTAGAGAGCACGACACACTATCCGCGCTACAGGATTTTGGTGAGGGACTAATTGGTGGCGTATTGCCAAATGGCCTCTTGCTGGAGCACCTTTCTAGTTGGCTCACACTTTGCTTTTTGAAATTGCTCCTTCATATGAACTAACGTTCTCAATACGTGATAAACTAGCAGAATTGTGTTCGTTACTTCATGATCTTGTAGCCATCTTCAAGGATATAGCCATGGCAATGACTTTGTTACGTGATGGAACTACTCTCCAACCTTTACGCTTGCATTACCACGGCTATATCCTTATAGCTGGCTACAAGATCATAAAGTAATGGACACAAATCTGCTAGTATATCACGTATTGAGAACGCTAGTTCTTAGGCCGCGTCAATAGTATGCATGATGGAGCTACTCTGTTACACTGGTCTGCAAGGCTACACCTTGTTACCACCTCTACACGGCTACAGTTTGGTACACCTAGGATACATGTGGCGTACGGCTGAATGGCCTCTAACTGGAGCACCATTCTAGTTGGCTCACACTCAGCCTCTACAAGATCATGAAGTCAAGGACATAGTTCCTTGCTCTTCATGTATTGAGAACATTAGTTCGTAGTCTGTGCCAATACTATGCATGATAGAGCTGATGGTGATATTGTTGTGCGGATGACAAGATGAGTCTATTGTCACAAATTGCTGACGTGTCAAGCCATGGAAGACCTGAGCCAACTTGCAGATCTCGGCCGAGGGGCCTAAACCTTAAGAAGCAGAAGAAGTTGAAGTTCCCACCAACTTATGGGACCTTGTCTGAAGTGACGCAAAGGATATAAAATAAAGCAAGATCCACTTTGCGTGGAGAGTTGGTGACGTGGCAGACTGTACGGATTTTCGCGTTTTGCGCTGATTGATGACGTGGCACTTGTACGGTTTTCTGTAAATCACACTGGCAGCCTTTTGCTGTAGCTTTTGAGTTTCAAGCTTTTCATGTAAACTACTTTTCAAGGCCAAGGGCCTTTAAATAAGTGTAGAGGGCTGGCACGCTTCTGGGTGAAGGTGTAGAGCGCAAGTACCGGCATTGTACGGAGTTCAAGTAATATAAAGAAATACCAAAAGGGGCGCCAACGTTTTGGGGCCAATACTCATTGGGGTGGAATTCTGTCACTCCCTGTTGCGTGTGCTCTCTCTCTTTCAGTTTCAGTTTGTATTGAAGTGCTAAAAGTCTGTTCAGTCTGTTCTTTTCTATTGGCACGTGGTGCCCGTCTTGTGATAGTGGTATCAGAGCATCATGCGTGTGCTTTTCTGAAAGCATACCGGTCCTACAAAAAAGCAAAACCGGTGCTTCCAAAGTCTATTGGAATCTTATTTGAAGTATCTTCGGGTCCCGACCCCAAACTGATTAGACACTCCCACCCTTACTTCATCGTGCATTGGGCGCGCTCCCATCTTCACCGCTCTGTCTTATAGGGCATAAGTCGAAAAGATCAATTGCAAGAGAAGGATCCAAGATTTGTTTCGAGCTGCTGTTTTTCTCAGATGCAGTGTCATGCAGTGGTGGAAGTTTATAGCTACCAAGCTGCACATTGCAAGGACTTGGCAAGCTTTCAAGAAAAATTTTGCCCGAAGTTATATGGTTTTTGACATCTTCCTTTGGAGTGCAACTTTTGGCAGAGTGGGGTATCCTGAAATGCTTGCTATGGAAACTCTAGCAGATTATAACTTGAAATTTCTCGACATCTCTCAGTAAGTGTCTCTTCTCGAGCTGATAACCTTGGAGGTCCGGTTTGATTGCTACGTCTTGGGACTACCATCGCCCCCAGAGGAACACTGTCTATCCAAGAGCTGATGGACCATGCTGTGGTTGGTTACGACCTTATGGAAGGAATCTAACCCTAATTTTTGGTGTTGGTTTCAAGAGGGAAAGTCAGTCGACTTTTCGAGGTAAACTGATGTCGAGATTGCTTTTTAAGTTTGAGTTCTCTTTGAACTTGTTTGGTGATCTTGTTTGGAATGGATGGTATCTGTTTTGAACCTGTCTTGGTCCGATTTGAAATGTTTGACACTGGGTTTAATACTGGTTTCAATGATTGATGATTTTACTCCTGGGTGGAGTAGTAAGAAATGCTGTTTTGGTATTGTTTGAACCTCGGAACGATGCAGAGGTGATGTCTGGGGAGCGTTTTGTTGTATGCTTGAAAACCTCAGAACGATGAAGACAGGATGCCTGGGGAGCGTTTCGTTGTATGCTAGAAAACCTCCAAACGATGCGGACGGGATGTCTGGGGAGTGCCCGTCTTGTGACATCTATTATCTGCACTAGAGGTGAATATGGGCGATCATCTGGGTGATCGTTACTAGAGTCGTGTGTAGAGCTCTTATTGCATGAAAACATTTGTCCTTTCAATGTGCTAAATGAGCTGTTTATCGAAAACAATTTTTTAAGCTGTCTGCTTGAGTTCTTTTGAGATAGACTGTGATGAGAGCTGTGTTTCTTCGACAGTTATGCTACGCATGGTCAGCTTTGGCTTGGATTATCACTGGGCCTGCATATCTCGAGCATCGACTGTTGACTGGGAGGTTGGTCAGTTATGAACTGTTCCCCATCGTGTTATTTTTTCCTTTTAACTTTGTTTTGAACTATTGCTTTTGCTGATTGTTGTGTTTCCTGTGTGATGTAGAAGCATAGTAAAAGCTGTGATATTTGTCAGTCAGGAGCAGAATGCTACTTGAAAAGGCAGGTAGACTATCTCATGAAAATTCAGTGCTTAAAGTAACTACATTGTCATTAGCCGAGAGTTTCGGCCACTGCCGTTTATTGCTGCAAGATGTAGGGTAAAAGAGCCAAAAGATTTTGGAAAAACAAGTCCTGATATCTATGTACTAATGCGCAAAGAGAAACCCGCTAAAATGTTTAAAGTTTTGTTTTTGTCAAATTGAAGTCTCAATAGTAACGTGCCAATGCCTCACATAGAGGAATCTGCTAAAGGTTCAGATTCAATGATGAGTTTTGAGATCTCTCCGCATGAAATTATCTTTTTAAATAGGGTACATGACATTGCCTTCTTCAGTTTATTTGTCTGTTTAATTTCGTTTGTCTGCTGTGTGTGACAGGAAAAGTTTCTTACATTGAGTAGTTATTCACCAGAGGCTTACCTATCCTACCTATTCTTCCCACCCTTGTATATTGCAGGACCAATGATATCATTCAATGCTTTTGCTTCACAGGTTCGCAGCTAGTTTTACCGTGAGTGGAGGTTTTTGTTCTACAACGTGGTAATGTGTATTTTGTTCTCCAGTTGGAGTATCCTCAAACAAGCTTCAACAAACGTGACATTAGTTTGTATGGCTTGCGCTGGATTGGCTGTTTGTTATTGATGGAACTGCTAACTCATCTGTTCTACTTCAACAGTTTGGCAGTAAGGTATGCATCATATTTCCTGTTCTCGCTTACACTGCAGTCTTCTCCAAGCCGGGTTTTCTGACATTTTACACAACATTTATCTTTCCAATGCCTTTCTTTTTTAGAATTGTCTACTTTGTTTCATCTTGCTTTTTAGGGATTTGTTTTCTCATGTTCATCTACATGCTGCTATCTGTCCATCTCGCTTTAAGAATTCTGTATAGGTTTTTGTTACTAGTTATTGCTTTCTGGATCACTTTTTCATGTTTTATAATCGTCACAAGCACTTGTAATGACTCAATATTCAGGAGTTTTAGGTGTCGAATGCCCAGAGCCTAGCCTGTGGGGGAATGGCAAATTATGCGACTCGTATTTAAATATTGACAATACATACTGATACATTAGTGCATTAATCAGCATCATATCAGACAAACATTCAGCCAAAAGTGACTATATAGAGGCAAAGATAGCAGGTTGCAAGGGCTTGGCTGTGGTTGCTTCAGACCAGATGAGCTGGAAAAGCCTCAACAGAATGTTCTAGTCAGTAAATAATATGCTATACCATTCCAGATAGTCACTGCTGGAAGGTTGTTGGTGTGAGGAGAGGAGGCCTTGATCATCCTGCGGTCCTTGATGTTGGAAGAATTGTTCTCCCTAGCTAATAATCGTATTGAAAATGCTTTCCCAGTATCTTTTGGAAGGAAGGTTTTGGTAGCACTCAACTTTATAGATAATTCTAGCCCGATATGAGGAGGATTGGTGAGATTAGTGTATTCCAAAAGAGTTAATGAGAGCATTCTTGTGAGCTTTAGAGTAAGGAAATGATTTGTCCTGACTTTTTTAAAACGTTAAGTCTGAATGCATTGACTGAATCTTGCTAATACTCCTTTGCTTTGTTTTTTGACTTTGTTGAAAAACTTCACATATTGTGTTAGTGCCTACGTGGGAGAATCGGCAATTGCTTTCTTCCTCATTTAAGTGCCTGTTATTCTAGCTCAAAAATTTATGCTTACTATGTGCATAATTTCAGGACCCTCGATAAAGTCTATTGGCTATTGAGCCAACCATGGCTCTTGCTTGAAGTTTGTAGATTATTTGAAAATTTATGTGTTGGAAAATCTAACAATTACTATACAACTTCTATAGACATTTCAGACTTTCATTTCTTGAATCAAAGGGGATAACAGAACAACCTTGTTACATTGTGTAGTGGCGTTTGGCAAAATCTTCTACCTTGGGAGATCTTCGTTGTTGGCTATGGGGTAAGTTTCTGATTCTCTGACTTTTAGCATGTGACCATACAGAGTAAAATAAACAGGGTGTTAGTTGTTAGGTTCTTTGATCTTATCACCAATGGTTGGATGTGTGTCTGGATTTTTGTGAAGTAAACATTCCCTGTTTTCTATATAAGTATGTCTAACAAAGTTTTTGTTCTTGTGCTCAATTTTTGAACAAAGGTTCTGTTAAAGTTTGACACGAGTTGTAGTAGGGAAAGTCAAAGTCTTCTCAATGATTCGACAGTGTAGTTATAGTAGACAAAGGCCCGGGAGCCTGCAAGGGTCTCACATCCCTTGTTGTATCTGAGGTAATGACAGCGTCATCTCCTTACTGAGAAAAAATGGATTAAGTCTGCCTGAAAGTGGAGCCCTTGGCTCCTTCACTCAATCCCTTATGTCTAAGGGCCCATCAATGTATAGCAAAATCAAATTTTAGGGGGGTGTATGGCTGGTCCTTCTGTCCTTTAATGCAGTTGTGTTGTGAATCGCCTTTGAATATCATTAAGCAACTGATGTTCTCCTCTAGTGACTGGCATGCTCAATGCTATGACTCTCATGTAAATTGGATGTTATTCCCCTCTTATCTTCTCATGAGTCTTGCTCGTGCAAACATGTCAACTATACACCGAGCAATCCTCCTCTTGTGAGCTAGCCTGTGCTTGTAAGAGTTGAAGGCTGAAGAAGGAGCTACATTGGACAGAGAGAGGCGCTATGGATTGGAGCGTAACTGTTTTGCTACCTTTACAAATGGAGACAGAGCATGGATCTCTCTGGCTTGGGCGAGGTTCTAACAGTTATAGTGTGATTTCCAGGTATTTTCTCAGAGGTTCAACCATGTCTTTCAAAGATTGGCTGGACTCCTGGAGATCTTTTAGATGAGGGCGCCATCCAATGGTGGGCAAATTTCCACTCTCAGAGTGATCCTTCACCCCTCCCTAGCGAAGAATCCCCCTTGGTTTCTCTCTCTCCCGACTATTCATAGAGGAGATACCTGTCAAAGGGTCTTCTTTATTGAGCTTAGCTCTTTTGGCAGAGCCGGGCATGTGGCCGCTGGATGCATCCATGGACCGTAGTATAATGCATCAGGAGCACAAATAGCACACAGATATGCTGGAGAGACGGGAGGCCCTTGGTGGGTTTCTAGCATCTTGCACTTCAAGAAGGCAAAGAACAGATGCTGGAAAGCAAGGGAAAGGGGCAAATCAAGAATTTCTCATACGAGAAAGGTGCCTCACACCACGCAGGTACCTAGGTGCAGGGATTACACAACTGGAATTGCATCGTTTTCACCTGCCCCCTCTTTTTCAGCTCCATACAGCTCACATCTCCTAGAAAGAAAGAAAGAAAGTTATTTTGACGTTCTATAGAGGCCAAAGTTGACCTATAGGACAGATAAGTATCTGGTAAAAAGTAAAATAAAAATAAAGCTGGGTACTTTTGCGGGAACACTTGGTACTCGTAAGAGTTATAGTTAAAATGGGTGTTGTTACAAACATCATGAAAACAACTATATCTAGATGGAGGTGTGGTCACTCCTTGGGGAGTGGTGTTCCAAACTCTTCAATGGTGTTCCAAACTCTTCAATGATTGCTTTCTCCTCTGTATTTTTTTATCCAACTTGCCTTGCTTCCTTACCTCCCTTCTGCTTCGTCACTGCTTTCCCACTTGCCATACTTTCCCAGGGTGATTTTCCTCTTCATAGCAGCTTGAAGGGTCCTATTTTGCAGAGGTTTTGGTAGATACTTTCTCCTTCTCTCCTCCTTTCTAGTTGTTGCTAGGGAACTTGTCACCCTCATTAGGAGCGGTTTAGTCACAACCTGCTGACGTGGCAAGCCCTAATAAGCGGGCCAACCTGCAGATCCTGGCCGACAGTCCTAAACCCTAAGAGAAGAAGCAGAAGAAACAAATCCAAAAGAGAAGAAATCCAACATATAAAGTTTGGTCGAGTGGCTCAAATAATAAATGGGTTAGGATTTCAAATCATAACCCCTAACCAACTTAGAGTACCCATCCGATGGGGCCTAACATTAAAATAAAGCGTGCGCACACGCGCACACACATTGAAGATTTGCATAGAGGAGTGATTATGTAGTAGTTGCATGGACCTTCTTCATTTTACGTTGATAGTTGATGACGTGACAACATACGAACAACCTATGGGCGCTTGGCTTTTGGACCAATAGCTTTTAGAAGTGATGCTTTTCATTTAACTTGCTTTTGATGGACCTGTGGCCTTTAAATAAGCCATGTAAGCTCTCGCTCTGGCATGTTACGCACGGGAGATGCAGAGCATAGCCATAGGAGTTGTTACCTTGTTGAAGCAATATAAAGAAATACCGAAAGGGGCACCACGGTTTGGGGCCAAAGCTCTCTGGGGGTGGAACTACGCCACTCCGTGTCGCTCCCATGGACTCTCACTCTCTCTCTCTCTCTCTCTCACTCTCTCTCTCTCTCATATGTCATTTTGGCCTTTTGAAGACGTTAATGTAACATTTCATTTCATTTTCATTTCTCTCTCTCTGTATCACACACACACACACACACACACGCACACACACACACACACACACACACACACACACACACACACACACACACACACACACACACACACACACACACACACACACACACACACACACACACACACACACACACACACAGAAATGAAATGAAATGAACTGTTATATTAAACGTCTTCAAAAGGCCAGAGTGACCTATGAGACCAAACTGATACAAAAGTGGTGAATCTGGTACAATGTCTGAAAAGTGTGAGATTGTGAAAATAAATGCGAAAAACTAAATACAAAGTATTAGATAAACTTCTTAGGAGCATTCTGGGTGTCTGGCTAGAATGCTTCTAATCCTTTGTTGTAGTCTCCTCCGGTGAAGTGTGCTTCTACATCTCGGTCGTGGTCGTCCCGATTTCCTAAGCTCAATCGCCCTGTCAATGAGGGTGCCTTTGGTGTGAATGTGAGTATTCCTTTGTGCTCGCTGCTGGCCTCTTGCTTCTCCTTCCATTCCTGCTTCTCTCGATCCAAAGAAATCTGTGATCTGCCTCTGAGGTTGTAGTGCTCTTTGTCTTCTCATTAGATTATCCCTGTGGCGATGTAGTTCCAGTAGGTACATGCCTAGGCACCTTTGATCTTGGTATTGCATGATTCTATCTAGAGGTCCAAAGCCTTCTTTAAATAGGCAGTGGAAACGTCCACGTATCTCATAGTATACGGTGCAATGGCATATGTAGTGTAATTCTGTCTCCGGCTCCATTCCGCATAACTTGCAAATTCTGCTCTCAGGTGGGATTCCCCTAAGTCTGCCAAATTCAATTTCCAGTTGGTGTGAGGATGTACGAATCTGACCAAGAGCACATCTCATACCATGAGACAGGTGGGTATCCATGTAGTTCGGGCGAATCACAAAACCATCTTCAGAGAGCTGTAGGAAGTTTTCTTCGTAGTCGGCCATCTTCGAGCCCAATTCTTGTGTAGGGTCTACCCATGTCCTCTTAGTGTCCAACTGTATAATATCCCAGCGGATGATTTTATTAATCTCCGTTCGTGTGATTGCCAGTGATGGAGCCTCAAGAGAGTATTGGAAGGGGGGTAATCTTTCCATACTGAACCCGTGTCTCTGAAACCACGGAGAATAAGCGGAGAATAAGAGAGAGAGAGAGAGAGAGAGAGAGAGAGAGAGAGAGAGAGAGAGAGAGAGAGAGAGAGAGAGAGAGAGAGAGAGAGAGAGAGAGTATCACACTACTACACACACCCAAAGCTACTGCTTGCTAGCGTCATCTTCAACAGCATGTGGCCAGTGCTAATGATGTGGGAAAGCATTATATAGATTTTAGTGGGAGAGGGAGAAATAGGTTAAATGTCACAAACTGCTGACGTGTCAAGTTAGTGAAGAACAGAGCCAACCTTCAAATCACGGCCGAGGGGCTCAAACCCTAAGAAGAGCAAGCAACAGGAGAAGAAGAAGAAGTCCTACCAACTTACGGGACTCGGTGCGATGGGGTCCAAGTGACATAAAGGATTAAAATAAAGCTAGATCCACACACACAGAGAAAGACTGGCGTAGCAGCTGATGATGTTGTAGACTGTACGGATTTCCGCGTTTTGTGTTGACTGTTGACGTGGTAGTTGTACGGAACTCCGTGATTTACATTGGCAGCTTTTTGAGCATTGCTTTTGGACTAGATGCTTTTGAGTTTGAAGGATTTTCATATAAACTACTTTTGGGCCTAGGGCCTTTAAATATGACGCCATGGGCTCATTCTTTGGCATGCTTCCTGGAGAAGGTGCAGAGTCTGGAGTACCGACTTGTACTGTGTTGATGCAATATAAAGAAATACCGAAAGGGCACGAAGGTTTGGGGCCAATACAATCTGGGGTGGAATTCCGCCACTCCGTGTCGCGTGTCGTCTCTCTCTTTCAGTTCAGTTGTTATTGAAGTGCTAAAAGTCTGTTCGGTCTGTTATTTTCTATTGGCACGTGGTGCCTGTCTTGTGACATTAGAGAGATTTGATTTGATTTGGTATTGACGTCCGCGGGGGCCAGAAATAACCCATGGAACCTCAAAGTGATACATAGTCTCCCCTTACGGGGGTGTATGGTGTGGTGTGTGTTATTCTCCTTTTGTGTTCCTATGAGTGTCTTTTGATGCTCAAGTATGCGGGTGAGGTATGTTCCGAGAGCTGTAGGGGAGGGGTTTGTCTTGGATAATAGGTCCGCAAAGGTAGAGCAACCGCTTAGAAGTGGTTGAAAATTAGCCCAAATGTGAGCGTATTTTGGGCATTCCAATGTCACATGTGATTCATCTTCGGGAGCTTGCATTGTACATGATGTGCATATCCGTTTAGAAGCATCAATTTTCAGCCAGCCCTCTGTTTCTATTTTCAGCATATGTGACCTTGTGCGCATCAAAGAGATGGCTCTTCGTGCCATGTGGGGCATGGGTGTTCGTATGTGGGCCTGGGCTTCCATTGGGTTTGTGTTATAGCCTTCCCAATACTTTGTGTTGACATGCTTGCAATAGTATTCAAATTTCGAGCGGTGTTGCGTTGTCTTCCACTTGGTGTGGAGAGAGAGAGAGAGAGAGAGAGAGAGAGAGAGAGAGAGAGAGAGAGAGAGAGAGAGCGCATGTATGATGTGCCATGGCCCATGGGTGATGGAGGGAGAGGTAGGTTAAAACTCAAAGGGAGAGAGAGAGAGAGAGAGAGAGAGAGAGAGAGAGAGAGAGAGAGAGAGAGAGAGAGAGAGAGAATGAAATGAAATGCTATATTAACGTCTTGAAAAGGCCAAAATGACCTATGAGACCACGAAGTTACAACATGGTGGAGTCTAGTACAATGTCTGGGTACAAAAGATAAAAAGTAGGGTGCTGAAAAAAGTATCAAAAATCCGTATCTACTAGATGGTCAGTGGGAGGGGCGCTCATACTATGTCTAATACAAAGGCTGATCCAGGGCTTTGACAGAATTGATACAAGGGCAGATACAAGAGTGAGCATGATATACAATCCTCATCAGGATCACAGGAAGTCCATCATAAGTCGTCGCTGGCAGATCTCATCAATCTCCTCCATGGTGAGTAGTCTGACCGGGCGTCATGCATATCGGGCCAGGGTGACCTGAATCCGCTGATGTAGTCTCCGCCAATGTTGTGTAGTCCTCCTGAGCCTTGGGCGCCTGGATCTCCTGAGCTCTGTCACTTGGTCGATCAGCGTGCCTTTGGTGTGAGGAGAGTATGAGCTCTACTGTGGTCGTTGCACCTCTGGCTGCACAATATCCGTGCTACCGAAGAAGTCTGTGATCCGTCTTTGAGACTGGCTAGCCTCTCCTCTCAACAAGCTCTCTCTGTGTCTTCCTAACTCTAGCAAGAACAATCTCAGACATCTCTGGTCCTCATACCCCATGACTCCAGAAAGCGGTCCAAAACCCTCTTTGAACAAGCAATGGAAGCGACCTCGTATCTCATAGTAAACTGGGCAACAGCATACATAGTGCAACTCTGTCTCAGCCTCGGTATGACATAGGGGACATGTCTGGGCCTCTGCTGCCACTTCGATGTATTTGCTAGTCTCCACCCAAAGCTGGTGTGAAGATGTGCGTATCTGGCCAATAGCACACCGTATTCAGTGAGATAAGTGGGTGTCCATGTATTTGGGCCTCACCACAAAACCATCCTCAGTGAAGTGGAGAAGATGCTCCCTATGGAAATCTATGTTGGTGCCGAACTCCTGTGTCGGCTGAATCCAAGTCCTGGTGTCCAAGTTGAGTCATGTCCTCGCGAATGAGCCGGTGATCTCGGATTGTGTAAAGAGTCAGAGAGGGGGCATCCAATGAGTCCTTGAAGGGGGGTAGTCTGTCCATGCTGAATCCATGTAGCTCAAACCATGATGTCATCTCTCCATACCAGTATGTCGTGTCTCCCTGCAAAGCTAACTCTCGAGAGGACTCAAGGGCTAAGTGGGCATATCTGTCTCTGGGAAGGTCCCACAAACGGTGTATAAAGGAGACTGCTCTAGTAAGTGCCTCAACCGCTATGGGGGGGGCAACTAGCTCTTCTTGAATAATGTCATGTGGTACTGATGCCTTGGCTCTAATAAGCCACGCAATCATAGAGACTAGAGGCTTCTCCATACCTCCCCATCCATCAGTGCGACCTTTCCTCCTGTGGTGGTCCACGGAAGGCCCCCATATCTGAACTTCGTATAACAATGCAGAAGCCACTAGAGTGTCAAAAAGCCAAAGTTCGTCCGAGGCTCCCGAAACTGGATTTGTGAACACATCCTCTCCAATCCACCCAATGCTGCATAGGCTCTGGTCATTCTAGTCTCTGCTGCTCTCCTCAATGAAAATATAGACACAGTAAAGATCACCCCTAGATAAGTGTAAGCATCTATATACTCCACTGTCTCATGACCGTATGTGAATGTCGGTGCTGATCTCCTAATCCACTGTGGGGTGGTGCTAAACACTATAACCTTGGTTTTGCCAAGGTTGAGAGACAAATCACTATCATGAGAAAAGTTGTGAAATGCATCCAAATGACGCTGCATCCCCTCTGGAGAGTCAAAAATCAGCACAATATCATCAGCATATAACAATAGTGGAATCCATGTGCCTGCCAACTGGGCACCTCTATCACCATCTCTCTCAATGTAGTCTGAAACCTCATCCGCATACATACCAACTAGCGTAGGAGATAGTGGGCATCCTTGTTTCACCCCGATAGTGGAGTGAACTAAAGTAGATAGCCCCTCTGACGTTCGTATATGTCCCACGATTGACCTGTATAGTTCCATTATCCCCCAAATTAGCTCTATGGCACTCCCATCTCCTGCAGCCTGCACATCAATCTAGCTCTAGGTACTGTGTCGAATGCTTTGCGGAAGTCCACAAAGCTACAATAGATCCGTCTCCCTTGTGGCCTGCCCTCCTCAATAATGGCTCTGAGTGTCAGAATGTGATCAAGAGTAAAGAAACCTGTCATGAACCCTGCCTGCCCTGCGACTGGTACACCCTCTCGCTCTGCTCATCTACTCAGCTGCTGGTTAAGAATAGATGTGTACAACTGTGCCAGTGTGTATCCAATCATGATAGTGCGGTAGTTCCCATGCTCCATAGGGTTTCTAGACTTGAAGATAGGCACAATAGTGGATAAGCTCCAAGTATTAGGCATGCCCTCAGTCATGGCACGTTTAAACATCATCGCTATAAGCTCTGCAAGCAACTCCCTTGAATGTATAAAATGCTTTGCTACCAAACCATCATTATCCTATGCTCTCGTGGTCCTCATCCTATCAATGTCCCTCTTCACCATCTCAGCGGTGGAAAAAGCACATATGTGTGGGCATGACTAAGGGGGTTCGAGAACTTAGTCACAAGGGACACCCATTTTTGGGCTTCCCGTCCCCACTTTTTTGTCCCCATTTGCCGTCAAGCCCTCTTTTTTACACAAAGTCCATTTGAGCCATGTCCCCCGTCCCCACTCCTTGGGACTCGTCCTTGTGACTGTCCGGAAGAGGTGGCTGTCCAGGCACTATGTACAAGGATGATGCATACTGGGCCTAGGCCTCTGTAGAAGTGATGGCAAGAGGAGTGGAGTGCTCATGGAAGAGTCTCCATGCCTCACCTGAGTCTTGACTCAAGAATAGCTGATATAGGTCCTGCTCCAATCATGCCAGAAATGCTCTCTTCTTCCGCCAAAGTAGGTGTCAGAAGGCAACCTGTGACTGTCTGTGAGTGATGTCTCCCAAAAGCACCTCTCTCTGGCTCTCGTCTCGCTGCACTCCTCATCATACGAGCTGTTCTGGGGCATACTCCCAGAACATCGTCTCTGCCTAGGCTGTGTGTGTGGGTATGCCTCTACTGCTGCATCATGCGATATCCGTGTCAGTATAGAAGTGAGCTCCTCCAGAGGTTGCCGTGGCTCCTCAGTGCACAAGCGTCTGTAAATCCCATCAATATAGATAGAGTCAGTCTCTCGAGTGAAGGTGTAGCGGGTCGCAGCTCCTGTAGCTTGTGTGCTACACTGAACTGGAAAGAGATAGTCATCGACAGAAGGGCGTGATCCACTGCTATGCCAACAGGTCTGGGTCCAACTGTGAGGTCTTGGATACTAGAGATAAAGCTCCCTCAACATCTCCTCTGAAGTATCATAAAATACTGTCTGTTGCTGAGCTTTGAAGTCGCCGAGGATGATAATGTCACCATCTCTAGAAAACTCCCATATGTCATCATCCAAAATAGCAAAGGGGGATCGCTGTCCTCTAGGTATTGCATACACAGATGTACCAGGAGGAAAGTAGCATATAGCAATGTATAGGTATCTGCCTGTCTCAGCTAGCAATCTCACCCACATGTACTTAGCCTCCTCATCTCTGCGGGCAATATGTATCAATGTTTGCAACTCCTCCATGAATAAATCTGCCACTCCCCCTGAGCCCCGTCCTGTGTGCTCTGATCGATTCTCCTTTCTGCAAGTTGTCTCCCATCTGTATCCGCTAACCCGTGGCAGGGACTATCCAGGGGCATAGTGCGTCTTTGAGTAGGATGATGTCCCTTCCGGTGAAATTTTCCTCAAAAGCAGCGTAGAGACCCATTACAATTCCAAGTAGCAAGTTTGAATGTGGTCCCATAGGTCTCGTGTTGTCATGCGGAGCGCTTTTCCATAATGACCTCTCTCCCATCTCTATAAAATGCCACCTTTCCTTTCTCTCTGTCGGTCCTTATCTCTGGCATGATTTCTTTCATATGAGCAATCTGTGAGAGTGTGAGGTCATCCCCAAGAAGTACCCCCGTTTTCTTTAGTGTAGGACGCCTCTTCAAGAGGGGGAAAGAAGGATCAATGCTCTCTTCTTTTGAAGTCTCCCCATTCCCTTCTTCCGTGTAGGAGAATGGAGAGAGCTTTTTATGAAAAATGGATTGGCAGGCAAATTTATTGAAAAAGCTCTCTCTATGAACTTTGTGATGGATTCCCCAATCTTATGCAAAAACCTCCCTCCGCCAAATGATGAACCATGATGTTGCAGGTTGTCACCCAAAATCGTGCCGCCACATTAAAAGACATTGCTATGGAGTGGCGATTGGGTGGTTGAAGGTCTTATGTGCACTTTCAACAGTGTGCCTACACACAACCTACAATACATGTGCAGACAAGTGCATAAGTCTAACACGCGAGGGCGTTATATGACTCCTGATTACTTAAAATAAGCAATAGATTTTCACCTTAAAATAGAACTGAATAAAATATGAGCATCAGACTAAATGATGCTGGATAGAACTTCTCTGATGCAATGCACGCGGCGTGGAGGTGGAGAGAGAGAGAGAGAGAGAGAGAGAGAGAGAGAGAGAGAGAGAGAGAGAGAGAGAGAGAGAGAGAGAGAGAGAGAGAGAGAGATGTACTTAAACATTCAATAGAGACAATCACACCTCATTCGACATGTTGCAGCAGGTGTGTGTGTCAACAAGACCCTTCATGCTTCATCCGCAATTGTTCTTTTTAGTAATTTCTCAATTATCAATTCTCGACAATGACAAGAGACGGAGAGAGACAGAGGGAGAGCAAGGCAGAGAGAGAGAGAGAGAGAGAGAGAGAGAGAGAGAGAGAGAGAGAGAGAGAGAGAGAGAGAGAGAGAGAGAGAGAGAGAGAGGGGGGGGGGGGAGAGAGAGATTAGACGAGAAAGGATGAATCACGATGTTAGAGCCGGGAACTTGTGATTGGTAAGCTCAACTACCAAGAAAGTAGAACCACAGTGATTGCAAGTTTATTGAGAAGAGTTAGAGGAATATGAAAAATCCACATAATTACGAAAGACTTTACAAAAATTATCAATCCACACACTATTCGAGTAGATATTTGTCATATCTACTCCAGTTTAGTGGCTGGAGGATCTAACTCCACAATTTTTGGATGTGGCTGAATCAATGATGCTTCCTGCAGTGCAAGATCCACCCACTCAGCAAGTTTTCTATCTTGCTCTTGAATCTCTCTTAGCCGCTCGGCTTGCAGTTTAAGAACAAAGCGCAGTTTGTTGGAGAACTCCTCGTTGCTCTCAAATATTGTCATCATTCGGCCCATCTCGCTCCCCAGCAAAGCCATTGCCCCACAGTCACCTCCGTATTGTACGACAACGCCGTTCTCATTTGTATATTGGGCAAGCATCTGCCAAAGAAACCAATGCCCACATTCTAGACCTCTTGCACGACAAACGACAATCAAAGACAACAGAAAAACTTTACTCCGATAAAGTGGCGGCGAAGTGTACCTCGCATAGATGTCCCATCAATCTCCTTCGTCCAATCACTTTGCTCTAGCCCATCGAACCAGGCATCGTCTAATGGTACGTCGAGGTGTGCTCTTCCCTCATTGCGGACACCAATAGTGTTTGCACAGTCCTATTATCCTTCTTGCATATCACTGTCTTGCAGACAACCACGTTTACGTGGCCTTCACGCCTTCCAGTTGCAACGGCAATATCATGCACCATTCCATAATTATGTGAGAGGCAGATGACTACGAACGCACCTCTGTCATCTTATGTAGACAGCGCTAGACGGGCAAGCTGTCCAAACTTGCACACCTCCATTCTGTTCCATTCTGGCACTTCAGAATTTGACATTCCATACAAAAATGCATTGCAAGGCAAAAAACAATGGAAGCATTCACTTTAGAATCCACGGCTGATCCTTCACGCAACAAACGAAGACATTTCTCCACAACGTGTGGCCTCACAGAGCTTAGCAAGGCCATCTTCAAGTCATCTTCTGTCTTGTCTTAACCAAAATGGACAATCTGAAGATGGTCGCTATCCCTCTCTGCAAATACCTCAATCAACACAAGTTAGATCTCGAAACGCAACGCAACTCCGATTCAAGTTTGCCACGTATTGGTTGACGGGTATGTAACCATTGGCAAGTGTGAGACATGCAATATTTCTGTTTCTAAACTCGTTGCAAAGTCCACCATCTCCTTTGCTGACATTCCACTTCTCTTGCCTGATCACCAAGAAACGCACAAATTTCAAAGTGAATAAAAAAATGTTCACCATTTGGATGTTAGTAAACATAATCACGTTTCTCTTTTAAACGAGTCGCCCCCTGCGAACCTTATGCCTCCTCGGATTGATCCATGTGCAAAGCAGTATCGTATAGGTTATTTAAAACTAACTCTAACAATGGGGGCAGGTACTATGCAATTATGAAGGCATCAACTTTCACACCTGAGGTGTTGTATCAAATCCCTCCAATGGAGGCCTTTAATGTCCCAAAATGATAAAGTGCCCCCGACGCCCCCCCGCCGTAAAATGCGATGATAGGTTGTACGGACAGGCCATGTGGCAGCAATACGGAATCCCGTGTTTCATGTTGACTGCTGACGTGGTAGGGCTATACGGATTTCCGTAATTCGCGCTGCCTGCTTATTGGGGCAGATTTTAGACCAGATGCTTTTGGGGACTATTTGCTTTTGTGTTTGAAGCTTTTGGGGGCTCTGCTTTTGGCATCCCTTGTAAAGTTTATAAGAGCCCCTTGGGCCTCACTTTGTAGAGCATCTGGATGCAAAGTCTGAGAGTAGAGGTCCCTCGGGAGTTGTACTTTGCAATGATTAATGTTAAAGAAATATCGAAAGGGGCGCCACACTTTGGGGCCAATACCTCATGCTGCTGTTTGACGTACGAGGACAACTCTGTTGCGGATTTGGAAGGAATTACGTCTTGCTTTGATTTGCAACGCACCTTCATGTGTCGAGGGGGTAGAGAGGCAACTACTTGTATGGATTAAGAAGGCCATCAGCTAGGCGAGAGGACACACATTGATTGGGCTAGATAGGAGGATGAGCCAGCATGCCCTTTACACCGTTGGTCAGATGCTTCCTTGGTTGGGGCACAAGTGATTGGCACTACCTACCAAGGTTGTACCAATACGAACGTGTGGAACCGTATTGTACGGTACGTCCGTATGGATCATACAGTACGGTGATTTTTAAAAAAAAAGAATTTAAAGCCCTTTTAGGCTACTGGACTCTGGATATCGATTTGAAGCAATGTTTCTACAGTTCTGAGTTTATTGTTTTGTTCAATTGCTTCATGCTTCAAGGTTTGTCATTGTTCTGAGTTCTCTTGTCAGCAGATAGAAATGTTTTTACGTTGTTCAATGTATATTGTTTCTTGAAGGTTGGTACTTGTTTTGAAGTTAAGTGAATCTCTAGTGGATAATGTGTGTAGTAATGTGTCCCCAAGTACTTTGCTTGATATAGATTGGTTAACCCTCTAACGAGGAAAATAAAATTTTCTTAAATTTCCTCTCATTTATTGTTTTTTAACAAAGGTACGTATTTTTACGTACCTAAAAAATTTATCCATACAGCATGACGTACAGTACGTACAGTCACGACCCGTACAGTACGTATGGTACAACCTTGCTACCTACGGGATCCGCGGAGGGGTTTCTCCCCGTATCAGAGGTTGATGAGGCTATTCCACCCGGCTGGGACGCCTTCATCGCAGGATCCCTTCTCAAAACGAATGGTGGGTGTACTTCGATCCTCACTCGAGAGACCCAATTTTTACTTAGCAGGGGACTCTCGTCTCTAGTATTGTGGAGACTAGCCATCATGGACGTCACATTAGATTGGAGTTTCAAGGTTAGGTTTTGCTTGAATAGTTGACTTCCATTGGCAGCTTGTTACAGTGGTAGGCTCTTGCTAGAGGAGGTCATGTTTTCACTACTAAGGAGGCACCACGTTGGAGACTATGGATTTGGCAAGGAAAGCCACTTGTATAGCTAGGATTGGGATCCTGGTGAGTGGGAGTTGCCCTTGTTGATGGAGGAGCCCCTCCATCCTTTTTTAGAGTACTCCTCTCCCTTGGGAGGAGGCTTCTTTTGTAGACTCGGCACCCTCCTCACCGTCCACGCCAGTCTGAGGTATGGCAGGATCAACGCATTCTTCCCGCTTTCCAAAGACAATTTTGGTCATGCATTTGGACCCTCCAAATTAGCCATAGGATATGTTTTTAGCCCATCGTTATAGGCCTGGACACCCCAAACCTAAGATCTTCTACAACACACGAAAGAGACTGCAAATAAATGTGAAAAACTTGAATAGATAGAGAGAGAAAAGGAGAGTTGACCCAGCACTACGTAGTTTCGTGCCTACATGCACTGCCCCCAAAGACTGGCGCCCCTTCTCTATATTTCTTTATAATTAAGATTCGCAAAGTACAATGTGCGAGGGTCCTACTCTCAATGCTCCCAAGCTTATCTGAGCAAAGGAGAGGCCTTGGGCACACTTATAAAGGTCCTTGGCCAAACTCAAAAGCAATACATGAAAAGCTATGCTTCTAAAAGTTTTTGGCTCCAAAAACAAGCGCCCAAGGGCTGTCTGTATGTGCTGCCACGTCAGCAAGGGATGTCCGTAATCTCCGCCGCAAATCGCAAAGTCCGTATGAGCTGTCACGTGAGCACCTCTATGCAAATTTGGGTGTTAGCTTTATTTTGAGAGAGAGAGAGAGAGAGAGAGAGAGAGAGAGAGAGAGAGAGAGAGAGAGAGAGAGAGAGAGAGAGAGAGAGAGAGAGAGAGAGAGAGAGAGAGAGAGAGAGAGAAATGAAATGAAATGAAATGAAATGTTATATTAACGTCTTCAAAAGGCCAAAATGACCTATGAGACCAATCAGTTACAAAATAGTGAATCTAATACCATGTCTGGGTACAAAAGAACTAGAAGTGGAACAAAATACTACTACTACTACTACAATCTAAAACTACGTGGGTGTAGCAGCTGATACAATAGGTCCCCGGTAAACTGGATGTAACAGTGTGTGAAACAAAGATGGAAGAAATGGTGAGGATCCATCCTCATCTGCACTCTGGATGTCGAGAGAGTATGGCTCGAATCTTCTGTTGTAGTCTCCGTCGATGCTGTGTAGCTCCTCTCCTCAGTCGCGGTGGTCTGTATCTCTGTAGCTCCAATGCTCGGTCGATGAGAGTGCCAGTAGTGGTCGAATGAGTGTGGGACGAGCTCTGCAGTGGTGGCTGCTCCTCTGGCTGTCCCATATCTAGTGAAAAGAAATCTGTAATGTGTCTCTGGGACTGCCTCTCGCTAGCTCTCCCCAGTAAAGTGTCTCTACACCTGTGTAACTCAAGTAGATATAGTCCAAGACATCTCTGATCCTCATAACTCATGACCCTAGATAGAGGACCAAAACCCTCTCTGAATAAGCAGTGGAAACGCCCCCGTATCTCATAGAACACTGTGCAATGACATATGTAGTGCAACTCTGTCTCTGGCTCTCTCTGGCATAATCGGCATATCCTGCTGTCTGCTGGTATCCCTCTGAATCTACCAGTCTCAATCTCGAGCTGATGTGAGGATGTGCGTATCTGACCAATGGCACAACGCAAACCATGAGACATATGTGTGTCCATGTAGCTGGGTCGAATCACAAACCCATCTACTGTGAGGTGGAGAAGATGCTCTCTATAGAAAGCCATCTTCGTGCTCAACTCCTGAGGCGGCTCTATCCATGTCCTCCTGGTGTCGAGCTGGATCAGGTCCTGACGAATGAGTCTAGTGATCTCCACCCGTGTAAGAGACAGCGAGGGTGCCTGAAGAGAATACTGGAAAGGGGGCAACCTGTCCATGGTGAAGCCATGCGTCTGAAACCATGAAGTCATCTGTGCATACCAGCATGAAGTGTCCCCCTGTAGAGCTAACTGTCTGGAAGACTCAAGGGCCAGTCTAGCATATCTGTCTCTAGTAGTATCCCATAGGCTGTGCACAAAGGACACTGATCTGGTAAGCGCCTCAATCTCCATGGGGGAGGCAGCTAGCTCTGCTCGAATGATCGCGTGAGGTACGGAGGCCTTGGCTCTAATCAATCGGGAGATCATAGATACCAAGGGCCTCTCCATACGTCTCCAACCATCCTGGCCTACAGAAGGTCCCCATACCTGTACCCCATACATCATAGCTGAGCCTACTAAAGTATCAAAGAGCCATAACTTTGTCCGAGGTTCCTGGAACTGAACCTGCAAACACATCCTCTCCAAGCCTCCCAAGGCCGCATAAGCTCTGGTCAGTCTAGTCTCTGCTGCTCTCCCCAAAGAAAACCTCGGCCCAGTGAAGACTATCCCAAGGTAAGTGTATGCATCTGTATACTCCACAATCTCTTGACCATACGTGAAGGTCGGTACCGATCTCCTGATCCACTGCAGTGTGGTGTTAAACACCATGACCTTGGTTTTACCAAGGTTTACAGACAATCCACTATCCTCTGCAAAACTGTGTAATGCATCCAACTGTCGCTGCATACCCTCTGGTGAGTCAGAGATCAAGACAATATCATCAGCATATAACAACAATGGGATCCACGTCCCTGCCAGCTGGGCACCTCTATCACCCTCTGTCAATGTAATCAGACACCTCATCAACATACATACCAAATAGAGTAGGAGACAATGGGCAACCCTGTTTCACCCCGATAGTGGAGTGAACTAAGTCAGATATCCCCTCTGGGGTGCGTACATGTCCCATCACTGATCTGTATAAAGCCATAATCCCCCAAATCAACACTGTGGGCACCCCCATCTCCTGCAGTCTGCGCATCAGTCGAGCTCTCGGTACCATGTCAAATGCTTTGCGGAAATCCACAAAGCTACAATAAATCCGTCTCCCATGTGACCTGCCCTCCTCAATGATAGCTCTGAGTGTCAGAATATGGTCAAGAGTGGAGAAACCCCTCCTGAAACCTGCCTGTCCCTTTGCCCGTACACCCTCACCCTCTGCCCAGTTACTCAACTGCTGCTCAATAATGGATGCATACAATCGTGCCAGTGTGTGTCCAACCATAATAGTGCGGTAATTTCCACGCTCTGTAGGATCACCTGCCTTGAATATAGGCACAATAGTAGACAACCTCCAAGTCTCAGGTAATCCCTCACACATGGCACGATTGAACAACACTGCAAGAACCTCCATCAGCATATCCCTAGCATGTATAAAGTGCTCCGCTACTAGACCGTCATGATCGTAAGCCCTCTTGGTCCTCATCCTGTCAATGGCTCTCTTTATCATCTCAGTGGTAAAGAAGGTGCTCGTAGGTGGACATGGCTCTGTAGGAAAGAGAGAGAGAGAGAGAGAGAGAGAGAGAGAGAGAGAGAGAGAGAGAGAGAGAGAGAGAGAGAGAGAGAGAGAGAGAGAGAGATGAAATGCAATGAAATGACATATTAATGTCTTCAAAAGGCCAAAATGACCTATGAGACCATCAGATACAAAGTGGTGAATCTAATACAATGTCTGAAGTACAAGTACAAAAAGTACTGAAAGTAAAAAATGAAAACTGAAAATGAAGAGTGAAATGTGAAATGTGAAATGTGAAAATGTAGAGTAGGCCCTCAATGACAATCTGGGTGTCGTGCTAGAATGCCTGTGATCCTCTGCTGGAGTCTCCGTCGATGGAGTGTGCTCCTACGTCTTGGTCGTGGTCGTCTCGATCTCCCGAGCTCAGTCGCCCTGTCAATGAGGGTGCCTCTGGTATGAATGCGGGTACAACCCTGTGCTGGTGGTTAGTCTCTTGGCTCCCTCGATCCAAAGAAGTCTGTGATCTGTCTTTGTGGCTGTCGTACTCCATGTCTCCTGAACAGACTATCTCTATGTCATTGTAGCTCAAGTAGATATAAGCCAAGGCATCTCTGATCCTGATACCTCATGACTCTATCTAGGGGTCCAAAACCCTCCCTGAATAAGCAATGGAAGCGCCCTCGTATCTCATAATACAAAGTGCAGTGGCATATGTAGTGTAGCTCTGTCTCTGGCTCTCTACCGCATAGTTGACATATCCTAGACTCCGGTGGTATCCCTCTGAATCTACCCGTCTCAATCTCCAGTTGGTGTGAGGATGTGCGAATCTGACCAATAGCACATCGCAGACCATGAGACAAATGAGTGTCCATGTAGCTCGGACGAGTCACAAACGTGCCAATGTGTTCCCTATCATAATAGTACGGTAGTTCCCTGGCACCGTGGGGTCCCTTGCCTTGAAGAGAGGTACAATAGTAGATAATCTCCAGGACTCGGGTAGTCCCTCACACATGACACGGTTAAACAACCGCGCAAGAACCTTTGACAGTAAATCTCTAGCATGTATCAAGTGCTCTGCGACCAAACCATCATGATCATATGCTCTCCTAGTCCTCATCCTGTCAATGGCGTTCTTCACCATCTCAGTGGTAAAGAAGGTACTAGTGGCTGGACATGGCTCTAGAGGGTCTGGTAATGGTGGTTGCCTAGGTACTGTATATAATGATGCTGCATACTGACCCCAAATCTCGGGAGAGGTAATCACTGGAGGAGGTGAGTGCTCGTGGAAGAGACGCCAGGCCTCACCTGAATCTCGACTCAAAAAGAGCTGATACAAATCACGTTCCATCTGGGCTAAAAAGGCCCGCTTCTTCCGTCGCACTAAACGCCGAAGGGCAATCCGAGACTGTCTATATGTAATGACTCCAAGTATAAGCTCGCTCTGAATCTGAACTCTCAGCTCTCTGCACTCCTCATCATACCAACTATTCTGAGGCATGTTCCCAGAACGTCTTCTCTGATCTAGTTGAGTGTGTGGGTATGCCTCTGCTGCTACCCCATGCAAGATCTCCGTCAATAAAGTGGTGATCTCCTCCACTGTATTTACAGGCTCGGCTGCCCACATCTGTTTTTAAATCTCTTCCACATAAATTGAATCCGTCTCTGGTGTAAAAGTATACCGTGTGTGTGCAATCCTTCGTGGTGGTGTTTGAGAGGCACTATACTGGAAAGAGACTGAAAAAGTCAGGAGAGCATGGTCCACTGCTACTCCAAGAGGCCTAGGACCCACACTGAGATCCTGAATATTAGAGATGAAGCTCGGTGAAGTCATGACATAGTCCACTGTACTGGCCCCATGTCTGTGTGGAAAGCATGTGAATCCCCCAGACAAAGGAAAAATCTCTAGACCATTAAGTATGGCCAGACCATGCGTGGTTGTCATCTCCATGAGATATCTCCCATACTCTGTGTGCTCTCTATCCTGTGAGTGTCTGTCAAGCCCCATCTCCAATATATCCATCTCTCTAAGCATCTCCTCCGAGGTATCATAAAATACCGTTTGGGAGTTGGCCGTAGGAAGAAGAAGAAGAAGAGAAGAAGAAGAAGAAGAGAGTTTTAACGTCGTAGAGAGAGAGAGAGAGAAGAAGAAGAAGAAGAAGAAGAAGAAGAGAGATTTAACGTCGTAGGAAACTACCCCAAGAGACCTTAAAGATCTAGCCGACGAGAGAGAGAGAGAAGAAGAAGAAGAAGAAGAAGAAGAGAGTTTTAATGTCGTAGGAAACTATCTCAAAGATCTAGCCGACGAGAAATTGAACTCAAGACTTGCTATTCAAGAGGGAAATGGCATAACCAATCTACCACTCTTGGGTGATAGAAAGGTTATACCATTTTCCTCTTTTTATTAGCACACACACACACACACACACACACACACACACACACACCCACACCCGAGAAGAAGAGAGTTTTAAGTTTAAACGTCGTAGGAAACTATCCCAAGAGACCTTAAAGATCTATCCGACGAGAAGTTGAACTCAAGACCTGTTATTCAAGAGGGAAATGGCATAACCAATCTACCACTCTTGGGTGAGAGAGAGAGAGAGAGAGAGAGAGAGAGAGAGAGAGGAGGAGGAGGAGGAGGAGGAGGAGGAGGAGAGAGTTTTAACGTCGTAGGAAACTATCCCAAGAGACCTTAAAGATCTAGCCGACAATACGGAATTTTTCAGCTCTGATATATTAAGTTGTTCACGTTTTGAAATTTTTTGAGGTGCTGAACTTTAAGTGGGTCGAGTTTCTTCTCATCTGGAAATTCTTCAAATTTGGGCGGAATTTTTCAGCTATGACATATTAAGTTGTTCATGTTTTGAATTTTTTTGAAGGTGCTGAACTTTATGTGGCTCAAGTTTCTTCTCATCTGGAGATTCTTCAGATTTTGGGCCTTGGTATATGTCTTGTATATGATTTATGTTGTGCTTCTGTTGCAGTTGATAAATACAAATTTTTATTTTTGTTTTAAAGGTGGGTGGCGTTGAGGCTGTAGAAAACATGCCACATTGCATCAACAACTGCTATGACCTCGAGGGATTTTGGAAGAGCTGGCATGCATCCTACAATCGTTGGCTTGTTAGGTTGGTCAGGATTATTGTTTACTGACATATTGAGCTAAAGTACACATTAGTAGCCCTGCAGAACTATGTTCGCTGCAATTGTAAAATCTCTAGAGAAGTAGCAGCAGACAAATTATTTCAGTAGGCTCCAAATGCTAGTCGAAGTTTTGGGTGATCAGAGTACATAGTACTTGTTTTCCTGCCTATCTGAGGCACATATTAAGGCATCATGTCCAATTGAGGATGCTTGTCTGGGGAAACTAGTTGTAAAGTGCTGGCTTCAAGATTTGATCATATCTAGCTTGATGGACAAGGGCTACATAGAACTCGAATATAGCTCATCTTGTTGTCTTTCATAGGTATTCTTTCTGCAGGAAGCAGGCGCAGTAGAAGGCTCTCATGTGGGAGCATGTTTTCAATCTACACATTAACCAGACTCAGAAACACACCAACGAAACTGTGTTTCCCATAGATAGAGTGTAGTGCCTCATAACCAAAGTTATCGGTCCATCTAGATCCAAATTAGATAGTCTAGATTCTTTTGAATGGGGCAGAGGCCCTTACAATACAGAGGTTTTTTCTTTCGATTGATCTCTTGCCATTTAACCAAACAGACTAACCAAACAGACTAAGGGCTCTGTCTATCCAGCAGATTCTTATCAGTGTGCAAGAGCATTTCAGAATAGAACTGTTGAAATCCACATTTCCATTTGTGTGCTTGTAACTCTTTCCCAAGATTTAAAGGTTATCCTGAAAAAGGGGGGCAACTAGCCCATCTTCAAGTCCCTAGTTTGGTGTTGACTCAATTGTTCTTTCTTTCCCTCTTCTGTTGGGCTTGAGATAAGGATTTCATTTATTTAGTACATTAACACCATTGTGCACTCGTGCTTTGTGACATTGCTTTCATTTTATTTTCAGCTCCCTTAAGAGTGGCCTTGCTCCATATTCCTCAAGAGGTTCTCTGCCATCATGTTGTCCCTCTTTAAACTTTCATGTCCTCTATCTATTAACCGACCCCCTTTGAAGACCTTGCACCTATGGCCAAGATGACAATAGCTCTCCCCTTCATTTTCTCTTATATCTTTGGGTGTGTTTCCATAATGATCTGCAAAAGTTTCTTGCTGATACTGGCCCTTTAAGCACCATCCTATTCTTTATGAATGTTGCTTTGTTTGCCGCATCTTTGATTGCACAACAATCATCCTTTTTTGTGGGTCTCTGCCTATTCTCCATGGCCTTACAAAGGTTTTTTAAGAGTTTAATGCATAACTCCCTGCTATTGTCTTCTTGATTCTCAGAGATGCTGGTGGCCTGGATGTTAAGTTTCTTTTGTGTCACATCTTAGCCTTCTCGAGTGTGGTGTTTATTCGTAATGTCTAATCCCGGTGTCTCTTACCTCACTTCGTCCTTGCTTTATTTTGAGTACGTCCAGTGATGCCTTCCGTGTTCCTTCCATCCATGGTTTTGGACAATTCTCAGGCGATCTCTTTTATGGCCTACGAATCAACGTGGGGGGTTTCCCTCTCTTTACAGGAGGTTGGCGATCTTATAGTAGCATAAGCACGCCCTTTAGTAGCTGAATTTTTTATTGCATTGCAGTCTTCTTCTCGTAGGCCGCCTCCAACTTGGGGATCTGTTCCAAGGGCCTATATGCGTGGTGCTAATGCTGTTCTCCACTATCTTGTTATTTAGATTGATGAGGTTTTTTTATGTCTTTTCTCCATAGTGTGTAATTTTGCATCCATCTTGTCCTCTTTAATCTGTGAGCTTGTGTTTGTTTGAAATCTGAGAGAGAATGAAAGAAAGATTTTTTGAAGTCTCCTAGAGGCCGAAAGCGGCCCATGAGACCAATCTATATACGTGTGACATGTGCGTCCTCTAGGCTTTAGCTACCTAGAAAAAAAAGGAGAAAGGTACAAAATGAATTAATAACTACAAACTGAGTGAATAGAGGTAGGAGACTAGGAAGACTAGATGTCTACATGGGGTGACAGAGGGACGGAGCCTTTAACATTGAGAACAAAATTATATGTACCAAAATGTCTGTAGGATATCATGTATGGGTAGGTACAGGGTGAGGAGCCTATAGCACAAAAGTGAGCACTATGCTCTAGTGGCAGATGCGTTGTCTGGCAAGCCACATATATTTGTTGTTACATGAGTGCATCATCAAGATTTTGATGCGATTGCGAGAGCAGTATGCTACAATCCTGGATTTTGCTTAGATCTTGGAGAGTGGGGAGACAATTTTAGGCTATTCTCTGTGGGAAAGACCATGTTGTGTGTGACACGTGGTTTGATGCAGAGGGTTTTGACGGAGTGTCACAATCCTCCTTTTATTGGGCACAGGGGCATAGAGGCGACGCTGAAGGTGTTGATAGATGCTTCTATTGGCAAGAGCTCAAGAAGGATGTGGATGAGTTTGTGCGTACTTGTTTGGTATTTTAGAAAATGAAGTATGACAAGCATAAAGTGATAGGACTCGTACAGCCTTTATTGATTCCGGATTGACCTTGGAGAGTATAGCAATGATTGTTTTTTTTAATCTTCCCAAGACTCGAAGTGGGCATGATGGTATTTGGACTATCGTGGATAGAGTCAGCAAATAGGGTCATTTTGTACGAGCGAAGAAGACAATGAAGGCCAATCATTTGGCAAAGTTGTTTATCTTGCACATCTTTCGGCTACGTGGGATGCCTAAGTCTACTATTTTAGATAGAGACCCCCCTTTACCGGTTTGTTGGCACAACCTTTCGGCAAAAAGGGAGGGTGTATGCCGAGGGAGTTTCAGCCCGTGTACAACAGAGTACCCTTGAAATTTTGGAAGGTATGTTTTATTCTTCTTCTCTTTAATCTATAGTCGCCTTATTCTTCTTCTTCTTCTTCTTCTTCTTCTTCTCTCTCTCTCTCTCTCTCTCTCTCTCTCTCTCTCTCTCTCTTCTTCTTCTTCTTCTTCTTCTTCTCTCTCTCCCCCACCACCACCTCAAAACGGATTGAAAGCCAGTGCCAACGTCTGTCTCTAGATGCCTTGTTTTGGAGTGTAGTGTGTGAGAATGTGGGCACTATGTTCAAATTTTCTCTTCTTTTTATTCGCAGATCGATGGACAGCCAGAGATTACCAACTCAGTGGCTTTAGACTTCTTATATATTTTTGAAAATAAGTACTAGTGGCAGAAGCATTAACTTGGTGGAGTTTCCCTATAACAACGTAGTTCACACTTGGACGGGAAAGGCACCATTTGAGATTGTTGAGGGTGGCAAAAAGGTTCCTCCTATTTTGTGCACCAAGGACAAGATATTCCAAGGAGATCATTTTATACACACAATTTTTGTCCGATCCGTCATTTTCCACGCGTGGCGAAAAAATAATAATTTTGAAATCTAGGGACACCATCTTTCTCATGTGTGCGTTCTGCACTGCATCCGGCTAATGTTCTCCTTATCCTAGTATCCGGACATCGATCAATTTTCTTGATGGCACACAAATTCATAATAGTTCTATGTGCACAATAAACATTTTTATTCATTTACAGTGTTAGCCAAAATTATTACATCCCTCTGGCTTCTACAATTGTCCTCAATTGTAGGGCATCAAGATAATTATTGCATCATTTCCAATTTTTGCTTGAGGAAGATCCATAATAAAATCCATGGCAATACTTTTTTAAGGTACTTTGGGTATCGGTAGGTGCTGAAGTAAGCCATGAGTTTTATGGCGATCATACTTAGTCTTCTGGCATGCAACACAATCAACATATTAATCTTTGCCAGCTCGTAGTGTTGGCTAGTAAAAATATCTTTCTAATGCTTGTGTTGTGGATATTATGCCTTTATGCTTTACGTAAGAAGAAGCATGTGCTTCATCCATTACTTTTTTCCTAAGTGAACACGCCACAGAGGGCTCGATGGAAATAAAAATATCATTCTTGATAAAATAAGGGAAGATTTACCGGTTTGTAGTTGTTGCCATCTTCCACTAAAATCAGAATCTTCAATTGTAACATGCTTGCACAACCAAGCGAGAAATCAATAGCAACACATGAACAAGAATTGCAATAATTGAACTTGATATGAGAGAGAGAGAAATGAACATGAAATGAAATGCTATATTAACGTCTTCAAAAGGCCATAATGACCTATGAGACCCGAAAGTTACAAAGTGGTGGATCTGCTACAAAGTGGTGGATCTGCTACAATGTCAGAATAACAAAATAACCTAACAACATTACAAAGATATCTACTATGGGGGCCTAAGCTGGTCGATGTGAGCCGAGCATAAAACTAAGCGGGAAAATTTGGGTGGCTTGTTGGGATGGGGGAACCAAGAATGAGTGGAATTTCACGATCTTTAGGTCATACTGGTGGCAATAGCCCAAACAAGGGTTCTTCAAAACAATTAGCGTACTCTTGTAAGAAGTGTAGATGACTTTGATCTTCAGTGGATAAAGGAATAGATGCATGTGTAGAATTAGAGTTTGCATAAATGATGTAAACAAAACGAGGTCTCTTTATTAATTTCTTGACGGAACAAGCAGATACAAGGGGTACAAATTAGCCCTGAAATTTTACATCCAATTTTATGTGTTTGTCTCTAGTGAGGAGGATCTCTCAATCGCGGGCGTGAAGACGGGTATCATACTTATGGAACCAGGGCATCCCTAACAAAACATCACAACCTGCTAGTTCCACAGCATCTAGAAATCCTTGGACGTAGACTCAGCATGAGCCCACTAAGGGTGTAGTAGAACCATAAGTTCCATTCACCATCTGGACTTCAATGGGGTTGCCCTTTGCTCATCTTTGAATGCCAAGGCGGGCGGCCATGTTGGTGGAAATGAAGTTTTTTACTAACCTAGGCTCTACAAGGCTGTGATGCTCTTCGACGAGGTTTGGGATCAATCCTACAGAAGGGGGAGGCTTCTTCTTGTTGTTGTTGTCGTTGTCCTGAGTGTTCTGTCATTTGACAAGAATGTTACTGGGTGGGGTAGGATGGATGGTTTGGTTACATTCCTTGAAGGTGTGTTCTCTACGACCACACTTATAGCATCTACCTGAGTCCTGTACTCAGCCATCTGTTGAGGAGCTAAAATAAAGATGCCTATTTAGGGTTTGGGAAGAGCTCGAAGCTTGTTGTCGTGGAGTGGAAGAAGTGTTGTTGGGGAGTTTGGTGCATGAGTACATAGAGTCAGTGTCTATTGAAGAAAGTTTTTGTCCTTTGGCTGTTTTTGTTGGTGTAATCGAGGACTATTACAAATTTTTCAAGGGGAGGGATGTCACAAAGTGATGACGTAGCATTTCCAATTGGAAGAGAAATGGCCGAGTGGACAAAAGAAACTGAGCCATCCAACTGAAAGAACTTATGGAGCACAAGCCAAGGGGCCTAAAATCCTAAAAACCAGAAGCTTCAAGTTTGCGGCTGATTTCCGTAAAACGCGCTGACATGATGACATGGCAAGCAATACGGACAATGACGTGGCAATATTGTACGGATTTTCTGCGTTTTGCGCTGAGGATGCCACGTGGCATGTTGTACAGATTTTCGCAAAAAGCGTTGGCCATTTTGAGCCGGTTTCAGCGCTAGCTTTTGGGGTTTAAAGCTTTTAGGTGAAGTGCTTTTGGGCTTTGCTTTTAGGAAACCCTTGTAATGTTCATAAGGAACCCAAGGCCTCACTCTGGAGGGCATGTGGATGCAGGCTCTAAGAGAAGAGGACCCTCGGGAGTTGTACTGTTGCGAGTATAATAATAAAGCAATACGGAAAGGGGCGCCAGTCTTTGGGGCGAGTGTTTTTGGGTGTGGAACTCCGTCATGCTGCCAAGTCTACTACGAGATACGAGGCCGCTTTCACTACTTGTTCAGAGAGGGCTTTGGACCACTCTCTAGAGTCATGGGGTACGAGGACCAGAGATGCTTGGGTTTGTTTTTGCTGGAGTTGCGCAGACATAGAGAGAGCCTGATGAGAGGAGAGGCTAGCCACCCTCAGAGACAAATCACAAACTTCTTTAGAGGAGACATTGGATACCAGGAGGAGCTACTACCACAACAGAGCCCACACTCGCCTCGCACCAGAGGCACATTGATCTATTGAGGGACTGAGCTGGGGAGATCCAGATGCCCACGACTGCGGAGGACTACACAGTATCGACGGAGGTTGCATCAGAGGATTCGGATCACTTTGGCCGACAATGCACGACGCTCGGTCAGACTACTGACCATGGAGGAGATTGATGAGATCCACGAGCGATCGATGTTGGATTTGCTGTGATTAAGCTAACCCAGCTAGCTAGCTAGTCTCACATCTGGCAGCTTAGGATTCCATAGTATTCTTATTTTTGTTACTAAGACTTTGTATTAGATCCACCACATTGTAACTTTCTGGTCTCATAGGTCACTTTGGCCTTTTGAAGATGTTAATGTAACATTTCATTTCATTTCTCTCTCTCTCTCTCTCTCTCTCTCTCTCTCTCTCTCTCAAAGTTAAGTGATTTTGTTGTTTCTGTTCGTGTTGCTATTGATTTCTTTCGTGGAGTGTCCAAGCCTGTAACACGTGCATCGATATTGGTAGGATCGTGCTTCGATTTGCAGAGGGCAAGGAAGCAGTCTCTGCTTTGGTACCACTATAATTTCTTCCGACGACGGACCAGATGGAAAGAGAGAGATACCTACAATCTACACACTTGGCAACGCTTTAAGTACTCTAAAACCACTTTAATTATTGTGAAAAAGAGAGAGAGAAATGAAATGAAATGTTATATTAACGTCTTCAAAAGGCCAAAGTGACCTATGAGACCAGAAAGTTACAATGTGGTGTATCTGATACAAAGTCAGATTAACAAAATAAATTAAACTAGGATAACAAAATATATATATTGCGGGATCCTAAACTAAGCAGTACAATGTGAAGACAATATGGGAGGGGAGTAGAGATCCATCTTCATCTGCACTCTGGACGACGAAAGAGTATGGCTTGAATCCTTTGCCATAGCCTCCTTCGAAACTGTGTAGCTCCTCTTTTCCATCAGGGTCGTCTAGATCTCCCTAGCTCCAATGCTCGGTCTATGAGAATGCCAGTACTGCCGGTAGACCTCTCGACCGTTGGCTGCTCCTCTGTCTGTTCTTCTGGGTGTACAATATCTAGTGTAAAGAAATCTGTGATCTGTCTCTCGGGATGTCTTCTTCAGCTCTCCTCAGTAAAGTTTCTCTATGCCTCTGTAACTCAAGTAGATATAGCCCAAGACATCTTTGATCCTCATAACTCATGACCCTAGATAGAGGCCCAAAACCTTCTCTGAATAGACAGTGAAAACGGCATATCCTGCTATCTGCTGGTGTCCCTCTGAATCTGTCAGTCTCAATCTCGAGCTGATGTGAGGACGTGCGTATCTGGCCAATGGCACAACGCAAACCATGCGAAAGATGCGTGTCCATATAGCTAGGTCCAATCACAAACCCATCCCCCGTGAGGTGGAGAAGATGCTCTCTATAGAAAGCCATCTTTGTGCCCAACTCCTGTAACGGCTCTATCCATGTCCTCCTCGTGTCCAGCTGGATCAGATTCTGACGAATGAGTCTATTAATCTCTACCCGTGTCAGAGACCTCAAGGGTGCCTGTAGAGAGTATTGAAAAGGAGGCAACCTCTCCATGGTGAAACCATGTGTCTGAAACCATGATGCCATCTGTGCATACCAGCATGATGTATCCCCATTAAGAGCTAATTGTCTGGAGGACTCTAGAGCCACCCTGGCATATCTGTCTCTTGTAGTATCCCACAGACTGTGTACAAACAAGACTGATCTGGTAAGCGCCTCAATCTCCATAGGGGGGGCAACTAATTCCGCTCGAATGATATCATGCGGTACGGAAAACTTGGCTCTAATCAGCCGAGAGATCATAGATACCCGGGGCTTCTCCATACGCCTCCAACCATCCTGGCCTATAGAAGGTCCCCAAACCTGCACCCCATATAACATAGTAGAGGCAACCAAAGTATCAAAGAGCCATAACTTTGTCCTAGGTTTCTGGAACTGAACCTGCGAACACATCCTCTCCATTCTTCCTAGAGCCGCACCAACTCTAGTTAGTCTAGTCTCTGCTGCTGTTCTCAAAGAAAATCTCAGCCCAGTAAAGACTACCCCCAGGTAAGTGTATGCATCTGTATACTCCACAATCTCCTGACCCATTGCGGTGTGGTGTTAAACACCATAACCTTGGTTTTACCTAGGTTTACACACAATTCACTATCCTCTGCAAAACTGCGTAGTGCATCCGAATGTCATTGCATACCTTCTGGTGAGTCAGATATTAGTACAATATCATCAGCATATAGCAACAATGGGATCCACGTCCCTGGCAGCTTGGCACCCTTGTCACCCTTTCTGTCAATGTAATCAGACACCTCATCAACATACATACCAAATAGAGTAGGAGACAATGGGTAGCCCTGTTTCACTCCAATAGTAGAGTGAACTAAAGCAGATACCCCTTTTGGAGTGTGTACATGTCCCACCACTGATGTGTACAAAGCCATAATCCCCCAAATCACCTCTATGGGCACCCCCATCTTCTACAGTCTGCGCATGAATCGAGCTCTTGGTACCATGTCAAATGCTTTGCGAAAATCCACAAAGCTACAATAGATCCGTCTCCCATGTGCTCTGCCCTCCTCAATGATGGCCCTGAGTGTCAGAATATGATCAAGAGGGGAGGAACCCCTCCTGAAGCCGGCCTGACCCTTTGCTCGTACACCCTCGCCCTCTGCCCAATTACTGAAGTGTTGCTCCAGAATAGATGCATACAGCCGTGCCAATGTGTGTCCAACCATAATAGTGCGGTAGTTCCCAGGCTCTCTAGGGTCACCAGCGTTGAAGATGGGCACAATATTAGACACTCTCCAAGTCTCAGGTGATCCCTCACACATGGCACGATTGAACAACACTGTGAGAACCTCCATCAGCATATCCCTAGCATGTAAAAAGTGCTCCTCTACTAGACCGTCATGATGATATGCCTTCCCGGTCCTCATCCTGTCGATGGCCCTTTGCACCATCTCAGGTGTAAAGAAAGTGCTCGTAGCTGGGCAAGGCTTGGTAGGGTCTGGAAGGGGTTCCTGTCCAGGAACTGTATATAATGATGTCGCATATTGGCCCCACACATCAGGTGAAGTAATCACTTGGGGAGGGGAGTGCTCATGGAAGAGTCACCATGCTCTCTTGAGTCCCTACTCAAGAACATCTGATATAAGTCTCGCTCCATCTGAGCTAGGTAAGCTCGCTTCTTCCGTCGCACAAGGCGTCGGAAAGCAATCCGAGACTGTCTGTAAGTGATGACTCCTAAAAGAAGATCGCTCTGAAGCTGGGCTCTCATCTCTCTGCACTCCTCATCATACCAACTAATCTGGGGCTTGCTCCCAGAATGTCGTCTCTTGCCTGGCTCACCGTGTGGGTATGCCACTGATGTAGCCCCATGCAGTGTCTCAGTCAGTAGAGTGGTGCACTCCTCCACTGAGAGGCCTGTACCATTTGTGCCAGTTGTGCCTTCCAATAGACGGTCCCAGATCTGCTCTGTATAAACGAAATCAGTCTCTGGTGTAAATGTATAGCGGGTGTGTGACCTGCCTCCTGATGTCTGGGTTGTACTATACTGAAATATAACGGACAGTGTCAAGAGAGCGTGATCTACTGCTATGCCCATTGGCCTGGCTCCCACTGTGAAATCCTGAATGCAGGGGACAAAGCTCGGTTGTGTCATAACATAATCCACTGGACTTGCCCCATGTTTGTGTGGAAAGCATGTGAAACCGGCTGCTTCGGGAAATCGTTGTAAGCCATTAAGTATGGCTAATCCATGTGTAGTCGTCATTTCCATGAGGTATCTAAGAAGAAGAATATCCTTGTTTTTGAAACTGTCCTCAAATGCACCCACGTCCAACCTCATAGACCCATTACAATTCCAGGTAGCCATCTTCAGTGTGGTCCCATAGGTCTCGCACCGTCATGCAGTGCGTCGCTCTAAAATCACCACTCGTCCATCTCTGTAAAAGACTATCTTTCCCTTCTCCCTTGCCGCTGTAATCTCTGGCATTACCTCTCTCATATGTGTGAGCTGTGAGAGAGTCAGGTCATCCCCGAGGAAAATACCTGTCTTTTCGAGAGTAGGCCTCTTCCTTCTTCTCTTCCAACGAGGGGAAGCGTAGTATGATAGCTCTCCCCTTCGAAGACTCTCCCGTGCCGTCACTTTTCTTACCTACCCTCCATGCCTTTGTGTGCAAAGGCTTCTCCATCCCCATCATGGATGTAAGGCTTGTGACCTCTTTCTCCACATTGTTTATGTCCTTGAGACCGGTCACTCTCACGTGTAGTGCTCGCATCCGCCTTCTTTGTTCCTCTTCGAGGGTCATGTTGATAAGCATCGGTGTACAAGGGGTTTCTTGACCTTTCCCTTTCTTGGCGACCTCAATCCATTTTTCGGCCTCGTCCGCCTTTTTCTGTGTCCTTGTTATCAGCTCGGTCCATGAAGATGTCTTTGCCACACTCAGTTTCTCTTCCTCTGTGATCATCCTAACCTGTTCCTTGATTTCATCTATTACCGAGGGCTGAAATTCGCCTTCCTCTAGTCCACTGCTTACTCTATCCACAAGTTCCTGTTTAAGGGCAGAGACTTCTTTTTTGAGTGTCCGTATCTCGGCGTTTGGGTTCTCCTGTTTGAGGGCTGAGACTTCTTCTTTGAGTGTCTATATTTCTGCGTGAAGGCTCTCTTTCTCCTCCTTCCATTGTGCGCCTTCATTGAAGACTATCTGAAGGAGGTTGGCCTTCTCCTACCACCATCTTTCCATCTCTGTTTTCCACTCCTTCATTTCCCTCTCCATCTGTGCCATCCGCTTGTTTGTGAGCATGAAGGTTGCCTTTGCAGGCGACTTGCAAACAGGTGAGACATTGACAGCTTCCGCGTCTTGTGCCAGGTCCTGTGCAGGGGAGATTGCTTCCATGTTTTGTTGTTCAAGAGATGTATCGGGCGCACTTACTCGCGGCCTCCTACTGGGTCAACTCGCGGCAACAATTTCGCATCTGCCAGAGCCCCGCAGGCTCCCTGTATGTCTGACCTGTTGCCCCCTCATGTACTCGTGAGGAGGACCTGTGCCACGGCCCAGTATGGGCGCCTCTGATAATCAGGAACAGCCTCTCGCTGCCCCTCTGTCTGGCTGTAAACAATAAGTCCTGCAACCCCCTGTGTAAGGTATCCGCAGGCAGCACTGCTCGCTGCTGCGTGTGCATTAACCAGCCCCTCAGGCGACCCGTCTCTTCTGGAGCAGGTCTGCAGCCCCGAAACCTGCTCTAGTGTGATGGCGTATCTGCTCACGGCCCCCAGAGAGAGAGAGAGAGAGAGAGAGAGAGAGAGAGAGAGAGAGAGAGAGAGAGAGAGAGAGAAAGAAAGAAAGAAAGATTTTTAACGTCTATGTCAGGCCGAAATCGGCCTATGAGACAGATCAAATGTACATTGTGTGTATGTCATCCGTCTATCGGAAAGACAAATGAAACAAAATTGATACAAAACTGAACTGAATGTAGGTAGTGGAGTATCTGAGGAGGGATGGAGCTCTATCTCTAGGGGTATATGCATGTCTGTATGCTCAAGGTAGTACAATCATGAGAATGCATCAAGCTATCTAGCTCCATCCGATACTAATGGGGGGATGTAAGATGTGGTACATGGGTGGGTCTGGTGCCAAGGCTACCCGGATGAAAGCTGTCGGGTCAGCCCTCATCTGAGCCACTCGCTCCTCAGTGGCACGTCGCTCCCGGGCTCGGATCTCCTCGATCTGTCGGTGGTGGGAGCTCGCGCCCCTGTAGCCTGTGACTCATGGTCGTCGTCTAGCTCGGTTCACCTCCGCCTGTGGGAGTGTCACTCCCCTCTGAGTGTCTGGTGAGGGGGGGGCGGAAATCCTCTGAAAGAAGTCTGTGAGCTGCGACTGTCTCCCCTCTGTCTGTGTAGCTGTGTGTGGCTGTAGTAGTGTGTCCCGATGGCTCTGTATCTCTAGTAAGAAACGTCCGAGCTGTCTCTGATCTCGAGATTCCATGATCTCTCGGAGAGTGGGCTGTCCTCTAAATAGGGCCTCATACCTGCCTCTGATCTCAGTGTATGCTCTGCATCTACATACAAAGTGCTCCTCACTCTCCACCTCCTCTGTGCAGGCTCTGCAGATTCGCTCCCCCTTGGGAACACCAGTATGTCTCCCGATCTCAATCTCTAACCTGTGTGAAGCCACTCTCAGCTGACCAATCGCCACCCGTGAGCTATGTGGCATATATGTGTCCATGTAGCGTGGTCTCTGTATGAACCCCCCAGACAATATGGTGAGAAATTGGTCTCTGTAATCTGACATCCTCGTCCCCAAGCTAGGTGCCTCCCAGACTCTCCTAGTGTATAGCTGCCACAGATCCTGTCTCAATACCAAGTTCCTCTCACTGCGAGAGAGGTGAACATATGGTGAGTGGGGGTCGTACTGGAATGGTGGTAGGCTCTCCATGTCAAGACCGTGTCCCTCAAACCATGCTCTGACCTGTGAGTACCATGCTCTCTCATGCCCACTCTCTGATAGCTGTATAGCTGCCTCAAATGCTCTACGGGTAAGTCTGTGAGGAGGTAGCTCTCTCATCCTCTGGATGAAGCAAACTGTCTGGAATAGTGCCTCTACAACCATAGGTGGTGTGGCGAGCTCGGCTCTAATAATGTCGTGTGGCACTGTCTTCTTGCTGCGGAGCAAGCGTGAGATCATATATACCTGTGGTCTCTCAAGTTGTGTCCACTGGTCATCTGTCAATCCTGGTGCCCATACTGCCGCCGAGTACATCAAGGCCGGGGTGACTAAGGTGTCGAAAAGCCACCTCTTCGTGCGGGGCTCCTGAAAGTGTGCCTGGTGGCACCTCCGCTCTAGCATGGCCAGAGCTGCATATCCTCGGGTGAGCCTGTCAACAGCAGCCTGCCTCATAGTGAAGGGTCCTGGTAGGCTGGTGAATGTGATGCCAAGGTAGACATAGGAGGTGACTACATCAACCTGTCCTCCTGCTGCTGTGAAGGTGGCGGCGCTCCTCACTGCACTGGATGTGTGAAAGATCATAACCTTGGTTTTGCCAAGGTTCACAGTCAACCCCCTGTGTGTGCTGAATTCGTCCAAGGCCTCAAGATGGCGTTGCAAGCCCTCGGGTGACTCTGAAATCAACACAATATCATCAGCATATAACATGATGTGGACCGGAGTACCTGCCAAGTCGCTCCCCTCTCCCCCTGCTCGCAGTATGTAGTCGGAGATCTCGTCGATGTATAGCCCAAAGAGTGTCGGGGAGAGTGGGCATCCTTGCTTAACACCAATGGTGCTAGCAATGGTCTCTGAAAAACCGCCTGGGCAACGAACCCGACCCGTCACCCTCTCATAGAGAGCATATATGGCCCAAATCATCTCTGTTGGTACCCCAATGCTGTGAAGGCGCTGGAAGAGTCTCTCGCGTGGGACTGTGTCAAAGGCCTTGCGGAAGTCCACAAAGCAGCAGTAAAGCCTCTTCTTCCGCGCCTTTGTCCCATCAATGAGGCAGCGCAGAACGAAGATGTGGTCAATGGTGGAGAAAGCTCGTCTGAAACCTGCCTGGCTTGGAGCTCGTAAACCCTCGATCTCTGCGTAGCAGCTGAGCTGTGCCTCAAGTACTGCTCCATATAGCTTGGCCATCGTGTGGCCAATCATGATAGTCCTGTAGTTCCCTGGGTCCAGGGTGTCGCCAGATTTGTGGATAGGCACTATGGTGTGCTGTGTCCACTCCTCTAGGAAGCCCTCCCCTATAGCCCGGTTGAAGACATGTGCAATCAACAGGGCTATAGTGGAGGCCGCATAAATGATGTGCTCACTCTGTAATCCAGTATGGTCAGCTGATCGTCTGTGCTGCATGCGGCGTATGGCCCTCTCTACCATCTCTGCTGTAAAGAAGGAGGAGCACGTGGGGCGAGGCTCGTGTGGTTGTGGAATAGGAGGCTGCCCTGGCAATTCATAAAGTCGCTCTGCATAATCATGCCATATCTGTGGATCCTCAATAGCTGTAGTCGGACGTGGCTCGCGCAGGGTGCGCCATGCTGTCGCGCTATCCATGCTCATGAATAGGCGGTATAGCTCAAGCTCCTGTGCCTCTTCGAATGCTCGCCGCTTTTGGCGTGTCAGCGTCTTCATATGCCGTCTAGCCTCTCTCTCTGTGATCTCTCCTAAGGCTCGCCGTGCATGGAGGCGTCGGTATAGCTCTCTGCACTCATCATCATACCAGCGGTTCTGAGGCATAGCCCCGGGGGGGGGGAGTGCGTCCTGTGTGAGTGGTGTGTGGAAAAGAGCTAATAGCTGAAGTGTGGAGAACGGAAGAGATATGTGATGTGAGAACTGAGAGTGGTGTGGATGGGTGGAGGAGACATAGGCCATGTTCGACCTTGGCCGAGTAAATAGAGGCTAGCTCATGTGTGAAATGGATGGTGGTGTGTGGAGTGTGTGTTGTGGAGCTGTGTGTGATGGTATCTCCGGTGATGGAGAAAGAGAGGTATGTGTGGTCGGCTCCGATGGGTATGGGTGGAATGGTGAAGGATGTGATAAGGTGTGTAGCCTCCCTGGGTCCCAGAATATAGTCGACTGTACTCCCCCCTCCTTCTGCAACTCCATGTGGCATACAAGTCAGGCCCCCTGAGGTGGGCCACTGGACCATCCCGTTATAAATAACGAGACGGTGCTGGGAACCAAGTCGAAGTAGATGTCGTCCGTAAGCTGTGACTGGAGCTCTGTCTGCTGTGTCTCTCATAGTAGCCTCCTCATCTAGAGTGTGTAGTGTCTCTGGGTCCTCATGGTCATATGTCTCACACTGCTCACTACGTGTACGAGCATTGAAGTCTCCCATAAGGAAGACTTCACCCAGTGTGAAGTACTCCATAATCTCCTCCGTGAGGCATGCGTACGGTGACTCCTGCTCAATAGGGGCGAATCTGGAGCCTGTGGGAGCAAAGTAGCAAAGGGCAATGTAGACGATCCTGTCTCGTGAGAGCTCGAGGCGAATCCACATGTAGCGGGCCTGTGGGTCCCGGGCAACAATCTGTAGTCTGCTGTGAAGCCCCTGTCTAAAGAGTATGGCCACTCCTCCTGAGCCGCGAGTGGTGTGCTGGCGCATACATCCTCGATGTAGAGACTCCCACTGGAATCCATGTATCCGTGGTAACCCTCTCTCCGGGCTCTCGTGTGTCTCTGTAAGTAGAATGATGTCTCGACCTCTCATCACCTCCTCAAGTCTCTCTGGGTGTGTCCATAGGTCTCCATTGCAATTCCAAACCGTGACATGAATCTCCTCGTGTGTCCCATAGGCCGCGAGTCCCTATGCGATGGTCTTGCCATCAATGATAACCCTACCATCCCGATATACTGCCTTCTTCCCTTCTTTGCGGGCTTGGTGGACTCGAGGCATGCACGCGCGACGGTGATCTTGTTGCATCTTTGTGAGGTCATCATCAAGATAAATCGGGGGGCCGTCTATCCCTCTCAAGATGACCCTCTTTCGGAGGAAGGAAGTTCGAGACTCCTCGGAGGCGAATTGGAGGATGAGAGCTCTTTTCTTTGGATCTTTGCCGGCTCTCCAAACTTTGGAGAAAGGGATCTCTTCTTCCTTGTATCCCACTTTCTTGCATAAAGCTTTCCCATCGCTTTCGGGTGTAGACCCTTCTTCTTCTTTGATGCCGGTCACTCGCACATTGAGACGGCGAGCTTGTCGCATCTTCTCCTCTTCGATGGTTGTGTGTACGATGAGTACCTCATCTTTTTGGGCTTCCTCTCTTGCTACCTTCTTGATGTTCTTTTTGACCACTTCGACCCATCCTTCTTTGGTGGCCTCTAATTTGTCCTCAATGCTTGCGGTGAGGGCTTTGGTGATCTCCTCCTTGAGGGCTTCCTTAGCCTCCCCTTTAATCTCTCCTTCCTCGGGGGTGAGGGATGTGAGGGAAGCATGAAGGAGATCGATTTGTGCCTTCATCTCTTCTTGGTCTTTCCTCCATCTCTCCCTCTCCTTCTCGTTCTCCCGTTCCCTTCTCTCCTTCTCCTCTTTGAGATTTTGGATTTCCGCTCTCATGTCCTCCTTCTCTTCGTTCCATAGCTTGATGAAGTTGGCTTTCTCCTCCTTCCATATTTCTCTCTCCATCCGCCATTCCTTCATGTCCTTCTCCAATTGTGCAAGCCTCTTATTCGTGAGCATGAAGGACGTTGTCTTCGTTGTCGGTGTCGGCGTCTTGATGATGGGGGAAGACATGGTTGGCTTCGTAGCTACCCTCTCTTCATATTGTGAAGAAGAGGGGAGAAGGGGAAGAGAACACTCAGCTTGTGTGTATGCAGGGGGCAGCGGGCAGGGGATGGGGATGGGGTGTGTGTGTTCAGTGGATGGGCTGGTCGTCTTGGCGTGCAGGGAGCAGCGCACGGGGGGGGGGGGGGGGGGGGGGGGGGGGGGGGGGGGGGGGGGCAGCACACAGGGGTGGGGCAGCGCGCAGGGGAGACAGCGCGCGGGAGGGAGCCACGCGCAGGGAGCAGCGCGTAGGGGAAGCAGCGCGCAAGAGAGAGAGAGAGAGAGAGAGAGAGAGAGAGAGAGAGAGAGAGAGAGAGAGAGAGAGAGAGAGAGAGAGAGAGAGAGAGAGAGAGAGAGAGAGAGAGAGAGAGAGAGAGAGAGAGAGGGCCTGCTCACTGTCCGCCATAGACCTCCTGCTCGCGGCCCCCACACACAGAGAGAGAGAGAGAGAGAGAGAGAGAGAGAGAGAGAGAGAGAGAGAGAGAGAGAGAGAGAGAGAGAGAGAGAGAGGAGTAAAAGAAAATACCAATTTTATGTCTATTTTGATTTTGTACAGATATCTTTACATTCCTCTTGGAGGACAGCATTGGAGAATCTTGAACATCTGGATCATATTTACCTTTGTTGCAATATGGCATGACTTAGAATGGTAACAAGCAAAGTTTGCAGCTGTTGTTTTTGAATCTTGTCAAGAAATCTAGTCTTTTGTATTCCTAAGGAAAGGTTGCATGTGATAGCTATTTGCAAGGAACATGCATACTCATGCCATCAAAGAATGGTTTGAGGTTTTTGTCATTAAAAAAGTGCTCATAAAATTTAGTTCTTGTCAGATCAACAAACTTTCGCTTGCATATATATATATATATATATATATATATATATATATATATATATATATATATATATATATATATATATATATATATATTGGTTCATACAAAAGGCTTCCTTTTTCTTCTTTTTTTCCCGAGAAAAAGATCCTTCTATTAGTTAATGAAAACTGCCCATAGGGCTACAACCACCTCTGCAAGAGAGGGCTAGAACAAGCATGATCGGGAGACTCTCCCAATGAAAAAACAGCATATATACAGTGAGGCTAAATCAAGAGATGGGAGGAGGGAAGAGCCACACAGGTGGACAGTAGTGCCATCTGAGCACCCCCTGGACTATGGTGTAGAAAGGCTCAGGGCGCCAGAGTCGAAGGAAAGCCTCGTGGCGCTCCCGCATGCGGTCGGAGCTGCCCTGTAGTCCCTGAAGTTGTCCTCTGAGAGTATGGATCAGCTCTAGCCAAAAGTCACGAACAGTCTCTGCTGGTGGCACAGGGCGAGCCTCAAAGATGCGGAAACAGCGGGCCAGCCAAATGAACCAAAGTGCCACGCTTCTGATGAGCTCCCAACACTCCTCTCTCTCACTGCACCACTCCTGTGGAGTAAGCTCTGTAGTAGCAGGCTGGAGTGTAGGATGCCCCCCTTGTATCACTATCATCCTGTTGGTGGAAGATAGCTCAAACTGAAGTGTCGGGCCCGTGAGGGTGGACCAAACCGCTGCCCCCCAAGTGTATTGTCGAGCCGTGGAGAGAGCAGGCATCAGCCGAAGAACTCGTAGCCACACCTGCTGGGCCGAGGGACAGTCCCAAAGACAGTGACGTTGACTCTCCACCAAATGGTCACAAGCTGCACATGTGGCCGAGAGACCACTATGCACTAGCGAGCTCCCTACTGCTGTGGCTCTATGTGCGACCAGCCACTGAAACAAGGTGACTCGCCTCGGCTGTCTGGAGTCCCACAACCTCTCCCAAAAGTCTGCCAAGAACTCGACTGTGAGACTCTCCTCCTGCCAATGACGTGCTGTAGCGGGGAGGGCCTCTCTCTGTGCTGCTAGTATATGACGTCCCAGTCGAACGGTGTACTGAAAGAAAGGGACTCCTGGGTGGTCTGCAGAAGAGAAGGGGTCCCTCCATAGCCACTCACTAGGATCCCACTGTACTCGTGCCAGCGGACAACACTCCCAAGCCCATAGCCTCCAGTGTCCTGTCTCAAGAACTTCTGGGTCAGGGTCTATGACGCAGGTCCTCCCACAGATGCCCACTACTCGGATCCTCTGAAAACAGCACTCTCCTACCTGCGGGGCCTCTACTGCAACTCGTAGTCGTCCCCCACCCTGAAGCTCGAAGAATAGGGCTGAGAAAGACTCAGAGCAGGCCCTGACTGAAATGAGAACCTCCAGTCGTGTGAAGGCTCCCATCCACGGGGGTGCTACTGGCTCGAGAGGCGTGAGCCACTCAGCTGGAACTGACTCTGAGATGTCCTGACACATGCTCTGCACCCCTCTAATGCCCTGTAGCTGGAAACCCTACACCTCCTCTGACAAACCTTTGAACTCTAGCCAGTCACCTAGAGAGCGCGTTGGACCTGCTGCCATGGGACCCCAAGAAACATGAGGCCGACTACCATTCAAGTGGCCTCTCTGAGTGCTAACCATGGGGTTCCATACGAGGGGCTACCGTAGGCGCTCCTCCGTGCACGTCGGCTGTCTCTGCTCCAGGCCACGCTGTAAGAGCTCCCAAGATGGAAGCAAACTCACAGCGAAGCGGTCCTCCAGTCTCTTGCTCAAACCAACTCGGCGCAACTCTGTAAAGATCCATCTGGTCGAAGGTTGCCAAGGGCCTTCTGACTGAGGCACCCTGGCACGAAGCCTCTGCAGCAAGAACTTGTTCCAGGGCTCCTCTCCTGGAAGAAGTCCTCTGACTACGAACTTCCCAAGAAGGGCTCTGCTCTGCTGTGCTGGATCAATGATCCCAAGCCCTCCCTGAGAACAAGGAAGTGTGATGACCGACCAAGCCACCTTGGCTCGGGCAATCTGAGTGTCACGACCTGACCAAAGAAAGTTCCTGATCAGCCTCTCTACCTGGCTGATACAAGAACTCGAGAAGATCGAGCAAGAAGTGATGTACCACATAGTCGCCAACAACACCTGGTTGGCAACTACTACTCTACCAGCCAACGAAAGTCGTGCTGAGCTCCAATGTAATAGCTTTCTCGTGATGGACAGGAGAAGAGGAGCAATATGTTGCACGGGGGACAAGTCCAAACCAACCTAACAACCCAAGTACCGAATTGCAGTCCCTGGGGGAATCCACTTGAAACCCTCGCCTGGCATCCAATCTGGCAGAGGATCATACCAAGCGAGAAAGCCACTGTCTTTCTCCAATTGATCAGTGCGCTCGATGCACAACAAAAGGTCTCCAAAGCCTGCTCACATCTATGTAGATTGGCCTCCTGGCCCTCTAAGTACAAGGCTGAGTCATCGGCAAACTCAACGTCCACTAGCTCATCTCCCCGAATAGGGAGTGCTAAGCCCTGCAGACCAACTTGCTGTGACACCAAAAATCTGCTCATCGCCTCCGCATAGAACAGAAAGAGAAAGGGGGCAAGAGGACAACCCTGTCTGACCGAGCGTGTGAGCATGAAACGCTCACCTTCACCTCCTGCCAAAAGCACCTGACTGTGAGCCTGTCTGTACAAAGCTGACACCCCTCTGATCCAAGCATCTGAGAAGCCCATCCTGCGTAGAGTGCCCTCTAGAAAGTCCCAGTCAACTCTGTCGTATGCCTTCTCAAAATCGAGAAGAAGAATCACAAGGTCCTCCCCACGGAGCCGTGCCAGGGCAAAAGCCTCCCAGAAAGTGAAGATGTTGTCAAGGATACTGCCCATCCTGTCTGAGTCCCATGTATAAGGCTCTCGAAAAGTGGGTGAATCCTCAAACTCAGAGCCTTGGCAAGAATTTTGTAGGTTGAGTTGAGGATGGTGATGGGGCGCCACTGTCGAATCTCATCCAAGGAGCCACCCTCCTTTGGAATGAGGTAGATCAGGCCCTCACTCATGCTATCAGGCATCACTCCTGTGTGCAAAATGTACTAAAAGGCACTACAAAGATCTAGGCCAAGCAGGTCCCAGTACTCCAAGAAAAAGCTGGGAGTCAACCCATCCTCACCTGGACAGGTACCACGAGGAAGGGCCCTACGAGCCGTGTGCAGCTCCTCAAGCTGAAGTGGCATCTCTAGCCTTTGGTGCATCTCCTCTGTCACAAGACAAGGCATCTGTGCCCAAACCTGCTGCTCCCTGCATGCATCCTGCCGCTCTGACTGGGGCTCAGCTGATAGTAACTCACAGTAAAAGTCAGTAGCAACTGCACGCATATCCTCGGGCTCGCAAGCAACTGACCCATCGGGTCTCCTCAACTGATTGACTATGGCATGCGAGTGCCGAGGTCCCACTGTCTCACAAAAAGCCCCAGTCACTCTGTCACCCACCTGAGTCCACTGAGATGCCTGTCGGTGGATCGGTGGAAGGCAAACTCATGACGCCTCTCCTCTGTGCTAGCAAGCTCCTGTCGAGCCTGCTATAACTGCTCCTCCAACGATGGACTGTCTGGATGCTGCTCCTGCATCCTCTGTAGTGAAGCAATGCCTCGTCTGAGACGCTGCTCCTCCTCTCTCGCTGCTGCAGCCCGGCGAGCCAGAGACTCCTGAAGAAAAAAGTGGCTCATCTGAGCTAGGCCTAAGGCCACTCTGTCTACAGGTGGAGCCTAGCTGTCCATGCCCTCTGTCCAGAGAGCCTCTACCCTCTCTTTGAGTGCTGAGTCCAACAAGACCCGCTCCGGGATGCGAAGCATCGTGCTCCCACTCCTCTGCCTGTCTGCCACTGTGAGGATCACTGGTGCATGGTCCGAGAAGGATGTCCCTGCCAGAATGCCCACTGATCCCCCCAAGTCACTAAAGTGGTCACTAGTGTAGAAGCGATCTATCCGAGATAGATTCACTCCTCCCAATCTGCGGTCCGATCTAGAGAAGGCAAGACTGTCTCGAGGCCTCACAAAGCCAGAGTGCTGCCATGTATCCGAGACCCTTAAAGTCATACACAACCTCTCCCAAGCTGCTAACTTGACTCCATGCACAGTAGCATGGCTGCCTCCAATCCTGTCAGAAGGGTCCTCCAACATGTTGAAGTCCCCTCCTACACACCAATGGTCGGCCTGTGGCAAAGACTCAATAATCTGTGACGAAAACTCTGCACGAGCACTCGCCACATTGGGTGCATAGATGTTCAGGAAGCCCACAAGGCCACCGTGAACCTGCATAGTAATCCACTGAGCCCTGCCTGGCACAATAATCCCTCTGCCCACAATGGCCTGTTGCAATGAATCCGCAATGGTCATACATACCCCACCCTAGATGCCTCCAAGTCCAAAAGCAGCTGACCAAAAGGTATCATATCGTCCACGCAAAATCTGACCATATCGCCGAATGCGGCTCTCACACAGATGGTGCTCCTGAAGCATAAGGAGATCAATCTCTCCTCCCACAAGGCAACGTTGAAGCCCTTGACGCAATCGGCCCCGCTTCGCTGAAACTGGGGCCCACCTAGTCCCTGCACGTTCCATGAGACGATCCTCATGGTGAGCGAGAGAGAGCAGATGCTGCCGCAGCAGCAAGACGTGCTATCTTCGAGGCTGGCTTGGAGGGGGGGTAATCCACATCCGAGCGTCCTCTAGATAGGCGAGACTGCAGTGAGTGCCTAGCCCAAGCCCAAGCAGAGTGAGCCGTGCGTAAAGCAACCTCCTCTGTCCAGGAGTCCTCATGAATGTATACATAGCAAGGCAAACACTGTGTATCCGCAAAGAAGTACACCACAATGTGCCTACATCCTGCTGTGTCTGGGGGTGTCACCGCAAACTTGGCCAATGGCCACAGAGTCTGCAGCAAATCTGTAACTCCAAGTTCTCCCATGTGATAAGGGAACTCGAGAACCTGTGTATGCAACCATCCCAACACTGAGTCGAGGGACCACTCTGTCTCGGCCCTACCACAGGGGAAGGAGAAACCAACTGCTGAGTCCAAGGCCTCTGTCCCCCTAGCAGCGAGGAACAAAGCATGGACCCTGAAGCAGGCTACCTCGTGGTCTGCTGCGGAATCGCCGAGAAAGCCAGTGAAACCATAGTCGAAGAAGTCCCAGCGGCGTCGGAGGTCAATGCTCGTCAGACCACGAGGGATAGCTGCAAGGGAAGATGTCTGAATCTGTAGAGGAGGCCGCAAGAAGGGCTGACCCTCTCTCGCTAGGCGACTCGTGGCAAAAGCGCTGCCAAGAGATCTCCTAGCCGCCGGAGAGGGACCAGTCTCCTGAGTCGATTGTGGAACTGGAGCAGGAGGGGGGGGAGAAGGAGCTAGGGGGAGCGGAGGAGAAGAGGGGCGGGATGGAGCGACAGAGGAAGAGGAGATCTCCTAGCCGCCGGAGAGGGACCAGTCTGCTGAGTCGATTGTGGAACTAGAGCAGGAGGGGGGGAGAAGAAGCTGGGGGGAGCGGAGGAGAAGAGGGGCGGGATGGAGCGACAGAGGAAGAGGGGCGAGGTGGAGAGGCGGCGGGGGGGTGGGGGGTGGGGGAAATGAGGAGGAGGAAGGGAACTCTGAGGGGGAAGCGGCTGTCGAGGGTGAAGCGGAGGTGGAGGCTACCGTAGGGGACTCCTCCTGCTCAAGAGGACCAAAGCGGTTCCCCGTGGGAACCCACTGCTGCTGAGTAGGCACCTGGGGGCCACTCTGAGTGCCAGGCTGTCGATGCGGCCCTTGGCGTCGACGGCCACGGGCCTACTGCCACCCCTCCTCCGCTGGAGCCCCAGGCTCGGAGGGTGGCTCTGAATCTATGCGCTGTGCCGCTGACTGTGGTTGCGGCCCAGCCCTGGCAGGCTGGGGCTGAGGCTGTGGTGCAAGTCACGGCCTCCTCCGTGGACAGGCCTTCGCTAGGTGGCCCGGCAAATGAAGCACTGGTTCGGGAGGCCCGAGTACTCCACACTCTGTCTAAACCAACCCCCACTCACCCGAGGCAGAAGGATGACCTTCGGGAGCGTGTGGGTATCTTTGACCAAAACTCGAACTGAGGGGATGCCAGCCGCCTTGGCAGCTACTGATGCTGCCGTACGAGGTGTCTCCAGGACAGTCCCGATGGCGGAGCCGATCCTGGAAAGAAGTGGTAGATACTCCCTCCGTAAACCCGGAAAGCAGACTGAGATGGGGATGTCTGCCTCCTCTACTAGAACATCCGAAGTCGGGTCAAAACCATGTCGCCACTGTCGAAAGTGGGCACGTGATTGTCGGATGGCCAATGGACTCATAGCTATGACCTTGGCCGCCATCTCGGAGGTCTCAAACTCCATCTGATAGTAACCCCGTCCGAGAATCTGGACATGCAAGATCTTGCCCACCTCTGTGAGAAGGCGGGCTTGGAGAAGGTCTCGCAGCTCTCCTCTGCTAGGTCGGGTGCCGAGAATCTTGCAGATGACCGACGTCGCCTTCAAGCGCTCTACCTCTGCAGCTAGGCTCGCTTGCTCTGCCGGTGAAAGAGCAAGTCGAATGGTGGGCTTAGCGGGGTCGGGCAAGGGGGCTTCGAGCGAGTCCCTCTGTGGCGGAGCTGGAGCCTCCATCTGTGTTTACTGCTGTGTCGGAAAGGAGAAAAGAGAGAACGCTGTCAACGACCTTGACGAGCACTGTCCCAAGAGGAGTACTGCCAGTGCCAGCTGAAGGAAATCTTCGGGAAGGAAGGTGGGCGAAAAAACAAAACAAAGGAGGCTGCGGGGGGGGGGGGGGGGGGGCGCAATGCGGATATGGCAGTGGCAGAGGGGTAGCGGGCTGAGCGGCAGAGGCAGCGGGCGGGCTGGGCGAATGGCGGGTGGGGTAGTGGGCTGAGCGGCAGAGGCAGCGGGCGGGCTGGGCGAATGGTGGGCGGGGAAGCGGCTGAACGGCAGGGGCAGCGGGCGGGCTGGCTGGCACAGCGGGCAGCAGGTGGGGTGGGGGGGCGCGCTGAGGGGCTGCGAGCAGCAGCTCAGGCACAGGGCGCGCGAGGGCAGGGGGGGGGGGAGGGCAGCGATGGCGAGAGGAGGGGGGCGCGGCAGCAGCAGCGAGCCAGCAATCCTAAACAAAAAAACCTAAGGCTTCCTTTTTCTTGTTTTGATAGAAGTCTAAAGATCCTCCATTTCTTCTTGATATGAGAGTAGTTAGTAATTGAAATGTCTCACTTTTCATCCAGTATGTCCTCTAGCGACACACTTTTACCATCATGAATCTGATATCGGAAACCTTTAAATAATGGAATTGGTAGTGGGACCAGAAGATTTTTCCAAGCAGAGAGTCAACACTCAAGTCAGGGGGATGCCCTCTGCTATCCTTATCTCTATTTCACATGGGCATGGGTGGGAGGGGATCAAGGGCAAGCGTGATTTTGGGGCCAGCTGAGACATTGGGGCCATAGATCTGGCACCACCAATTTGCATGTACAGCCCCAGATTTACCAATCCGCCGGGAATAGTATTTTCTGCAGTTACGACACCAAGCGGGCTCCCATTTTAGATCAAGAAACACATGCAGATGGAGTGGTGAGACTACAAGGTTTCCAAGGGCAAGGTCCTGGGTTCAAGTTGCGGAGGATTGAAGGGTGGGGACTGTCCAAATTCATCTTTTTGCCTGAATTTAAACAAGTGCATTGGGCAGCCCTGTGCTCCCAACCGTTGATCCCCTCCCGATATGCCCATGTGAATTAAAGAGGAGGCTATGCTATCAGATCCAAAGAAACTCTCCTTAAAAGGTTGCCATTGCCTTGAAAGCTGTGTCATTTTATGTTTGTTTGTTGGATTTTGTTTTAGGTATTCTATTTTTCTGGTGTTTGTTTGTAGGTATGTGTGCACACGCACGATTGTGTGTTTTCTCCTCTTGCATACTACATACTAAACGACTGTTGATACATCACCTGTAAGATTGCATGTATGGAGTCACGCATAGGATGCTTCCCAAGTCCCTTGCATCAATTTAAATCTCAATTTTGTCTGAAGATTCCAATTTCAATGGCTTTCAAGCGGTTAGTTATGTAGAAATGTCACTATTGAATACCTCTTATGTCTATCTTAGGTTTGTGTCTTCATATTTAAGCAAGGAACCAGTGGAAAACTGCTAATGATGGTCAATGCAACTAAATGACTGCTGCGTCCAATTAGCACCTCCAATGTCCAATGCTTTTTGGCATTGTGACCACATAGATTTCTAAACGTTTCAACATTCTACAGGAAGCTTCTGTCCTGGGCTTGGGTAACATGCTTATTAATGGCTCCAGAGCTGGTTGTCAAATCTTTGACGCGAACAACTTGGGTAAGTTTGTGCAAGCGTTTCTCAAGATTTTCAATAAAGAGACATCTCTCAGAAATATCTTTGCAGGTGCAAAGAGTTCATGAAGCAGCCTTTTACCGCGAGCTTTGTGCAATTGGAGGTTCATTTAACATTACTGGTCTCATGGTAAGTGTTGTTTGTCTTTTCCTCCTCTCTTGAAATCGTTCAGAGAAAAGAAACTAGATTGTTTGTTTGCCTTCACACAGCTACATTGATGCCTAACTAGAAGGACAGACTTCTTGTGCTCTTAAATACTACTACTGAAGCTTTCTAGAATTTTCATGCAGACAGCTAATCTCATAGGATTTGTTGTGGGCCCTGAACGAATGCAGTGGCTTCTTCATACTTTGGTGGAACGAAAAAGTAAGAATTAAAAAGTCCTGTATTTGGATTGGTTAATGCTGAGTGGTTATAACACGCTTTAGAAAAGTTATATTGTTTTTTTTTTGCAAGCAAAAGATCCTTCCGTTAGTTAATAAATACTGTCCAAAGGCTACAAACCACCTCTACAAGAGAGGGCTACATCAAGAACATGGGGAGACTCTCCCAGTGAGAAAAAAGTATGTACAATGAGGGCTAGATCACAAGATGGGAGGAGGAAAAAGCCACACTGGTGACAGCTAGTGCCATCTAGGCACACCCTGGACCATGGTGAAGAAGGGCCCTGCACCCCAAAGACGCAAGAAGGTCTCCCGGCGCTCCCTCGTGCGGTCTGAGCTGCCTGGAGTCTCTCAAACAAACCCCTGAGAGTATGAATCAGCTCTTGCCAAATGTCACGAACTGTCTCTGCTGGTGGGGCGGGGTGAGCCTCGAATATGTGATATAGCATGAACCAGAGTGTCGGGAGCTCCCAACACCACTCTCTATCACTGCACCACTCATGGGGGATGAGCTTTGTGGCTGGCTGAAGTGTAGATCGACCCCCCTGGATCACTATCATCATGTTGGTGGAAGCCAACTCAAAATGGCGGACAGGGCCCATGAGAGTTGACCAAGCTACAACACCCCAAGTGTACTGTCGGGCTGTGGAAAGGGATGGCATCAGCCAAAGAACCCGAAGCCAAACCTGTTGTTCCATGGGGTTGTCCCACAAACAGTGACAATGACTCTTCAAAGGATGACCACAGGCTGCACATGTTGCCGAGAAGTTGTTGTGTACCAACCAACTCCCAACTGTTGTAGCCTTGTGCGCAATTAGCCACTAGAACATAGTAACTCTCCTCGGCTGTCTGTTGTCCCACAACCGCTCCCAGAAGCCTGACAAGAACTCAGCTGTGAGACCCTTCTCCTGCCAATGAAGTGCTACAGCTGGGCGAGCCTCGCTCCGTGCTTCCAGTATGTGTTGTCCCAAGCGAGCTGTGTACTAGAAAAAAGGAGTCCATTGGTGATCGGCTGAAGAGAAGGGATCCCGCTAGAACCACTTTCCCGGCTCCCATTGCAGTCGTTCAAGAAGGATCAATGACACAAGTCCTCCACAGATGCCCACAACTCGGATCCTCTGAAAATAGCAGTCTCCAACCTGTGGTGCCTCTACTAAGACTCTCTGAAGACAACCCTCTCCCTAAATCTCGAAAAACATGTGGGGCACTAACTCCGAGCAAGCCCTAACTGCAATGAGGACCTCCATCCACATGAAGGCCCCCATCCATCTAGGAGCTGCTGCCTCAAGAGGGGTAGCAGGTATTGCCTCTGTAATATCCTGACACATGCTTTGCACCCCCCTCATGCCTCGTAATTGGATGCTCTGGATCTCCTCGAGAACGCCTGAAAACTGTAGCCAGTCGTTTCGAGAGTGCGGGTTGGAGTCTCTGCTGAGGGACCCCAAGAAACATGAGGCCTGCTACCAACCAAGTGGCCTCTCTGTGTGCTAACCATGGGGTTCCAAACAAGAGGCTGCCTCAAGCGCTCCTCCATGCAAGTGGTCTAGTGTTGCTCCAGGCAACTCTGCAGCTGCTCCCAGGACCTAAGCAGGCTCGCAGCAAAGCGGTCCTCCTAGCTCCTGCTCAAGCCAACTCAGCGCATCTCCGTAAAAGTCCATCCGATGGACGCGCTTCATTGGCCGCCCGTATGAGGGACGCGAGCACAAATCCAATGTAGCAATAGCTTCTTCGAGGGCTCCTCCCCTCGAAGAAGCCCTCTGACCACAAGCTTCCCAAGGAGGGCTCTGCTCTACTGTGCTGGGTTAATGAGTCCCCGCCTCCTTGAGAACATGGTAAGGTGATGACCTCCCAAGACACTTTGGCCTGGGCTGATTGGGTGTCCCGCTTTGACCACAAAAAAATCATGATCAACCTCTCCAGCTGGCTGATGCAGGAGCTTGAAAAGATCCAGGAAGACATGATGTACCACATAGTAGCCAAAAGCACCTATTTGGCCACTACAACCCTGCCAGCCAAAGAGGGTCATGCTGAGCGCCAATAAAGCAGTTTCCTAATGGAGAGGAGGAGAGGAGCAGTCTGCTGCTCTGGAGTCAAAGACAACCCAGATAACGTAGAGATGTCCCTAGGGGGATCCACCTAAAACCCTCCTGTGGCGACCAATCAAGCATAGGAGCACTGCCAAGCGAGAGTCGCATTTTTGCTTCAATTGATCAATGCCCCTGATGCACAACAAAACACCTCAAGAGCATGCTCACACCTTTGCAGATTGGCCTCATGGCCCTTGTCACAAACTGATGACATGGCAGTCTGATGACGTGGCAGAAGTGTATGGACGATCGGAAAACGCGCTAACATGCTGACGTGGCGGGCCGTAGAGAATCCCGCAAAATGTGCTTATGTGGCAGCGTACAAATTTCCGCTGACAGTGCTTATGTGGCAGCGTACAAATTTCCGCGTTTCAGACTCGCAACTTTTGGGACCTAAGTTTTTGAGTTGCAACTTTTCATGTAATTACTTTTGAATTGAAGCCCTTGGGGCCTTTTAATATGAACCTAGGGCCTCTCCTGTTCTCAGACTTACTGACAAGCAGTTGAGCAGAGAGGATCCTCGAAATTCGTACTTTGCTCAAGCATTAATATAAAAATAAATACCAAAAGGGGCACCAGATTTTGGGGCAAATACCTCTGGGCATGAAACTACGTAGAGCCGTGTCAACTCTATTTTTGAAGTGTGATAAAGTTGTGAAGTGTTTAAAGTGATTCTCTCGTGTATTGTGCGAGGTTTTTGACTTTGGGTATCCAAGTCTGCTACAGTGGTATCAGAGGTTCAGGTATGTGCTTTTCTCAAAGCATACCGGTCCTACCAAAGAGGAGACATAGCACTTTGGTGCTTCCAAAGTTTATTGGGAATTCTATTAAAGAATCTTCGTATCTCGACCCGGGACTTATTAGCCACTCCCACCCTTGCATCGGGCGCGCTCGCGTCTTCATCGCTTTGTCTTACAAGGCATAAGCCATAAGGAATTCAAGATCACTTGCAAGAGAAAAAGGAGTTCGTTTTTGCCCTAAAAATGCTTCTTGATGCTTTTCTGTGTTTAGAGACTTTTAAAAATCTCTTCAATGGTTAATAATTTCGATATGTGACAGAAGGTAAAGTTGATCCTCTCGACAAGCTCTACACATTTACTCGAACAGATTTTATATCCAACAACTTTGAAAAAATTAGGGTTTTTGCATAAATTTTCAATATGTGGAATTAATGTTTTTGGAAGATCTTGTTATTTGTGTACAGATAACAGGTGAAATCGAGAATGAGATCATGACAAATTTGCATATGAATGCAATTGGGAGCAATGACGGCTCCAGAATGAAGCCGAGCACACGATTCAAGAAAAGAATCATGAATTCTGAATGATGATGATGATTGATGATGAATGTCTGAATGAGATGACTGGATATTGTGGTGAGTGGATCAAGAGTTTCCGAGGGATGAGATTGCTACATAGGGATCTAAGTGCATCAAGATTTTTGAACGATGAGATGACTACATTGAATGATGGAAACACTTTGTTCAGTATGAACCAAGTGTGTGATTGATGAACTGGAATTCCCGGAAAGGAATGTGATTTTTGAGTACCCACTCATGTGATTGTGTTTGAGTGCAGGATTGAAAGACGAAATGACTGCAGCATTTCGGTCTTGAGAAATCTATGGACATAATCGCAATAAGAATTAGTTGATCCGACATCAGTGAGGTCGGGTGTGAATTTAGATGCGATTGCTAAATACGTTGTCAGGAATCATGGTCTTAGATCTAGATGGATTCTATGTGATATGATTTGAATGTGATGTGAATGTTTAGTAACTGTCGTCTTTGTGCAAGTGCTGATTTGCATCGTCTAGTGTGTCGGTACTTCAGCGTCTATTGAATTGGTTTATGGCTTATGTCTGATTTTGTTGGCGTAATCGAGGGCGATTATAATTCTTTCAAGAGGGGGGTATGTCACAAATTGATGACGTGGCAAAACTATACAGATGACCCAAAAACTCGTGGGGGGGTTGTGTGGAGGCGGGGCAGAGGAGTCGGAAGGTGGAGGAGGGGGAATATGTGGTGGCGGTGAGGTTGAGGTGGAGGGGGGCTCCTCGGGGGACTCCTGCTGCAAAGGGTCAAAACGGCTCCCTGTCAGAATCCAATGTTGCTGGGTTGTAGGAGGTCGGCCACGAAGGGGGCAGTGTGGCAAACCCTTCCCTGTTGACGGCGGCCATGCACCTGCTGTCAGCCTGTGTGGTGAGGGTATCTATCTGCTGGGCATGTTCAACCTTGGGGGCTGAGCATGTGGTATGGGGTCGAGATCTCCTGCGAGGACATGCCTTCATTAAGTGGCCCATCTGTCTACAAACGAAGCGCTGGTTCGGGACTCCCGAGTACTCCTCCCTCTGGCGTAGCCACCCGCCACTCACCTTAGGAAGAAGGACTACCTTCAGAAGGGTGTGAGTGTCGCGCACCAAAACACGAACTGTGGGAATACCTACAGCCTTGGCAACCACTGAAACTGCCGTGCGCGGGGTCTGCAAGACTGTCCCGACCTTGGAAACAATCTTGGAAAGAAGCGGGATGTACTCTCTCCTCAAGCTGGGGAAGCAGACCTGCTTCCTTGACAAGAACATCTGAAGCTGGGTTGAAACCATGGCGCCCCTGTCGAAAATAAGCCTTGACCGCTCGGATGGCCAACGGGTTGATCAAGATGACCTTGGCAGGCATCTCAAGAGTATCAAACGCAATCAAGTAGTATCCCTGCCCTAGAAGCTAGATGTCAATGATCTTTCCCACCTTTGCTAGGAGACGGGCTTGTAGTGGGTCATGCACCTCTCCTTTGCTGAGTCGACTGCCAATAATCTTGCAGATGACAAAGGTGGCCTAAAAGCACTCCATCTCTGTTGCAAGGCTCGCTTGCTCTACTGGCGATAGAGCAGGTCGGATGGTGGGCTCGTTTAGGTCGAGCGAGGGGGCTTCATCTTAGTCCCTCAGAGGCAGAGCACGAGCTTCCATTTGGTGTCTGCTAGTGCAAGGGCGAGAAGTATTCTTGCTAGGATGCAATAAGATACGGCAAAAAAGCTATCCACCATTGTGGTTGTGTCACAAACTACTGACGTGTCAAGCCATTGAAGAACTAAGCCAACTTGCAGATCCCGGCCGAGGGGCCTAAACCCTAAGAAGAAGCAGACGAAGAAGAAGAAATTCCTACCAACTTATGGGACCTTGTCCGATGGGGCCCAAGCGACACAAGAGAATAAAATAAAGCAGGACCCACACACACACACACAAAGACTTGCGCAAAAACTGATGACGTGGCAGCTGTACAGACAGCCCGGATTTTTCGCTGACTGCTGACGTTGCGGCGTGTATGGATTTTCACGATTCGCACTGACAGCTTGTACGGATTTCCGTGATTTGCATTGGTTGATTTTCAGTGCCAGCTTTTGGGCCAGTTGCTTTTGAGTTTGAAGCTTTTCACTGTAACTTCTTTTAATGGCCAAGGGCTTTAAATATGAGGCTAGGGCTCATTCTCTAACACAATTCTGGGACAAGGTGCAAAGTGTGGAGTTCTTGCTTGTACTGTGTGGATGCAATATAAAGAAATACTGAAAGGGGCGCCAACGTTTGGGGCTAGTGCTCTCTTGGGGTGGAACTTCGCCACTCCCCGTCTCGTGTCGTGCTCTCTCTTTCTCTTTCAGTTCGGTTGCTATTGAAGTGCTAAAAGTCTTTTCAGTCTATTCTTTTCTATTGGCACGTGGTGCTCGTCTTGTGACAGTGGTATCAAAGCATCAGGTGTGTGCTTTTCTGAAAGCATACCGGTTCTATAAAAGAGCAGACAAAGCAAACCAAAGACTACTAGAATTTTATTTGAAGTATCTTCGGGTCCCGACCCCGGACTTATTCACCGCTCTGTCTTACAGGGCATAAGCCATAAAGAACCCAAGACATCGCGTTCATGGATTCAGCAGAATATATGCAGTTCCTTCTCGACGAGCTTCACGACATTCTTTCGCGGCATCCTCAACAGAATCTTCTAATGCTGCAAAGTTTTCAACAATTTTTGAATTACATGTTACCCCCTCTTATGCCTCAGGTGGTACCTCCTCCTCCGGCACTAGAAAGTACAAGGGCTTCCAACCGGCAACCTTCCCAGTCGTGTGTTCCGATCTGAAGAGTCTTCAGGAATATGGTGCAGCCAACCGCCTTTGCCACCGCCGTTGCCCCCACCACCACCGCCACCAGGCTACAATGGTTGGAGCCCATATGGATACCCTTATTACCTGTACCCGAGATACGCGCCTAACCAACCTAAAAATTTCTAGGATGGCGGCACGACAGTCAAATTTTTCACTTTTTCCGGGATGAAAGATCGAAAGAAAGCATTGCAGTTCCTACAGCAATTCGACAACATCTATGCTTTGGGGAACTATAGAGAAGAAACGAAGATTTCTCAAGTAGTGGGATTTCTTAAAGATAATGCTATGCAATGGTGGAGTTCAATCGCGAAACAACCGCATGCTCATGGACTTGGCAAGCTTTCAAGATAGTTTTTGCACGTAGTCACATGACTTCTATGTTTGAAGTGCGGATTTTGGCAGAGTGGGGCAACTTGAAAATGCTTCTTACCGAAATCATGGACGACTATAACCAAATGTTTCTCGAAGTGTACCTGGTGTCCTTCTTTAGGATTGTTCCCTTGGAGGCGTCTGGGGGGTGTTTGGCTGTAAAAGGCCTCTATATCTCCCGGCCCGAACCTTTTTAGGTTATGCGGGAGGAGTGATGAGGGAGTCGTTGAATATCTCCCGGCCCGGATGTTGTTAAGTTATGCAGGAGGAGTGTTCATCAACGACTGTATGTTTCTATGTCTTGTAACATGCTTATGTGAGCATTTGTGTTGCTTTGTGATGTGCCAACCAGTGAAAATTCCTAATTGGATGAGATTGCATCAAGACACCCGTGGAAGATTAATGCGGTCTCGGTGTGATGGCTAATTTTACTGCGTTGGAATATCAAGAGTTTCGATCTGGACGAAAGGAGAAGTCGACTCTTTAACAAAAGAGCCGAAAGAAGAAGCCAACTTCTTAACAAAAAAAGAGCAAACGGATTGTCCCTCGGAATGACCCTCGGAAATGTTTGAGTTAAGTTGAGTTGTTTTGCAGATATGGTGTAATCGCAAGCGATTACTCTCTTTCAAGGAGGGGGGATGTCACAAACTACTGACGTGTCAAGCCAGTGAAGACCTAAGCCAACTTGCAGATCCCAGCCGAGGAGCCTAAACCCTAAGAAGAAGCATACGAAGAAGAAGTTGTTCCTACCAACATATGGGACCCCATCCGATGGGGCCCAAGTGACGCAAGAGAATAAAATAAAGCAGGACCCACACACACACACAAAGACTTGCACAGAAACTGATGACGTGGCAATTGTACGGACAGCCCCGATTTTTCGTTGATTGTTGACATGGCAGTCTATACCGATTTCCCCGTTTCGCGCTGATAGCCTGTACGGATTTCTGTGATTTGCGTTGGTTGATTTTCAGCGCCAGCTTTTGGGCTAGCTGCTTTTGAGTTTGAAGCTTTTCACTGTAACTGCTTTTAATGGCCAAGGGCCTTTAAATATGAGGGTAGGGTTCATTCTCTGACACTTCCGGGAGAAAGTGCAGAGCGTGGAGTACCGGCTTATGCTGTGTGGGTGCAATATAAAGAAATACCGAAAGGGGCGCTAGCGTTTGGGGCCAGTGCTCTCTTGGGGTGGAACTTCGCCACTCCCCATCTCGTGTCGTGCTCTCTCTCTCTCTCTCTCTCTCTCTCTCTCTCTCTCTCTCTCAGCTCGCACATATGAGAGAGGTAATGCCAGAGATTACAGCGGCAAGGGAGAAGGGAAAGATAGTCTTCTACAGAGATGGACGGGTGGTGATTTTAGAGCAGCGCACTGCATGACGATGGGAGACCTATGGGACCACAGTGAAGATGTCTACCTGGAATTGTAATGGGTCTATGAGGTTGGACGTGGGTGCATTTGAGGACAGTTTCAAAGACAAGGATATTGTTTTCTTCTCAGAGACTCATCAGGCCCCTGGACAGGTGATGCCACATGTGGTAGGATACAGATGGGAGACGGCTCACAGGACAAATGCGAGATCTGAGCATGGGAGTAGAGGTTCACGAGGAGTAGCAGTGCTATTCAGAGAGGAACTACAACCATTACTGCATATTGTACGAAGAGATGATCATGCTAGATATATGTGGGTGAGATTGAGAGCTAACACAGGTCGATTCCTATATATTGCCTTTCCTCCCAATACATCAGTGTATGCTGCATCCAGAGGGCAGTCGCCTTTCTCTATACTAGAGGATGACATATGGGAGTTTTCTAGGGATGGTGATATCATTCTCCTAGGGGACTTCAATGCTCGAACGGGAAACTCACAAACAGTCTTCTACGACACTTCAGATGAGATGCTTAGAGAGCTGGATGTGGGTGAGTTGGGACTGGACAGATGCTCAGATGACAGAGAGCAGATAGAGTATGGGAGATACCTCATGGAAATGACGACTACACATGGATTAGCCATACTGAATGGCTTACACTCAGGGCCATCATTGAGGAGGGCAAAGCACATGGGAGACGGATCTATTGTAGCTTTGTGGATTTTCCCAAAGCATTTGACATGGTACCAAGATTTCGATTGATGCGCAAACTATAGGAGATGGGGGTGCCCATAGAGGTGATTAGGGGGATTATGGCTTTGTACAGATCAGTGATGGGACATGTACGCACTCCAGAAGGGGTATCTGATTTCTAGGACAAAGTTATGGCTCTTTGATACTGTGGTTGCCTCTACTATGTTATATGGGGTGCAGGTTTGGGGACCTTCTGTAGGCTAGGATGGTTGGAGGCGTATGGAGAAGCCCCTGGTATCTATGATCTCTCGGCTGATTAGAGCCAAGGACTCTGTACCGCATGATATCATTCGAGCGGAATTAGCTGCCCCCCCTATGGAGATTGAGGCGCTTACCAAATCAGTCTCCTTTGTACATAGTCTGTGGGATACTACCAGAGACAGATATGCTAGGGTGGCTTTAGAGTCTAGAGTCCTCGAGACAATTAGCTCTTAATGGGGATACATCATGCTGGTATGCGTATATGGGTTCATGGTTTCAGACACATGGCTTCACCATGGACAGATTGCCTCCTTTTCAATACTCTCTACATGCACCCTTGAGGTCTCTGACGTGGGTAGAGATTAATAGACTCATTTGTCAGGATCTATTGTAGCTTTGTGGATTTTCGCAAAGCATTTGACATGGTACCAAAAGCTCGATTGATGCGCAGACTGCAGGAGATGGGGGTGCCCATAGAGGTGATTTGGGGGATTATGTTCACTCTACTATTGAAGTGAAACAGGGTTGCGCATTGTCTCCTACTCTATTTGGTATGTATGTTGATGAGGTGTCTGATTACATTGACAGAGAGGGTGACAGGGGTGCCCAGCTGGCAGGGATGTGGATCCCATTGTTGCTATATGCTCATGATATTGTGCTGATATCTGACTCACCAGAAGGTATGCAATGACATTTGGATGCACTACGCAGTTTTGCAGAGGATAGTGGACTGTGTGTAAACCTTGGTAAAACCAAGGTTATGGTGTTTAACACCACACCCCAATGGGTCAGGAGATCGGTACCTACTTTCAATTATGGTCAGGAGATTGTGGAGTATACAGATGCATACACTTACCTGGGGATAGTCTTTACTGGGCCGAGATTTCCTTTGATACCAGTGGGAGTCAGCTTACAGGAGGACCACGAGACAGAGTACTACACGAGGATCAGGAGGTATAGCCATGCTTGTCAAGAGAGAGATGCGGGGGCAAGTCCACATAGTGGCTCGGGACCCAGATGCGAGATACATGTGGGTTTGCTTACACCTATCTGCAGGACGAGTATTATACATTGCATTATGCTACTTCTCACCTAGAGGGTCGAGATATGCCACTTCTAAAGGAGAGGAGAATACTAAGAGTAGTGATAAGGAGGAGGAGGAGACTATACCAATAGGCGACTCACCCTACTCGGCTCTCTCTGAGGATATTATGCACTATTCCACTATGGGTGAGCTCCTCTTGATGGGGGACTTCAACGCCAGGACCCAGAGTAGGCAGTGTGAGATGTATGATATGGAGGACCCAGAGATGATGCTTGTTATGGAGACAGAGGATACAAGAGCCACTCGGATTTCTGATGACACTGGGCCAGACAGCACTAGATATGGGCACCACTTACTAGAGCTCGGCGCCCGTCACCATCTCGCTATATATAACGGGATGTTACAGTGGCCTTGCTCCGGCGCATTGACATGCTCTCCATTTCGGGGGGGAGGGAGCACAATGGATTATGTACTTGGATCCAGAGAGGCAGCACAGGCGGTGACCTCCTTCACTATACCACAGTGCCCGATTGGGGCAGATCACACATACCTATCTCTATCCTTTGCAGGTTCATCATGTACACCTGCCACACCCAGAGCCACGCATCACACCACGGTCTACTTCACACATGACCTGGCTGACATATATGAGCACCATGTCTATGATGGGCTACTCCAAATGGATCCGTCGGCACCCATGAGTACACTTACCACTCAGCTCTCTTCATTGTTACACACATCCGCCATTAGCAGTTTCCCCCACCACATGCATACAGGACATACGATGAGATTTGGGACCATGCCCCAGACCGTTGGTATGATGATGAGTGTAGGGAGCTTTACAGACGTCTTCGCAGACTGCAGGCTTTGGGAGAGATCACTCAGAGAGAGGCCAGACAGCAAAGGCGGTCCCTTACACGCCGCAAACGGCGAGCATACGAGGAGGCACAGTATTGGGATATGTATCATCTACTTATGAGCCGAGATGCCGCCACAGCGTGGCGAAGGATTAGAGAGCCTCGCTCTCCTACCCCCATAGAGGATCCGCATACATGGCACACATATGCTAAGAGTCTTTACCATGTACCTCATCAGCCTTCGATCCCCCAGCCATCAGTATCCCGTCCTACCACATCGACTTTCTTTACAGAAAGTATGGTACAGAGAGCCATTAGACGTCTACAGCATGGGAGATCAACAGATCATACAGGCATGCAGAGTGAGCACCTTATATATGCAGTTGATACACTTGCACCTTTTATTGCCCGCTTGTTTAACAAGGTACTAGCAGAGGGCTTCCCAGCAGAGTGGACCACGCACACCATAGCTCCTATTGACAAAGCTGGGGACATGATAGACCCCGGGAACTATAGGACGATCATGATTGGTCATACATTGGCCAAACTATATGGGGCAGTACTAGAGGCAGAGCTGAGTACACTTGTAGAGAGGGAGGGACTACGCACTCTAGGCCAGGCAGGTTTCAGACGGGCTTTCTCTACTATTGATCATATCTTCACTCTCTGTTGTCTGATCGACCAGGCAAAGGCGAGGAAGAAGAGGCTATATTGCTGCTTTGTGGATTTTCGCAAAGCCTTTGACACAGTACCATGGGAGCGCCTCTTTCATCGGCTTCAGTCTTTAGGGATACCCACGGAGATGATATGGGGCATCTATGCATTGTATGAGAAGGTACTGGGTTGAGTACGTTGTCCAGGAGGTCTATCTGAGACCCTTGCTAGCACTATTGGTGTGAAGCAAGGATGCCCACTGTCTCCCACTCTCATTGGGCTCTACATCGACGAGGTAGCTGACTTCATCATACACAGAGGAGGAGGAGGAGTTGACATCTCAGGTACACTTGTCCATGTTATGCTATATGCTGATGACATCATCCTAGTGTCTAAGTCACAGGCGGGACTCCAGTTACACCTACAGGCTCTAGATGATTTCTGTACACAGAGAAAGCTGTCAGTGAACCTTGGGAAAACCAAGGTTATGATATTTCACACATCTGGACACATTAGACGACAGGCGATCTTCACCCTTACAGGAGGCCAGATTGAGGTGGTGGATTCATATGTATTCTTGGGTATCACATTTGCTAGCACAGCGGGACGCTTCTCTATGACAAGAGCAACGAGGGATAGATTGACACGAGGATATGCTGCTCTGGCCATGCTTGAGCGACAGTGTCATCAGGCACACTTTCAGGAACCCCGCACAAAGGGGTGGCTTTTTGATACTTTGGTCACACCAGCATTGATGTATGCAACGGCAGTTTGGGCACCCGGGCTCTCTACTTCCTTTTGGACACAGATTGAGAGACCACAGATCTTGATGTTCTCACGAGTGATTCGCAGTAAACCTTCAGTACCACATGACATTATCAAAGCAGAGTTTGCTGCCCCGCCCATGCTAGTAGAGGCTCTCTTCGAGGTTCTGCTTTATTCACAGAGTACGAGATATGGACCCTGATAGACTATCTCGCAGAGCTTTTGAGGCATCTAGACAGCTAGCGGAGGATGGTGACACAGGATCATGGTATGCACAGATGATACAGTTATTGACTCGATGTGGGTGCCACTTACCACCTCTTCAGTACGATCCAGATGCCCCACATATACAGCTCTCACATAGTGAGAGGAACAGAGTTATGAGACAGGACCTATTACAGCGATACACGACACGGACCTGGATCACACCCCACCAGTCCCTGCCCACGAAGATGCTATACTACAGAGACTCCATTTTGAGCATCTCCGAGGATGGATTTATCCAGAGACCCAGATACATGGATGTATACATGCCCCACAGTGCCCGAGTGGCAGTTGGCCAGCTCAGAGTATCATCACACCAGCTTGAGATTGAGGCAGGCAGAGCGGCACGGGTCATTAGAGGAGAGAGGATCTGTAGACTATGTCAGGAGGAGGTTGAGAGCGAGGAGCAGTACGTATGCAGGTGCAGAGCATACAGTGACATCAGAGACATACACTTCCTTGTTCAGTGGACACCCCACACTACGCCAGATCATGGAGTCTACAGACCAACGTCGATTTAGCCAGTTCTTGACGGAGATACAACGTCATAGGGAGATGCTACTACAGGATCCTATTACAGGGAGGGAGAGACGGCAGCTCCAGCTCACTGACTTCTTTCAGAGATCTACTTCAATGCATATACCGACACAGGAGGGGGTTACCCTTCAGCGAGTTGAGGACCTCCGAGCCAGACGGAGACCGAGAGCATCTGGTTACCAGACACCTGTACTACATGAGAGGGAGACACCTGTACTACATGAGAGGGAGATTACCAGACACCTGTACTACATGAGCGCCGTATCCAGGAGCAGATCGCTCATTTACATCTACATCCGGAGATCATGCTACGGGGGATTTTTACTTCACCATCGCCTATGTATCAGATATTACATCCTCATTATGGGACTGGACAGAGCTAGCTAGTTTGCATTGCATCCTTGTACACCCCTACGCATATATTTCACATACCCTTAGTGTTAGTGATCCATCTCCCACCCCACTCCACTCATCACTCCTATCCTACTAGTTTAGTCCTATTTTATTTTATTTCATGTTATATTTTGTCCTTTTTCCCAGAGGGCATTGACAGTTGTACATCGATTTTGTCTCATAGGTCAAGTTCGGCCTCTAGTAGACGTTAATAAAGCTTTCTTTCTTTCTTTCTTCTCTCTCTCTCTCTCTCTCTCTCTCTCTCTCTCTCTCTCTCTCAGTTCGGTTGTTATTGAAGTGCTAAAAGTCTGTTTAGTCTGTTCTTTGCTATTGGCACGTGGTACCCGTCTTGTGATAGGTTGTGGTTGTGGATGAGCATGGGAGTGTATAGAATTATAAGCTGATGTAGGGGAGTACAGGAGGGTTGTGGATGGAGCTCTAACCTCTATGGACTTTTCTGAGTATACAAGTGTCATGGTGCCTTCCCTTTCTATGTGTTCAATCTACTTTGTTCTTGAGTTCTGGTATATTCTCTTCTTTCTTGACTAGGTCCTACTTGACAGACGTAATATCTTCTTGAAGTTTCTTGGACTCTTGCATTAAGTATAGCTCTTATGCCAGTTCTTGAGTGATGGTTAGTAGAATTGTTGGTGTTGTCCCCAGACATCAGAATTGGTGCCTGAGCTATGTCCAGCAAGTGTGAACTGACCCTGCGTGTGAACACATCCTTAGTTGAAGTGAGGTTAAGAAGGGTGGTTAAGAAGTCCTATAACTAGGACCAAGGTCTGATTTGTAAGACATTTTGTGTGATCACGACACCAGGACTCTAGGCCCTTGGCAGCTTGATGGTATGGAACACCAACCCTTGTGGTAGAGGCTAGCCCGTTAGCTACAGGCTCAAGGGTGAGCCCGTATTGCCTTTATGGTTGGGAGGTGAGTCTAATGTTCGCTCGCTATGCTTGTCTTTGTGTGAGTATGGTTTGTGCCATGTCATGTGTGCAGGATGGATCCGCCGGCGAGGTACTAACATCGGTATCAAAGCTTCTTCCTGCTCGTACATACGTCATGGCAATTGTGCAAAACACCATTAGAGCTTATGAGGCCATTATGGCCTAGCCTGACAAGCTCTCTACCCTCTTGCATAGGGTGATATGGGATACTACCGGCAAGAGAAAAGAGCAAGGGGGGCACATGCAAGCGGATGGTGAGAATCTATGGTAAGTCTTTTCTTATTTCTTGTGATTTCTCTTGTTTTCTTTTATATCTACTATCATTTTTCTTATTTACCTAGGTGCCTTGGGCATTTTGCCTTGCCCAAGCAAGCCTCTACTCCATACTCACCTATATCACTATCTACACAATTCAAGCCCTTCGTCCATAAAACGAAGGCCTTGGCGATTAAAAAACTTTCCGGACAAGATTGTGTGAAAAACAGACACGCTGCTCGTTATTGTTGCTCCGCCTCACTGCTCCCCCTCACGCTGCCCCCTGCTCCCTCCCCATGTTGTGCCCTACCCCATTCTCCCCGCCACTCCCTCCCTCCCCCTCCCCCTCGCGCTGCCCTGCCCCATCCCCCCGCCACTCCCTCCCTCTCCCTTCGCATTGCACACGCACCCCCCCGCTCGCCCACCTGCTGCCGCTTCTGCTTTGCCCACCCCCTCCTCGGCCAGCGCGTAACTCCCCCCAACACTGCCCACCCGCTCTTCCGCCCGCTTTTTCATTGTCCCCCCCCCCCCCCCCCCCCCCCCCCCCCCCCCCCCCCCCCCCCCCCCCAACACACACACACACACACACACACACACACACAAGGAGCCTCTGCTGTGGTTTGGCTCAACAGTGATGCCTCATTGACATTGGTCGCCGGTGTTCACTTTAGCAGGAATACGGTCTCTCGCGCCTTCATCAGCAGTAGCAGACACATATGGAAGCTCGTGCTCCACCACAGAGGGACTCCGATGAAGCCCCCTCGTCCCACACCGTTGAGCCCACCATCCGGCTTGCTTTGTCGCCAGCAGAGCAGGAGCGTCTTCACGCCACCTTTGTCATCTGCAAGATTATTGGCAGTCATCCCAATTGAGGAGACGTACACAACCTTTTGTAGGCCCGCCTTCTAGCAGAGGTGGGAAAGATCATTGACATCCAGCTTCTTGAACGAGAATACTATCAGATAGAGTTTGAGACTCCGAAGATGGCTGCCAAGGTCATGTCAATGGGCCCGTTGGCCATTCTAGCGGTCAGAGCTCATTTTCGACAGTGGCGCCATGGGTTCGATCCAGCATCGGGGATGTTCTTGTCGAGGAGGTAGACTTGCCTATTTCGGTTGGCTTCCCTGGCCTACGAAGGGAGTACTTCCCGCTTCTTTCCAAGATTGGTTCCGAGATCAAGACAGTCTTGGAGACACTGTGCACGGCAGCTTTAGTTGCAGCCAAGGCTGCCGGTGTGCCTTCAGTTCACGTCCTAGTTTGTGACACTCACACTCTCCCGAAGGTGGTTCTTCTACCTAGGGTGAGTGGGGGATGGTTACGCCAGAGGGTGGAGTATTCAAGACTCCCGAACCAGTGCTTCATTTGCAGACAGATGGGCCACTTAGCGAAGGCCTGTCCTCGGAGGAGATCTCGACCCACAGCGCATGTGCAGCCTTCCAAGGCTAGCAGACAGGTACCCAGGACACACAAGCTGATACCTCGACAGAGGCCAGCGATCAGCTAGCTGATGGTTGCCGCCGGCGACACGAACAAGATCGCCACATTGCCCTCCTTGGTGGCCATCCTCTAGTATCGAGAGGGAACCGTTTTGACCCCCTCCAGCAAGAGCCCCTTGAGGAGGTCCCCCTCCACTGCAGCTCCTTCACCCCCAACCCCCCCCCCCCCCCCCCCCCCCCCCCACCACCTTCAGGCTCCTCCGCTCTGCTGCTGCCTCGTCCTCCACCCTCACCACCACCCCTGCCTCCCGCTCCTCCTCAGACGCAGGGGACTGGACACACATCCAGAGCGAGACGATCTCTTGGTAGTGCTTTTGCTACGAGTTGCAGGGCTCGAGAAGGACAACCCCACCTAAGGACGCCTCCTCTAGTCTAGACCTCTCCTTTTGCAGCAGTCCCTCGTGGTTTGACCAGCTTTGACATTCGCTGACGATGGGACTTCTTCAATTATAGCTTCACACGCTTCCTTGGTGACTCTTCTTCTGACCTGAAGGAAGCTTGCTTTCGAGGTTACGTCCCTTTTCTTAGCAGCCCGAGGCACTGAGACTTTGGATACAACGGTAGGTTTCTTCTTTTCGTTGTGCGGTAGGGACCATATAGAGGGATTACGTAGCCCGGAGAGCAATGGCGGTCCGGATGCCCGTTGCCTGGCCTACGGAGAGAAAAGTATTCCATTTGTGGTGGATTGCTTTTGGCACCAAATTTCATTTTTGGTCTACTTAAATGAATTTTTTTTGGTTAGAATTGGCCATTATAGTGAGAGAAAATAAAAATAGTAGGAGGGCCAATTATGTACAATGGACAGAGGAATGAATTAGAGAGTTCCAAAATTTGAAATTATTCTTCATAAGTGCCAACGGGATCGACAAGGCTCAATTGGGATCTTATGGGGCGAAAACGGGATATTAGCAAGGCCAAAAGAGTCCTTAACGGATCTTAAAAGCCTCCAAGGATAACCAAAAGGTGGGAATGGAAGCCAAGGTATTATTATCTACGCTTGCCAACCTAAAGCTATGTGGAGATAAGGGATGTGGTCCACAAGCCTCCCATGCAAAAGAGAAGGTTAGAGGAGTAACTCTAAAAATAGAAAACTGCTTTTTCAAGACCTAAGGTAATCATTTTTTTAATAACTCAAAAAGTAAGGCGTTTTTTAAGAAGGGGCCATAGTCATAACCGAAACGGTGAGACGAACAACTTTGTAGTTCATAGTTTTTTCAATTGAGGACCGCAAGAGGGAGTTTTCTTCGTTTTTCTGCAGGGCTGTTTGGAGAGAGCATGGAAACTTTTGTCTTCATGGCTCTTAAAGCTCCTGGCAATCCTCAGCCAAAAGGAAGCTCTCCATGCTCTTCTCAAGGCTCATCATCTTCTCTCTCCCTCCCACACAAGTCTCTATAGCTATGGCTGCTCAAGCTTATACATAACTAACTATGCAGGTTACTACTTGTTAATGCTGACATATCTTCTTTCGAGCACATCCTATCACCCGCGAGGTGTTTTGAATAAAAAGTCTAATCGCGATCTCTGCCGAATTTTAGAGATTTTATCTCTTTAATTTGTGTAGTTAAAAGTGTGATTAGCCAGTTGTATTGATCAAAAGTTCTTTTGAAGAAGAAGAATTTATTAATACAAAGTCCTTTTGGAGGGGGGGGGGTCGGCTCCAAAGTTGGAAACATTGCTTGCTAGGTGCTGATTTTGTTGTCTAAACAGATCATCAAACCTTGCGATATTTCTGACGCGGTCAAAGTTATCCGGAACACATATGCAATGGGCAAACATTCTGTCTATGTTTCTCTTTCAGAGTGTGCATGGGGAAGGCAAGAAGAATGTTGTGGCTGATGCATTGTCAAGAAAGCCACAAAATTCAGCTGTGTCAATTACTTACCATCATGAGCTTGATGCTATGAAGGAACAATATGCTACTGATGAAGATTTCGCAAGAATCAGTTGCTAGATGGGCAACGCCCTGAGCATTATCTCTTGAGGGATGGTTTTATGATGATGCATGGAAGACTGTGTATCACTAGGCCATTGCGACATAAGGTTATGGTAGAGAGTCATGTCCCACAATATGCAGGGCATCGTGGCATAGATGCGACAGTGAAAGCGGTCAAGACATTCTTTTAATTGCCTACCTAGAGATGTGGATGCATTCGTGCGAGCATGCGTAATTTGCCAAAAGGTCAAGTTTGACAGGCGAAAGGCACTAGGGTTGTTACAACCACCGTCTATTCTAGATCGGCCATAGGAAACTATTGCTATGGATTTTATCTTTGATCTTACTAGAACGCCGACAAGGAATGATGGTATATGGACCATTATTTGTAGGTTCAACAAACAGGCCGACTTTATTCTTGTCAAGATGAAGATAAAATCTAATCAGATGGCACGATTGTTCATGTACAATGAGGTTTAGAACCATGGTATGCCACAGTCTTTTGTCAGTGATCTTGGTCCTCGTATGATGAGCCTGTTTTGGAGAGGCTTGTTTGAAAACATGGATACTAACTCAAGTTTTTGTCCTCATTACATCCAAAAACTGATGGGACAGTCAGAGCATTCGTCAACAAGCAAGGCACTCTTTCAAATTGTTGAAGGTGGTAAAAAGGTTCCTCCCATTTTGCACACAAAGGATAAGATTTTTTAAGCACATCGGCATGTAGAAAATATGGATGAGATGTATAAGAAAATTAAGCTTGCCTTAAAGAAGACTTGGGCAAAGCCGAAGCAGAAAAGAGTTGGTGATGGTCACCGTTGTGAACTCTTGTTTTCACCTGGTGATTGGGTTCTTTTGCGGTTTGAAAAGGCAAGATTAAAGAAGATGAAGGGCAAGGAAAGGTTATTTCCCAACCTCAGTATGCATTACTTTGGGCTTCAAGTACTTGACAAGATCAGCGATCTAGCATATAGGTTGAATTTGCCTGACAATTGGAAGATTCATAATGTGTTTCATGTGAGTATGTGAGTCTTCTAAGGCCCTTTGTGGGTGATGTGCCGGAAGATATACCAGATGAAGATGGACTGAAGTGAAGGAATTTGATGAGATCTTGGTACCTTAGCAGATTTTGGCACATAAGGAAGGAAAAGTCAAGGGACAAGTTGCAAGACCTTATTTGGTGAAGTTCAAAAACTATCCACCTATGTATGCAAAGTGAATGGAAGAAAGTGAACCGGTAGAGTCACCAAATATATTGCAGCTTTACGTTGAAGCCTTTGGTTACAACCCACATATACCCCAACTCAACGTGCTCAAAAGAGGGGTGATGCTAGAGCTAGCACATCATATGTACATACGGATGCAGTGCAATAGAAGTGTACACTGCTTAACAAGTATTAAAGGTATAATGGTCATTTGTATGATAGACAAAAGTGACAAAAGTATAAAGGTTTCATTAAGTCATTTGTATCTATGTTTCATAATCTTTCTTGAGGATACATGCGATGATAAAAGGGTGCTAATCACACTAAATCATATGTGGCATGTATACCAGGCATGCAATCGAGGACGTTTGTGATTTCAAGAGGGGGGTATGTCACAAGACTGTGGCAAACACTAACCTTATTTGTTGGTTTCCTTCTATTGATTTTTATTTAATCTTGGGACCTTCTTTTTGAAGTCACAAATGGCCGGGCATTGTATGGCCAGTGTGAAACGGCCGATGGCCGAGAACTTCACCCGCAGTAGTGGAGGCCAAGGAACCACGAGTTGGTTGGGCCGATCGGCACTAAAATCTGACTTGTAAAAGGTTGGCTAGCCTCAGTTAAAGTCATTTAGGCCCCTCCCCGAGACTTCATAACTTGGTGGGTACTAGGAATTCAAACCAAATGGGCATAGAGGACACTTGGCAGCTCTGGAGCACTTTGCAGGAGACCTCTATTTAAAGGGGGTGCCCATAAGCGATTTGGGGCTGTTGGGGCTGATTTTGAAGGTTGTTGTGAACCTACAATGTGTATGTGAGTAGTGGGTGCAGGTCTACAACTCTAATGGAAAGCTTGCCTTCTCCTCTGTCCTATGTAGTACGAAGATTCCGCTCTCCAGCACACACCTCCCTTTGAAATACAAAATCGTGATGTCCAGCTCAAGGGCTATTCATCTGTATGTACAATTTTGTGGGTTTATGCACGATTGCCAAGGCAAGAGCCTCTTGCATAGGTACCGTATTAGCTCATTGCTAATCCCTATTACCATATACATGTGGTAGTGATGTGTGTGAACACACTAGGACCGCCGGGGCATTTTTTCCCTCTTTAGGAGGTTTTTTCCCCCGAGCATTGTATATACGCCCATCACTCTAGGGCTATCTATCTTCATTGCACACTAAGTAACACTCTCTCTATTGTGTGCCTTGAGCTTCCTTCGTCTTCTCCAAGCTGTGTGCGTTTCTGTGCAACCCTAATTCCAACAATTGGTATCAGAGCAGGTTGCGTCCTCCCGGGCTTAGTCGTCAGCTGCTCCAGCACACGCCTGCTCACTTTCTCCGATTACAGTGAGGTTTGGTAAGCGTTCGCAAGTCGACAAATATTTCGGGTGAGGTCGTAGAGCTCAGTCTGCTCAGATTTTTGATTCGGGCTCATTTCGGCCTCCGTTTCCACTATAGTCAGTGTTGCATAGTCTATTTCGTCATTTTGTGCAGAATGCTGTCAGTGCCGTTTTCTGCATAACAGGTGCCTTATAGTCTTCTACGGTTTGTGCTATATAGCACGTGTTGTTCTCGCTCCGTTTCTCCTATTTTCAGGCAGTTTTCACATCAGGTGCAGCATTTACCATGGCTGATAACAACAACACAAATGTGTTCAAGATGTCTGCTATTGAGGACAGGTTGGATGGGGACAATTACCCTATGTGGGCTTATATGATGCAACGTTCTTGTGTCAAAGGGCGTCTGAAATATTGTGCAGGGCATTGATGTACGTCCTGGTTCTGAGGATGTAGGCGATGTTGAGGATGTTGCAGGTCTTGCTTCAAGGATTGCTGCTATTAGAGTTGTTTTGCCTACGGCTCATGCATTGATTGCGTTGTCTGTGAAGCGCACCATTGTTCCTCACATCTGTTCAACAAAATTTGTAAAACAGGCTTGGGATATTTTGGCTGGTCTTTATGCAAGCCGCAATGAGGCTAAAATTGCTTTGCTGCTAAAGAGCTGGAGTTGAAGATTATGCATGAGGAAGATGATATGGACACTTTCCTTGCTAGTGTCAAGGATATCAATGAGCAACTTATTTCTGCAGATGAAGTCATTTCAGACAGTTCCCTTGTGCAGACTGTTCTTGATGCCTTACCAGATTCTTACCAGACTTCTGCTAGTACTTGGAGACTTATGACCCAAGGAAATCCAGAAGTTGTCAAGTTTGATTTATTATGCACATTGCTGTTGCAAGAGTTACTTTCCAGGAAAAACAGGACTAGACAGCGTGCAGTTGAACAGGCTTTTATTACTTCTCAAAGAAAGGGTGGTAACAGCAATACTGCCACTTCTTATGGTTCTGTTGTGAGTGGAAAAACTTCTGTTCCTAATGCTTCTGCTGGCAGCAATTCGTCTGGAAATTCTGGTTATAAGGGCAAAAAGAAGATGCGTTGCCATTATTGTAAAGCTAATGATCACTTGATCAAGTCGTGTCCTAAGTTGAAGGCCAAAGAGGCTAAGAAGAAAGAGGGTGGTTCCACTGCAAATGTTGGTTCCACTACAAATGCAGCCATTGTTGAGTCTTCTGTAAAAGGAGACTGTAATGCTGATGTTGATGTAGAATGGGCTTTTAGCACAGAGTGCACTTACAATCCTGCTGTCCATGATGCATGCTTGTCAGTTGCTACAGATTCACATGTGTGGTATTTTGACAGTGGTGCTACAAAGCACATTACCTCACATCGTGAATTGTTCACCTCTCTCGAGTCTGTCCCTCATGAGAATTCAGTCACTTATGCCAACAATGCCTCTTATGCGGTTTGCTATGAGCGTGTATAGAGCTAGAAGAGAGCAAGAGGAGGCACTCACAATGTACAAGAACTTGGATTTGATGATAAGCTTAATATTGATTACAAGACTTAATACTTTATTAAGAGAGCTAGATACAAGACTTGGATTACATGACTTGAGTACAAGACAAGGCTTGATTGCAAGGACAAGACTTGAACATAAGAACTAGAAGAGGGATTTTCTTCATAGGAGGCTCACAACTGGTGTTGGCAAGACTGAGGGGCTTGTGGCCCAAGACCCCTATTTATACTAGTGCTTGAGGGGGTACTTGAGGAGGTTAGGACTTTCTAGGTTCTTCTTGAGGAGGTTAGAATCTTCTAGAACCTTCTTGATCCTTCTAGTTCTTTTAGAACCTTTGGGATCCTTCTTTAACTTTCTAGAGCTTTCCAGAAACTTCTAGATTCTTCCGGAATCTTCTCCAAGCCTCTAGAAACTTCTTGATCCTTCTAGATCCTTCTAGATTCTTCTAGAGCCTTCTGGGTCCTTCTAGAACCTTTTGGATCTTTCTTCAACTTTCTAGAGCTTTCCAGAAACTTCTAGATTCTTCCGGAATCTTCTCCATGTTTCTAGAATCTTCTAGATTCTTCTAGATTCTTCTAGATTCTGCTAGCGATGATGTAGGTGATGATGCAAGCAACGACTGACTCGCAAGCATTCATGACATTACCCCCTCCTTTAGCGACGAGTTCCACGAGGACCTGTGGTATTCCTTGAGCTGGGCTTCCATGGATGTTGTTGATGGAACTCTTGGACTTTGAGAGATGCATGCTATAGATTGTGTGCTGGTTCCCAGGTTCGTTTCACTAACATCATAGCCTTTCCAATGCACCGAATAGTGTAACTTGCCACGCGAAACTCGAGAATCTAGGACTTTCTCGACCTCATATTCGTCATGTCCTTGAATCTCAACCGAAGGAGGTGGTTGTAGGGCTCTTCCTGGGATCTTAGATGTGTGACAAGGTTCTAGAACTGAGACATGAAAGATCGGATGGATTTTCATGGATGAGGGCAATCGGAGTCGATAGGTGACTTGATTGTCTTGACGGATAATTTTAAACAGGCCAAGCCTTCGTTAATCAAGCTTTTGACAGGGACGAGATGAACGCAGATCACATCGGAGGAGCCACACTTTATCCCGTTCTTTGTGAATTGTAGATAATTGTTGTGTAAGATGAATAGCAGCTGGATTCTTGACTTGATAGTGTCTGTGGATATCCTGTTTGGGATGTTGACCATAATTAGCAAAGAATGGAGTGTGACGGGTGGAGGCATGAAATTATAGGAGAATTCTGCTAGCGGTAGGAGCTCGACCCAATTATCCTGGTGATAATTGATAGTATAGCGGGGATACTATTCCAAAACTTGATTTACTCTCTCTGTTTGTCCATCACTTTGTGGGTGATTGGTTGAGGAGAGGTTTATTTGTACTCCGAGTAGCTTGAATAAGCTTTTCCAAAAGCTAGAGATGAATTGTGGGCCTCGATCAGAAACTATGTCATCCGGTAATCCGTGATAACGATAGATATGCTGTAGAAAGAGTTTGGCCGTACCTTCGCTGGTGATGGTTTTAGTGGTTGGAATGAAGTGTGCCATTTTTGTAAACCGATCCACGACTACTAAAATGGAGTCGAATCCTTGTGACAAGGGTAGCTCTACAATGAAATCCATGGAGATGGATGACCATGGTTTGGTTGGAATGGGCAAGGGGTGGAGTCACCCATGAGGATGATGACGAGGGGCCTTTGATCTATTGCAAGTGTCACAAGTGCCTACATACTCCTTGACAAGCTTCCACATTTGAGGCCACCAAAAGTCACGGGAGAGAAGCTCAATTGTCTTATTAACCCCAAAATGTCCTGCTGATGGAAGATCATGCGGTTGCTGAAGTACCTCCAAGCGTGTTGGTCCTGGCGGAATATAGAGAAGACCCTTATAGTAAATTAGTCCATCAATTTCTTGAAAGTCCTCATTAACCTCTTGTCCTTGTAGTTGTTGTCTAATATTTTGAGCAAGTGGGTCTTTGGCAATTTGCGTCTTCACCTTAGAAAGAAAAGTAGAATCTTCAGGAGCTTGCCTCATGGTGGCGTTTAGCTTAAGTTGCTCAGGTTTCAAAATCACTGACTCTTGTTGATCAAATGTTGCGTCGCCTTCTCTAGGTGCAAGGTAGGATCTTCTTGATAAGGCATCTAGCTTAGCTTGTTGATGGCCAGGTCTATAAGAGATAAGAAAATCAAACCTTGATAGGATACCACTCCACCTGGCTTGGCGACGATTCAAGACGCGGGATGTCATGAAGTATTCCAAATTCTTGTGATCTGTCTAGACGGTGATCTTATGAGGAGCTCCTTCAAGTAGGTGACGCCAAGTGTCAAAGGAGTCGATGATTGCTAAGAGCTCTTTGTCATGGATTTCATAATTGATTGCTGCAGCTGAGAACTTGCGGGAATGAAAAGCCACTGGATGTACTCGACCATCCTCTCCTACTTGGGATAGAATAGCGCCAAGGGCAAAATCTGAAGCGTCTGTTTCTAGGATGAAAGGCTTTGTAGGATCTGCATGAATTAGAATGGGTGTGGTCGTGAAAGCTTGCTTGACAGTCTGAAATGCTTTCGCGGCCTCTGAGTCCGAGACAAACTTATTATGGCATGTCAACCTTGTGAGTGCTGTAACTACCTTGGAGTATCCTTGTATAAAGATACGATAAAAATTCGCAAAGCCGAGGAAACATTGAACATCTCTTACCGAGGTGGGTGCCTCTCTATCAAGGATGGTTTGAACCTTCTTTGGATCCATGGAGATTCCCTTTTCAGATATTACGTAACCAAGAAATTCCACCTTACATTGATGAAAAGAGCACTTCTCCAACTTTGCATATAACCCTGATGCACGAAGCTTTTCAAGCACTAATCGTACATGGTGCTCATGCTCTTCTTGATCCTTGGAAAATATCAAGATATCATCCAAATATATTACCACAAAATAATCTAAATACTCCCGAAAGATATCGTTTATTAAATGTTGAAAAATAGCTGGGGCATTTGTGAGACCAAATGGCATGACGGTATATTCAAAGTGGCCATACCTTGTCGGAAAGGCTGTTTTCAATTCATCACCTTCTTTGATTCTGACTAGATTGTAGGCACCACGAAGATCTATTTTTGTAAATATTCTTGCCTTGCCAAGGCGCTCAAGAAGCTCTAGGATCAAGGGAAGGGGATAGCGATTCTTGACGGTGATCTTGTTTAGGCCCCTATAATCCACGCACATCTGGAGAGTTTCGTCCTTCTTTTTCACAAAGAGTATTGGAGCTCCTGCTGGGGACTTTGAATGCCGTATGAACCCCTTAGCAAGATTCTCATCAATATTTTTCCGTAATTCTACCAATTCATCTTGAGATAGCTTGTATATTGGGCCAAAAGGGGGTTGGGTTCCCTCCTGAAGCTCTATAGCACAATCATAGGCTCGATGCTTCGGTAAGAGGTCTACATTTTTCTTCTCAAAATATCATTGTAATCTTGATATTGACTTGGCAATGCCTCCATGACTTTTGTTGTCGACGTGTCGGTTGGTGTTGCAAATATCAGGAAAGTTGGATACTTTTTGGCCGGCATGAAGACCTTGGCTCCAAGATATATAGGCCTATTATGCCTTCCCTTCTTCTTTTGAACTTTTCGTGGTACAATTCTCCGAGCCCTCCAATCGATGTCAGGATTATGTAATTCAAGCCACGGTAGCCCAATAACAATTGGACTGCTTGGGCTTTGTATAATATTGAACACTATTCTTGAAACATGCTCCTGCAATGTTACTTCTATGGGGCGAGTTTCATACCTGACATCCCCTGAACCGAGGGGACGACCATCAATGACTTCTACAGTTGTTGGATTAGACTTCTCTACAAGTGGTATGCCTTGTTCTTTTTCAAATTCTTTGTCAATGAAGCACGCCGTTGCGCCTGAATCTAGTAATGCTTCACAATCCATGTGCCCACCCGGCATATGGATCTTGACTGGTAGCATAAAACTTGAAGTGGAGTAAGCGGGAAGAAAGAGACATTTTTTTGCTTGTCTTTTGTCCAACCGGTCGGGCTCTATTGGGGTTGGACGTCCATGTTTTCCGAACACGTTGAGGCCATTGCACCATGAACCTTCATTCTTCTCTTCCTTGGATACTGTCGAACTATGTGCCCCTGCTCTCCGCAATACATACATAAGCCATTAATGCGTCGCCTTGGCTTCTCCTGGGCTAAGAGAGGTTGAAACCGTGCTGAATCAATTTGCATGGGCTCAATGTGTCACTTCTGTTTGGGGTCGCAATGTTGCCCCAAGACGCCTCTCTTGTCTCCTCTCAAATAGTCGATTGTCACATTCTATTGCTTGAGAGATGAACTCGCTTAGTGTGTGAACCTTTGGCATAGTCAATAAAAGATCTTTTACGTCATCCTTTAATCCCCACCGAAATTGGCTAATGAAATATTCCTCGTGCCAAGTCAGATCACAAGTGAGCTGTTGAAATTCGGATCCATAGATGGATGCAGGTCTTGATCCTTGGCGGAGATTTCTAAGTTTGGTTTCAGCAACCCTTGCTCTATCAATATCCCCAAATGTGGCAGAGAACTCCCGCACAAAAGCTTCAAAGTCATGAATGAGAGGAGATTCTTTTTCAAGTAAGGGAGCAAACCAAGAGAGAGCCGTACCTGAGAGGAGGGTCCCAATAAGGCCTACTTGAGAGGCATCATCTGGATAACGCTCTCGTTGCATTCGAATGAAGAGACGCACTTGTTGGAGAAAACCTCTAAACTTTGATCTAGTCCCATCAAATTTTTCAGGCATGCTGACCTTCGGCTCCTTCTTATGTTGTTGAGTATAGCTGGATCTTGCAGCTTGTGCTTGATGTGTGCTTGTCTCTTGAAGCTCTTGAATTTGACGTTGAAGATCTTGCAACGCCGGTCCCAAGATTAGGGGTTGCCCTGCTTTAAGTTGAGCGTTACTCTCGTGAAGTTCTTGTAACTGAGCTTGAATGCTTTGCAATGCGTTGATGAGACCTTCCATCGTCGGCTCCATGATCGCTTGAGAAGATTAAGAGATGGAAGTCTTGTCAAACTGTTATGAGCGTGTACAGAGCTAGAAGAGAGCAAGAGGAGGCGCTCACCATGTACAAGAACTTGGATTTGATGATAAGCTTAATATTGATTACAAGACTTAACTTTATTAAGAGAGCTAGATACAAGACTTGGATTACATGACTTGAGTACAAGACAAGGCTTGATTGCAAGGACAAGACTTGAATATAAGAACTAGAAGAGGGATTTCCTCATAGGAGGCTCACAACTGGTGTTGGCAAGACTAAGGGGCTTGTGGCCCAAGACCCCTATTTATACTAGTGCTTGAGGAGGTTACTTGAGGAGGTTAGGACTTTCTAGGTTCTTCTTGAGGAGGTTAGAATCTTCTAGAACCTTCTGGATCCGTCTTCAACTTTCTAGAGATTTCCAGAAACTTCTAGATTCTTCCGGGAGCTTCTCCAAGCTTCTAGAAACTTCTTGATCCTTCTAGATTCTTCTAGCGATGATGTAGGCGATGATGCAGGCAACGACTGACTCGCAAGCATCCATGACAAGGTTCAGAGAGTTGGAAAGATTGTGCTTACTGCTGCTAATGGCAGTCCTTTCACACTTGTCGATGCACTTTATGTACCTAGGATCAAGAAGAATCTTTTGTCTGTATCCACACTCGCTAGACTTGGACTCGTAATCAAATTTGTGGATGACAGATGTACAGTTCATGATCTCAGTTTTGGTGAAATTGTTGCATGTGGCCTTTTGTGCCGTGGGCTGTATAAGCTCACTTTGTATGACAAGTGTGGACAAAAATTTGCAAATGTATTTGCAGATTCAAGGGCTATTTCAGATGCAAAACTTTGGCATGCACGTTTTGCAGATCTGAATTTTGCCAGTTTGCTGCGTTTGCAGAAATCTGATATGGTTGCTTCTTTGCCGCCTCTTGAAGCACCTGTCATACATGTTTGTGAAGGTTGTATTTTGGGTAAGATGCAGCGTTCTAAGTTTCCAAAGGATGGTTCAGCTCGGGCCACATGCAAGTGTGCATAGTGATGTTTGTGGGCCTATGCAAACTCCGTCCTTGGGCAATTACCTTTACTTCGTGACTTTCATTGATGATTACTCCAGGCATACATGGGTATTTCCGCTTAAAGTGAAGTTCGAAGTTTTTATGTGCGTCAAAACAATTTTTGGCTATGGCTGAAAATGTTTCGAAATGTACTATGGGCACCCTCCGTTCTGATCGAGGGGGGGAGTATATGTCTCATGAATTTAATGCATTTCTGGCTAGTCGTGGGATAAAACACCAATGTACAGTGTCTTATACACCTCAGCAAAATGGTGTTGTTGAGAGGAAAAACAGGTCACTGACGGAAATGGCATGATGTATAGTCAAAAGTCAAGCTTTGCCGCATTCTTTTTGACTTGAGGCCATCATGTGTGCCATTTATGTACTTACAAGTGTCCTACGAAAGCTTTGCAGTCTATTTCTCCATATGAAGCATGGCATGATAGAAAGCCTTCTATTGAGCACATGCGTGTTTTTGGTTGTTTGGCATATGCTTTGGTGCCACAAACACAGCGCAGAAAATTGGATGATAAGGCTGTAAAATGTATTTTTGTTGGTTATAGTACTGAAAGCAAAGGTTACAGGTTATATCATCCGCAAACAAAGCGTATTCTAGTTTCATGGGATGTAGTGTTTGTGGAAGATTCTGTTCAGTCCTTGCTGTCATGTACTAGAAACAGTAATGTAAGCTCGCAGGACATTTATGATACTTTGTTGCCTCTTTTCAGTGGTGGAAATACGAATGTAAGTTCCAATGAGACAAATGTACAGCCTATGGGGGTTTCTGAAAATGTTTTAGATCAGCCTATTACTGATGCAGATGTACATGATGTACTTGATGAGGAAAGGGCTGAAAATGAGCAGGCTAGAGGTATGCCAAAATGGCTGGTGCACACTTTGCGTGACAGTAAATTGGATGCACCTCTGTCTAGTCGTACTCGTTCAGGCTCTCGCCATGCATCTTATGCATCAAATTGTTATGCTTTGGCTGTGTCTAGCTTACATGATGTTGAGGAGCCTCTGTCTTTTGATGAAGCACAGAATTCAGAAAATTGGATGGCTGCCATGTAATCAGAATATGATGCACTTATAGAAAATGACACATGGACTTTATGTGATTTGCCTTCTGGCAAAAAGGCCATTGGTACGAAGTGGGTTTACAAGTTGAAACGCAAGCTGGATGGTAAGATCGATCACCATAATGCTCGACTTGTTGCAAAGGGTTATGCACAGCAAAAAGGCATAGATTATGCAGAGACTTTTGCTCCCACTTGTCGTATGACTACTGTGCGTTTTCTATGTGCATTGGCAGCTCATTTTGGTTGGGATGTATATCAATGAGACATTGTTACTGCTTTCTTGAATGGTGACATGTTTGAGGAAGTTTATGTAACATAGCCTCGCGGTTTTGTCATAATAGGACAAGAGGACAAAGTGTGCAGATGTAAGCAGGCTTTGTATGGGTTGAAGCAACCTCCTCGTGCTTGGTATGAGAAAGCTGACACTCATTTGGTCAAACGAGGCTTTCGTAACAGTCCAACAGAAATCACATTGTATGTAAAGTGTGAGATGATTTGCTGATCACTGGACCAAATGAAAGACATATTGCTGAATTTAAGGCTGATTTGAATGCTACTTTCAAGATGGAAGATTTGGGGCTGTTGCATCATTACTTGGGCATACAGTTTAAGTAGTGTGATGGTGGTATTAATAGCCTTGTGTCAGAAAAGTTACATAGAGACCTTGCTATGTAAGTTTGGACTTGAGGATTGCAAACCTATTGCCACTCCCATGGAAACAGGTTTGAAGTTGAGTCTACATGATGCTGGCGATCCTGCTGATGTCACTCTTTACCAAACTGTCGTTGTCTGCCTCATTTATGTATGCAACACGAGGCTGGATATTCAGTTTGCAGTCTCACAAGTCAGCAGATTTATGCATAGCCCAGTGTCTAAGCATTGGCAGGCTGTCAAGAGGATTTTCCGCTACCTTAGTGGCACTTTACATCTTGGCTTGTTTTATCCCAAGGGGGGATCATTGCCGCCAGACTTACATTCTTTTTCGGACTTAGATTGGGTTGGTTGTTTTGACACCCGAGTGTTTACAAGTGGTTGTTGTTTCATCTTGGGAGTTCATGTATATCATGGTTGAGCAAGAAGCAACCTATTGTGGCGACTTCGAGTTGTGAGGTTGAGTACAGGGCAGTCTTCACAGCTACGGTTGAGTGTGTATGGCTGAGACGCCTTATGGCTGATTTGGGTGTTGGATAGGACACTGCCAACACTATCTACACTGACAGTCAGAGCGCATTGGCAGTTGCGAGGAACCCAGTTTTTCATGCTCGCACAAAGCACATTGAGGTGCATTACCACTATGTCAGGGAGAGGATCTTAGCAGGAGAGATCAACTTGGCTTATGTGCCAACACAGGACAACCTTGCAGATCTTTTCACAAAGGCATTGTCTCGTGAGAAGCTTGAAGCTTTTCACAAAGCTTTGGGCTTACTCCCCTTTGTGGACTGATCATGTCCTTAGGGCATGGCACTTCCCTTTACTCATGTGCCAGCTCTCGTTCACCGCATCACTCCAGGGGGGATTTGTTACCATATACATGTGGTAGTGATGTGTGAACACACTAGGACCGCTGGGGCCTTTTTTTCCTCGTTAGGAGGTTTTTTCCCCGAGCATTGTATATACACCCATCACTCTAGGGCTATCTATCTTCCATTGCACACTAAGTAACACTCTCTCTATTGTGTGCTTTGAGCTTCCTTTGTCTTCTCCAAGCTGTGTGCGTTTCTCTGCAACCCTAATTCCAACAATCCCAAGGAGGTACACGTTGATTTAGAGAGATCTCTTGCGGAGAAATATCGTCTAAATCAAAGGGCAAGTAGCCGTACAGGTGCAAGAACTCAAAGGCTACCGTTTGGCACGCAAAACGGAGCCCAAACAGAGAATCACAGCTTGCTGTAATTTTTGTAGGTTTTAGGATTTTGACCCTTTTTTATGCCTAAATGTCCCATAGCGTCGAGGAAGCTAGGGAACTACCAAATAGGTGTTTTGGTGCATTTTAGAGGCTAAAAACAGAGATTTCAGCTATTGTATTTTCTCACCAGGTTTGTAAAAGTGCTCTAATGCACGCGAAAATTCAGCTATTACATGGGGATTTTGTCTGTGAAGCCTTCTACTGTCGTTATGTTGCCGAAATTGGGCTAGAGTAGGGGAAATTCCGCCCAATAGAAGTGGGACAGCTCGTAGAAAATTACAGGTTTTTGTCTACTTGGGAGCACTCTAGCTACCAAGTCGTGATTTGTTTTGAAGTGTTGAATTGTAGTCACTGGTTTATTCGTGAAGTTAATATGTGTTGTAAAGGACAGGTAAAGTTAATCAACATATAGATCGGGTGAAAGCCAAAGTTTACAGCCGTTTAGTAAGGCTACAGGCTGGTTCCATGTCATTGCTCATGGAAGGCTGTGCGAGTTGTGTGAATTCATATATCTCGGCTGTAAAAGAAATCATCCTCAATAAGATGACAAAAATGCTCCTTGTAAAAAGTTTTTTTCTTGCGCAACTTCTCAGGATGGCCCATGTCCTCTTTGTATCAATTTGTGTGAAGTGTGTCCAAGCAGTACTAAGAGGCTGGCAATCTGTCCAGCAATTGCAAGCAAGTTGATACTTGAATCTTGTGCATACCAACACCTAGAGTGTCTCCAATGCCTGGCTGTCTAGATGACTTGAGAAGCAATCAATGACCTAAAAGCATAGTCACAAGGGACGTGTCCCGAGGAGTGGGGACGGAGGACGGGGGACGGGGCTCAAATGGATTTTTAGTGTAAAAAAGAGGGTGGGACGGCAAGTGGGGACAGAAAGCCCAAAAATGGGCGTCCCCTGTGACTATGCCTAAAAGCTCCCACAACCCATGTTTACTAGATATTGATCTAGTACGTCGACCACAACCGATGTATCATCTAACAACTTCTTGTGGAACTGTGGCCTTAACACCGGATCATTCTAGAGATTGCTGTGAGCAGTAAGTGTATATAGGAGGGGAAGGGGGGGGACATGTAGTGATGGCAATGGCAAGGTGAGCTGGGAGGTGGGGACTAAGAGTGACAGCAGTGAGCAACAAGTGCGAGTATAGCAGATAATATTTGCAAAATCTCAGCATCAACATGTGGCACCTCAGCTTCCTTACTGTTTGCTAGGATCCAACCTATTTTAATAATATTGTGTTCTAGTCTAGCTGCTAGCATTACTAATCAGTGTGCTTGAATGCAGATATCCCCACATCGTTAGCAATTCTTTTTTCATTCTACATCGGGACAAAAGTAAGCATCATTTTGTTTTGCAAAGGATATCTTTTTCTGTGTCACATTACTTATCTTCTGCGTGCTGTTTTCATTCAGCTCATGTTTCATGTAAGAGAGATAAAAATGCTTCGGGAGAGGAACAAACAGGCAGATTGACGTACGAGTTCACATAAGTTGTTATGGGGTCAACATTGAGGAGATTCATAATTGAAATGTATGCTCTTTCATCGATCACAATGCTTTTTTTATAAGCCTTGGATTTTGGCTTTTAACCAAGCATACAAAAATAATTAACTATTAGTGGGAATAGAGATTCAATATTTAGTTGAATGTGGTCTTGATGTCCATTAAAAATTTGTTAAAGACTTATTGTATTTTGTGAGGAATGCATCATAAATCGAAGGTAAAATTAAACAAGATGGATGCCCATGCCCTTTTTCTTTATGTCAGACTTTTTGTTAAATCAATGTGTAACAAAACTGATATGCTGCATTGAGTACATTAAATTCATTGAGTGTTCTTTCTCTGTCTGTCCTCTATTTACTAAAAATGGCTTACGTCAGGTGCGATTGGGCCGGAACAGGCGTTAGCTTAGGATTCATGTAGTTCAATGTTTAAGCTCTATGTTGACTTGGTCAATATAAATTGAGTAGGTTAATGCCATGACTGATAGAAAATGGCGTCTGGAGAGAGAAACAGAAAGATAGTCTTTGTTCTGATACCCACTTCATGTCACTTTTTAGTGGCAGAAAATGACTTCCACTCTTCCGAGTCCCCTTTCCAAGTTTAGTGCAATGTTCCATGTTACTTTTGTTAATGTGATGACAATGAAAGAGGACATTATTGGGCTTTGAGCTTCCAAAAATCAGTTCTGTTGTCTGCAGCTCCTTTTCTGCCATTGAAATCCCCCCTATTATCATTTTTACAGAATTTGCTAAAATTTACCAATAGTTTCCCATCATTGATTTGGCAAGCACAAAAATTGAGAGTTTTTTTGTCTGTAGCTGCCATAAATCCTTGTGTTTCAGCATATGTTTGATCCATTTTGATGGGATATGCATTGTATGCCAGGTACGTTATAAAACTGTACAAGTAGCATGAAGTGAGGCTGTCTCTGCTCAAGAAGAAACGGTACATCTCCATCTCCTTACCGCAGCCAAAGCACGCTTTTTATGGTTGGTGAGCCTCCCCGTCTCTCTCCTTGTCTCCCTCTCTGTGATAAGCGCTCCCCATGAGATGTGGGCTATCTCTGCTCAAGAAGAAACAGTACATCTGCATCTCCTAGGCCTCAGCAAAAGCCCACTATTCAGAGCAGGTGAGCCTCCCCATCTCTCTTCTTGTCTCCTCTCTGTGATAACCGATCTCTGTATGTGGAGACGTGAGTGTAGAGCTCTACACTATCGTAAAACCAGCTGTTTTGGGGCATAGTCCCAGATCTAGGAGGCTCCCTGGAATGGACACGGTGGTGGAAGCTCTATACTGCAGCTGTGGAGCAGTGACGCGAGCTGTGTGGTGAGAGTATCCATGGGTGCTAAGGGATTCATGACTAGCAGTTCATCATGTACTCTACTAGCGTATATGTCAGCCATATTATGGTGAAGTAGGTGGTAGTATGTGGGGTCTGTAGATCTGGTGCTGGCATCGCTGATACACCGGCTAGTGAGAATGCAAGATATGTATGATCCTCCTCTTTACACTGCCCTTTTGCCATTCTTTCTTGCTTTTTTAATTTTTAACTCTCTTGGCCCGATCTGTGAAGGGAAGTGGGTGCCTGAATGCAAATATTTAAATTGTTTTTCCTTTTTTTTTGGTTTCTTTTTTCGCTCAAAAGTGGCTGTGGTGGCCTCTTCAATGTGGTGGTACCCTCCCTACGAACGCAACTTGATGGTTTTGGACGGATGAGAGCCTCCACTCATGATTTTAGACCGGTGGTTTTCTCACATTGGTGCTCCCTCCCTTTATTCATCCTCGCCCTACTAGTGGTTGCCCTATTGGTTTTCAAGGCCGACTTTATTGGACCATCTTTTGGTGGTTCTTTTTAGTGGCTACCTAATGGTTGACCCGAGGTCTCCTCAATTCCTCCATTGGTGGTGCTTTCTTCTATTGTTGGTGGTTGCTTTGCTGGCTTCCCTGCTGATCCGATTGGCCTCCTTTTCGGTGGTGCCTTTTAGCAGCTATGTTGTGGTTGCCTCACGGTCACTTCAACCTCCTCCATAGCAATTCACTAGCATTTACCTTTTTCTTCTCAAGCAGTACCTTTTGTTGCAGTAGCTTTGGTTATCCTTTTGCAACATCTTTCCACCCATCCCTCAACCTCTTTTGTAGTTGTTGCTCCTCGCGACGTCTTTTGATGTTGTCTTGGCTTCTTCAATTACACCCCATATCTACCTCGCAGGAGGAGTCCCTATTTACTTTGGTGGAGAAGGTAGTCAAGTGCTGCTTCGTCTAGCCTTTGGTCACAGAGAGCAGGATTCTCCAGCAAAATTTTGACTCTCATTAGGAAAAAGTTTGGTTCATTTGCCTGCATTGTGGCTCCTCTTCAGTCATCCATTTCTTTACCTTCCTTCATACCTGTGGTTGCAGTCCCCCTCTTTTGTATATTGGCATCACTGTCAGTTTCCCAGCTATGGTTTTTATTCATTGAAAGTTTCAGCAATTTTTTTCACCACCAGTTGTATCTGTTATTGCCTAAAGTAGCATCTTTTGTGATGTAAGTGCCTTTGGGCTTTGATGTAATATGATGGGTATCAAGCCCCCTTTTGTGTGTGTGTGTGTGTGTGTGTGTGTAAGAGAGAGAGTCAGATTTTGACCTATTGGACCCTGTGGCGTCAACGCAACAGCTGCATGTTCTCTCGTGCCGATGCAAATCCACTTCATTTTTTCAAGATTTCCCTTTGGCACTTCTTACGTTTTGCCTGGGAAGTGGGCGATGTCACTTGAGACATTATCAGCTTGGAATGCTTTTAGCCCTTTTTCGTGGATGAATACTTTAGACTTCATGCCTTTGTATTTGCTCTTTTCTGTGGGTTTTCCTCCCCTTGAGGTTTCCGACTTTTAAATTAATCCCAAAGATTTACAAAATAAAAAAAGTAAGTGTGTGTGTGTGTGTGTGTGTGTGTGTGTGTTTGTGAGGGAGCTCTAGCGGGAGATTCAAAACATGCTTGCTGCTCATTCGCCCATTCCTCCTCTGGATAAAGACTCTCGCTTCTCTGATTGGAATCTGCCTACTACTAGATTGGACTGCATCTTAGCTGCCAGTGTCTATGCCATTCTTCAGTCTGATGTATGGATTGTGCATCGGGGTAATCAGCTGCAGTCGCTTTTCGAGTCATCCTTGTGGTGGCAACACGCATTGTCTCGCATTTGGCAGAGTCATCTGCCTCTCAAGGAACGTGTTTTCTTGTGGCGGTGCTTGGTGGGAGCTCTACCTGTTGGCAGTGTGTTGCATGCTCGGCATATTGCGCCTTCCCGCTGCCCAGATGCCTTGAAGCTAAGGAGACCGTGCCACACTTGTTGTGATGTTGTCATCACTCTAGAGCCTTCATTCGGCAAGTGTCGACTGCTCTTCGACTACGTTTTCCTTCCGGCTCTTTTCACAAACAATTTTGGCTTTTTGGGGTGCTTCGGTCACCACAATCTCAGTTTGCGGTCTTCTTCACCTGGGTCAGATTTTGGACTATGTGGGCCATCTGGCATCATAGGAACTCCTTAATGTTCTAGGGCACTTTTGTTGACCCCTTTCCCTATTTCAAATTATCTCTTGATCAAGCGTTGCATTTTGCCTAGAAGCTGGAGACATCACTCTTGATGCCTACAGGATTTACTTTGATTGTTTCTAGCCTTCGGAGCCTCATAGTGCTCCGTCTTTTGTATCCCTTTCTTTTCGTGGATTTTCCTCGCTTTGAGGTTTCCCACTTGTAAATTAATCAAAGCAGATTTACAAAAAAAAGTGTGTGTGTGTGTGTGTGTGTGTGTGAGAGAGAGAGAGAGAGAGAGAGAGAGAGAGAGAGAGAGAGAGAGAAATGAAATGAAATGTTATATTAATGTCTTCAAAAGGCCATAGTGACCTATGAGACGAGAGAGAGAGAGAGAGAGAGAGAGAGAGAGAGAGAGAGAGAGAGAGAGAGAGAGATGAAATGACCTATGAGACCAAACTGTTACAAAATTGTTCTGATACAATGTCTGGGTACAAAAAGACTAGAACAAAAATACTACTACTACTAGAATCCATCGTCAGAGAGAGAGAGAGAGAGAGAGAGAGAGAGAGAGAGAGAGAGAGAGAGAGAGAGAAGTTCCAAAGACGGATGCAGGGAAATTCACTGAGGCAACGTGCTCAATATGTCAGCGTGCATGAGAAAGGAAAAAGAGAAAAGAGAGGTGATGTCCTCTTGGGCATACAAATAGCCCCTTGACAAAAGCAGATAGACAAAGAGAAGAAGAAGAGAGTTTTAACGTCGTAGGAAACTATCCCAAGAGACCTTAAAGATCTATCTCACGAGGAGAGTTGAACTCAAGACTTGTTATTCAAGAGGGAAATGTCATGGTCATCTAAATTTGGTCAAATGACCAATGAATTAAAACAAGTATTCCATATTGTTTATTTATTACTGGTTTCTTTTGCGAAAGCTAACTAGTTCGATGAAAGAGAAACATTATGCACACAAGTGAGTGTGTGTTGGCAAGATTATAACTCAAGCAAATTAGGTTCCAAGTTCAATTAACTTGGACTCATAAACACAATCTTGAGTAGTTGCTAAGCCATCACAAGTTCACCATAAACAAGAGAGATGTAATACAAAATAGAATTGGTTTATTCATTCAAGAAATGAGCTTTAAGTAGCTCTACAACCTTGCACCACTGCATGTGGGATAATTCCACCTTTCCGCTCCTTGACTCATACTCTAGTACTATAGGACAAAGCTCACACCTTACAATCCTCCCCTTGAGGATTGCACTAGGAAGAAGCTGAAGAAATTGACATCTCTGGCACACTCCAATCCAAGAACATCTCCAATCCAAGAGACCATCCCCAACCCATGAGACAAATTGTCTCTAATCCAAGTGACACTCAGCACCTCCCCTCAAATCGATGTATAAAATTGAGACCAAGCTAGTCCAAGCTATCTCCAAACAAATACGATTGAAGGGGAAAGGCAAAACAAAAAGCTAGAGAACATCGTCATAGACTAGAAGGCTATTGACGCCTTCTTCTTCATCTTCATCTTTGTTTTCTTCTCCCAAATAGACTTTGGGCCTTGGAATTCTACTCGTGCTATCCCTGTCCTTTTTGATACACTTGGAAGGAAGGTGACCTTCCTTCCTTCAAATGCTGCAAGTCTTTGATGCTAGACCGTCCTTTGCTATGTGCCCTTCTTAGCCACACTCGAAAAAAGTTTTGTTACTAGAGCTAACTACAAAAGCTCCTCCCCCTAAAGTAGCATTCCTCCCTTGCTTCTTCTCCTTAGACATCAAAGAGTTGATTACATCTTGAAAATCTGGTGTTGGATCCTTCTCCTCAATGATGATCATTATTTGGTCAAATCTAGGTGGTAAGGTTGCTAGAAGAACTGTAATTTTGTTCTCCTGTAATATTGCATTATTGACATAAGCTAGTTGTGTGGTCATGATTTTAAGGCGATTGACCAAGCTTGCAATATCTTCGTTATGTTCCATTTTCAATTTGTATAGATCCTTCTTTAGGCTCACTTTGTTCTTCTTTTCCCTAGCTGTTTTTTTCTAGTGCTTCACATGCAACCGATGAGGTTTGGCAATCATGACTAAAGTGTACACAATTTTCATGTAGTGCAGTGATTATGATTCCTAATGCCTGCTCATCCTCGGCTTGATTTTGTGTGCTCATAGATCGTGTCAGTAGGTGTGCACCATCAACAGTTTTTGGATTAATGATTGTTGGCTTTACTACTCCCCACAATTGATTTTTCATTAAGTAACCTTTCAACTTGGTTTGCCAAGTGTGAAAGACCTCCCCATTCAATTTCCTAAGCCCTTTCTCTTCCATTGCGCTTATAGAGGGGTCTTAGCTCAGGAGATTCTCCCAGCCAGTTTCTACCTCTTTACACGAGCACAAACACCCCTTATGAGATTTATTTGCAAGTTATTGTGCTTGGCTGCAAAATTTTAGGGTTAATTGTAAGAGAGAGAGAGAGAGAGAGAGAGAGAGAGAGAGAGAGAGAGATCTTTTTGTGAAGCTCCTCTTCACTTGGAGTGAAGCTCCCCTTCACAAAAAAAGGTTGTCTTCTTTGATTGCTTGGAAATGCTCGATGCGAAGTTTTAAAGCCTTGAAGATTCTTGATGGGTTTAAACTTCTTTGCTTTCTTACAAATGCTCTTTTGTACAAGACTGAAGATTTTCCTTTGGAATAGTAGGTTGTCGGACCCTCAGCTAAGGGAGCCGGAAGCTGCAGGTTTGTGGGAATAGTTTCTCAATATGGGCCTTTTAGGCTAATGGCCTTGGCCACAAAAGTCGGTTGTGGGAAAGGCCCCTTAACTGGAGTTCTTGAGGCCCATGGGAAGTGATGCTAATAGGCAAAAGGCATCCCCGACAATGTGTGACAATGCAAGACTGGTTGTGGACAGCGGGCAGGGCACCAGGAGCTCAAAATTTTTTTGCATGAGAAGAGCTAGGCCATGTGTCAACAGCAATGCAGAGTCGAGGGCAACGAGAGCCACTTGGTGTCGACATCAGTGCAAAGTCAAGGGTGATGAGGGCCAAGTGGTGGCCAACGGGGCTACTGAGTTGGGCAGCACTAATGAGATTAGGTGATAGCCCTCGGGTGTTGAAAGGGAGCAGGAGATGGGATAGTCGATAGCAAGACATAGGAGCCTCTTCCGAGCTGCCCCACGACGGCCCTTAAGAAAGTCAAAGGCAAAACTTTTTAAAAACATGGGACCCTTCCACGTGCTCTCAAAGGAAAAACCTCCTCCACCAAAGATAATCCTCCACATCGAGTTCACAAAGACCTTTTTTTAGTTAGGTAATTATGTGAGTCTAATGAACTCAATTGCAGCTTATGGAAAGCTGAAAAACAAAGGCAATTTAAGAGCTTAATAGAATGGCTTAAACATTTGATAATTAGATGCTTGAAGGCTCTACGGAATGGTGTTAAAAAAGGCTTTGCGCACACACAAATTGCACGAAGTGATAATGATTATGATGAGAATTATGTTACCACAAAGTAGGCTAAAAAGGAGCACAAAGTGCACACTAATTGAACAATTACACACACAATTAATGCTAAATGAGAGTTCCCTTTCACCTTAATCACCAAAGAGTAGTGAAGCATTCTTTGGTCCACATGGTGACTAGGGATTAGAATTATTAAGCTAATGCAAATGGAGATTAGGGATTTCTAATTGCACAAATGCATAACAAGAAATTTTGCTAGCATAACCTAGCGCTCTGATACCAATTGATGGGAATGGGATTGTGCTAGCTAGGGTGGATAAAAGAGAAACATCGTGCACACAAGTGAGTGTGTGTTGGCTAGATTTTACTCAAGCAAATTAGGTTCCATGATCAGTTAACTTGGACTCATAAACACGATCTTGAGTTGTTGCTAAGCCATCACAAGCTCATCATAAACAAGAGAGATGAAATGCAAAAATTGGTTTATTCGTTCATGAAATGAGCTTTAAGTAGCTCTACAGCCTTGCACCACTGCATGTGGTATATTCCACCTTTCCTTCTTGACTCATACTCTAGTACTCTAGGACAAAGCTTACCCCTTACAATATGTGTGTTCCTACTTGAGGGACTATTCTCACCGAGTTGATGGGCTTGAAAGCTTGACATATGTATAGACTAACCACACGTTTTTGCATGCATGCACCTAAAAAAGGAATGGTGTATGTAAGTTCCTACCTAAGGGACTATTCCCACTGAGTAGACGGGTCTGAACCCAAAAACACATTCATAGATTAACCATGAAGTGACACACAAAGGGGGACTATTCCCACCGAGTAGACGAGCCTGAACTCAACAACACATTCATAGGTCAACCATGAAGTGAATACATAGAAAGGGGAAAATTGCAGGTTTTCACACAAGCAAGCAATCCCCTTGCTTACAAACTGATGCAAATTGTTGATGTGTCAATTTTTTAACATTTTTCTCAAAAATGGCTATTTGTTACCATTTTAATGCCATTTGGTCCAATAATGACTAGTTTTATCATTAAAAAACCCAAAGGAGCTAGGGAAAATCTCTAGTTTTGCAAAACAAAAATCCTTCAGCTCAAATTGCATGTTGAACATCAATTTTTCTACTTTTTATAATCATTCAACACATATGTGATGGTTGCACCACCTCATAGCTATTTTTGGCAGTTTTTGCTTGCATCGAATTTTGTAGGCAAGAGGAGTGTGCCACCATAAAACACTTGACGTATGTACATACTCAAACCAAATTAGGCATGTTACAAAGTGAGAAAACATGCAACAACACCACATCTAGGGCCACAACTCCCCAGATAAATATGTACATGACAACAACCACAATAGCCGCTTTCACATATATCACAATATGTATATTATTGCATTTATCCCCATGCATCAAAAGTATAAAAAGCAAGATGAGTGTTTTTATTTCACAATGAGTACGTGCCATAGCACGACAATATTATATGTCCTTAGATAAATCTTAAGTGTCCAGTGTAACAACTTCTAAAACTTGGCTTTCTACCTTTGTGCTAGAAGCTAAGCACAAAAATGCATGCAAAGTGCTCTCAGATGAAACCATGTGTCCCATACCATATGGCTTCATTCAAGTTTGCTTTGTTGCCATTTAAGGATCATTGCTCCTTTTCATTGAGACTAGTATCCGAATTTCTAATAATGCTTGATCAATAACATTTATGTGATTGTATCTCTTCTTTTTTGTTATTTGTATAGACATAGGGACTGACTCGTCCATGGGTGACAGCTAGAATGCCTCCATCCTCTGGCTATTCACAAAATGTGATGGACTAACTTGTACAGACGTAGGGACTAACTCATCCATGGGTGACAACTAGAATGCCTCCATCATCTGGCTATTCCCAAAATGTGATGGACTAGGTGGCTATCCAGTTGTCTCCTACATGTGAGCATATCAACATAATGTTCAGGGTTTTAGGGTGCTTCATATTCACTTTAAATTTGTTCAAGAACCCACACTTTCATTTCTTATTGCTCGCATGTTGGCCCCCCGCTTCTTGCCTTGATTATCTCTACGTGTTTCCCACATGAGAGGAGAAAAAGGGAGGTAAAATCTTCTAGTCTCTCATAGCTTCCAATTTATATTATGCTTTTGTCATGATTGATATTTGGTTGCATGGGGGTTTCACGCTCTAATCTTGCACCAATGTGGCTTGTTCAATGTCGCAACACAAAATTATGCCCAAAATGTGGAGCCAGCCCGATATCACAAAGAACTCTTAGTAAAAGGAGCCAACTGATGGCACAAATAACTCTACATATAGAATGTGGCTCAAAAGATGCTAAGGATTTTTTCCACTTGTGCCTTGCATAAAATGCTTCTTTTGACGAAAACCAATAATGGCTATTACATCATAGATAAAGGTCAATTCCTCTACATACGGTGCACAAAGAGTTCTTGAAAATTGTTTGACTTGGAAGCATGTTAATTGCACCCGGCTAGAGTTTGCTCAAGCTCTTAGAAAATTACAGCTTGATTTCGCAATGGATGGCAATTTCAATACATTTGAGTAGCACTCCACATTGGTTGTGACAACAAAGAAGGGACACTTGTTCTTAAGATTGCTTGTGCCATGCCAATACAAATCAAAGAACATGGAAGTTTATCTTCATTGTATAGTAGAGAAGTTAAAATATCTTCAGAGAGGTGTGGCAATGTTAGGTATCAATTAGCACACATCTTGTGGCAATGCTTCAATTTGAGGTATCCTCATGTGTGATTTTTAGGGCTATGAAGAGTAATCAAGTAAAACAAATAATGCTCTACATTGTTGTAGTAGTCATGTGAGTTTAGCATCCACTACGCACACTCAGTTCAAAATTATATATTTAGATATTGTCATTAGAGATGCAATCCATGCTCTTGCAATCCAATGCATGTCCTCTATCACTAGCCACTTAATGCATGTCCTTTGTCACTAATTACCATAATGCATGCCATCTGTCACTAGTGACTAGAATGCATGTTTTCTATAAGGTCCAGCATTGTGCACACTATGATTTCATGCATTGAATAAAACAAATATCAATGTCAGCATTTGCTCCTTCTATGGTCTTGTGTGAGAGCTTTCTTGGGTGCACACCTCCATGCATGGCTACAAAAGGGTAGATGGACCAAAAGGGCCTACATGATGAGGAGCTTCAACACCAGATAAAGAGGTTCGTAAGACTATTTAAGTTATATTATTACATCAATACCCTACAAAACACTCCAAATGCCCTTTGACGCAAGAACATGTGTCATCATCTAAGCCCACATTGGGTAGTTATCCCCATCTAGTGTATCCTTAGTAGCAAACATATTGAAAACATCGGTGTTGTTATCAGTCATGGCAAGTGACTGCACTTGATGTGAAAACTTCTTGGAAAGAGGAAAACAAAGTAGGACGGACACATGCTATATAGCACCACCCAAAGAGGCCTGTAAGGGACATGTTTTGCAAAAAATTGCACTAATAAATTTTGCATAAAAGGATGAAATTGTATGTGCAGTACTGCCTTTAGTGGGAACGGAGGTTGAAACGATCCTGAATCAAAATTTTGAGCATACACAGCTCGACAAGCTGTCCGAAAGTAGTGTTGACCTACTGACACACACCAAAGCTTACCCTAATTGGAGAAAGTGAGTAGGCATGTGCTGGCGATGCTGGAGACTATGCGCGAGAGGATGTAACCTACTCTGATACCAATTGTTGTAATTAGGGTTGCAACAAAAAACACATGGCTTGGAGAAGATGAAGAAGTCAAGGCACACAATAGAGAGTGTTTTTATTAGTGCACAATGTCAAGATAAGTTAGGCCTAGAGTGATGGGCGTATATACATGCATGGGGTAAAAAACCTCCTAGTGAGGGAAAAATGTCATGGTGGTCCTAAATGTGTTCACACACATCACTACCACATATATGGTAACCGAATGTAAATCCTTGGGGAAAACATTGTTGTATTCCCAAAGAAACTCCTCGAGTTGTAGTGTAACTCATGCTTAATTGTGGCCTAAATAAGTGTTGTGGTTATTTTGTAAGCTCATAGCTTGCTAAAAGTTAAAACCATTCCATCATATGAGTTGCTAGCCATGGTAGAGAAAGAATAGGGAGAAGTGTATAGTGTGGAGGAAGATTCACATACAAAAGAAAATTCATCACTTAATCTGGAACTTAAATGAGAAGTTGACAAGGCATGACACAACAAGTGAAAAGAAAAACTTTGTCTATTTCATTGTCATAGTTAAAAAATTCAACTATAAAAAAAAGCAGTGAATGAAGTATGTTATATTCTCCCAACACTAGCACACACGAACATTGGTTTAACATTAGACTGTTATGCTGGTAGGGATGGTGTAATGTAGGATCCAACCCATGCAAACACTTCAAGTTGAGAATCACATCTACCTTATCCATGGCCATGACTCGGAAATCTAAATTCATGATGTACCCTTCAACCTCAAGGGGGATAATTTAAACTTGTTTCTTCCACACGTTGGCATCATTACCTTTCATTAGTGCTACCTTTTAGCGATGTGAGTTGGGATTCTATTGCAGATTTAACTTCTTAACTAACTTATGGTTAAGGAAGTTGTGAGAGGACCATTCTCTACTAAGATACACACCTTGTGTCCCTTGCTAGTGCCATGCATTCCCAAAAGTTGGCTACCACATGGAGACAACCAGTCAGCATTCATGAACCTCTTCCATATGTGAGACTTCCACACTTGCATACTTTGAAGGAGAGTTGCACTAGGTGAATTGCTTTTTTCCTTTCCAGTCCTTTTGGTTTTTCATTTTTTGGGACAATCTTTCTTAGCATGACAACATGATAAACAACAAAAACAAACATTTTTACACTTTCCCTTACTACTAGCATGATATAGTGTTGCTAGTATTTATTAGTTCTATCTTAGAGCAGCAAGTCAAGCATATAACTCCTCCTGTAAGCATGGTGACCCATTTGAATAGATTCTTACCAGACTTGTGTTGGTACTTGGAAACTTATGACCCAAGGAAACTCTCAAGCTGTCAAATTTGATGCATTATGCACATTGCTATTGCAAGAGTCACTTTCAAGAAAGAAAAAAGCTAAACAGTGTGCAATTGAACAAGCTTTTGTTGCTGCTCAAAGAAAAGGTGGTAACAACAATGGAGCCACTTCTCATGGTTCTTTGATGAGTAGCAAATCATTGTTTCTAATGCTTCTACTGGCAGTACCTTGTTGGGAATTCTGGTGAAAAAGGCAAAAAGAAGATGTGTTGCCATTATTGCAAGGCCAATGATCACTTGATAAAGTAGTGTCCTAAATTGAAGACAAAAGAGGCCAAGAAGGAAGATGTTGGTTCCACTACAAGTGAAGCTATTGGAGAATCTTCTGGGAAAGAAGATTGTGATGTTGATGTAGATGCAAAGTTTGTAACTTCATGACTTTCATTGATGGTTACTCCATGCATGTATGGGAGTATTGTTGGGTTAAAGGCCCGTGTGCCCGACTGCCCGTTGTTCAGCCGCCCATGTACAACCATTCTTTTTACTTGTTCATAATAACTATACTCATAACTACACATTGTAGTATGAGTACCGCCCCGCCACACACGGTGTCTATCTCCTTCTTCGTGCTGGCTCTCCGTGTGTTTGCTCTCCGATCCCAACAAGTGGTATCAGAGCTTGGTAGTGAGAGCCTTGAGAGCTTCATCATCATTGTTGAGTGTGCTGAAAATTGATGCTGTTTCGTTGCCGATTTTCGGTCTCGCGCACGCGCGCATATCTAAAGAGCAGAAGGTTTTCCCGAGCTTGGCATTGGGAGGTTCAGCACTCCGCGAGTATTTTCAGCAGGTGTCCTGAGGTTTAACCCCCCTCTCGGAGCCATTCGTGCCATCAGAAATCCCATCCGAGCTACAGACTAGGAGTTGTGTTTTCAACTCTCTTTGGTAGTTTTCTGCTGCTGCAGAGCTTCCATAGCCATTACAACTGCCATTGTTGCAATGTCTTCCACTTACGTGATCCCATAGCTCATTAGAGAGTGTGTAGTCTCTTCTTGGAGTGTACTCATACACATAGATAGAGTGGGATTTTGGCGGCATTGTCTTCTTCGACTACAGGTACAGGTACAGGTGCAGGTATAGGTACAAGTTACAGGGAGCTTTGGATACAGGTTTCTTCTGTGGTTACAAACTATGTATTTTGATTGTGGGACAGCCATGTATATGGTTGTGGTTTGAGTGGGAGCTTCTACTTTTGTGGGCAGTCTGTTTATGCGTGTTCTTGAGCTACAGGTTTACATCATGTATGTATGTTGATGGATGTGTATATGGCAGTTTGACAGACACTCTTTATGCATGATATTGTGGAGATTTGGTTCACTTATACATAGAGCGGGTTTGCTCTTGCTTGTAGTGTTGCGGTTTGAGTACGGACAGGTACTTGGTTGACAGTAAAGATTGGACTTCGTTGAGCTTGTGCATTGGTTATATGCTCACTTGGATCCATTTATGCTCACGGATTTGTGTAAGCTTGGTCAGCTTATGTCTCTATTGTGGTTATTCAGACATGGAGTATGTTTATGCCTCTATGAAAGCTCATTGTTGATGCATTTTGTGGCACGGTTTTCCTAGGCCGGTTGAGTTACAGGTGTCACAGGTTTATGCATTTGTTTGTGGATTTCTACGTATGTTTTTTGACCATATTGTGGGCTGATTTATACTCTATGCGTTTGCTCTTTGATTGAGCAGCAGGTGTTGTCAGATTTGTAGCACTACTTTGTTGTGGCAGTTTGTTGGTTGGTTACAGGTTTCTCATTGTTGCATTCTTGTTGTAATGGGCACTAAAGTGGACACGGTTTTCAATATTGAGAAGTTGGATGGTGTTAACTTCTCATATTGGAAAGATCAGATTTGGGATGTCTTGGTGCAGAAGAAACAGATTCGACCTCTAAAGTTGCAGGGAGTTAAGCCAGAGAACATGGAGAGGGATGATTCGGAGGAGTTGGATGAGATGTGCAGGTCTACCATTAGGCTTTCCCTTTCAAAGTCTGTTTATTACAATGTGAAAGATGCACAGGGTGGAGCTTTATGATAAGCATTCGGCTGCTTCTATGGTGTATTGGATCAAAAAGCTTATTGATTTGCGAATGGAGGAAGGTGCTTCCATGAATGCGCATTTGAATGAGTTCAATACAATTTTCAGCCAACTTGCTACGCATAAAATTACGTTTGAGGACAATGTAAAAGCTATGTTTTTACTTGTCACGTTGCCTGAGTCATGGGACACATTTAGGACAGTCATAAGTAACTCGGTTCCTGCGGATGAGTTGACAAGTACTAATGTGGAGTCTAGTCTTCTCACGGAAGAGATTAATTGAAAGAATAATGCATGTAGTAAGTCTTCTAGTGCAATGGTTGTCTCACAGGCAGGACTATGAACAAGTATAAGTCCAACAGGGGTAAATCTAGAAGCAAGTCCCGTGCAGGCACAAGTAAAAAGGATGTGGAATGTTTTCATTGTGGTAGAAAAGGCCATTTCAAAAAGGATTGCTACAAGTGGAAAAGGGAAAATGGAGATGATAAGAAGAAAGACCATGATGCTAAGGACAAGCCTAAGTCCAATGTCAAGATTGAGGAGTTAAATGCAACACAGGGAGAGTGTAGCTCTCAAGATGACCATGTATGTGCTCCGACTACTGCTACTAGTGAAGAGCTTGGTGATGTGTTGCTTGCATCCTATTTTGATGATGCTTTTCTTCTCACTCATGAGAGTAGTATGCCTATGGATTGGGTCATTCACAGTGGTGCTTCTTTTCATGTTACGCCTCATAGGTCGTGGTTTCATGACTATGATGCTTCGAGCACAGGTACTGTCAGGATTGCCGATGGGCGTTCTATGCAGATTCATGGCATTGGGGATATTCATTTGGCTATGCCAAACTCTACTACGTTTGTCTTGCAGCACGTGCGTCATGTGCCGACTCTTGCAAAAAGCTTGATTAGTGTGGGTCAGTTGGATTCACTTGGTTTCAATGTATCTTTTGGTGACGGAGGTTGGAAGCTCACTAAGGGCAGCCTTGTTTTGGTTAAAGGTGCTAAGAGGAATACATTATATTCCCTTTGTGTAGCTAGTGTGGCTGATCACATTGTGGGGATCACTGAGCAACCTCCTGCTTCTTTATGGCATCAGCGTTTGGGGCATATGTCACTGAAAGGTTGTTGGCACGTGCGGATTACATTCCTGTTTCAGATTTTGGTGGTTTTGAGTTTTGTGAGCATTGCCTTTATGGTCGACATGCTCGGTCTTCTCATAAGAAGAGTGTTACACACTGATCTTTGGAAAAGCTAGCTTTGGTGCATAGTGATGTATGTGGGCCGATGTCTAATGCTTCTCTTGGAGGTGCTATGTACTTTGTTACGTTCATTAATGATGCTAGCAGGAAGGTATGGGCATACCCCATTCGTAAGAAGGATATGGTGTTTGATATATTTAAGCAATGGTTGGCTCTTGTTTAGAACCAATCAGGTTGTAAGTTGAAGTGCGGCGTGAGCTTAGTGCTCCCTATACACCTCCTCAAAATGGTGTGGCAGAGTGCATGAACAAGACTATACAGAAGAAAGTCCTTAGTATGCTTTCTATGGCTGGTTTGTCAGATGGATTTTGGGCTGAAGCAGTTGCCACTTCTGTGCATTTGATAAATTGTTCACCTAGTGTTCCTTTGGGCTTCAAAGTGCGTGAAGAGGTATGGACAGGTTTGCCACCTTCGTATGGTCACCTTCGTGTTTTTGGCTGTGAAGCTTATGTACATGTACCTAAGGAAAAACGCAGCAAATTGGATCCAAAGAGCAAGAGATTTATCTTCTTGGGTTATGGTAGCTCTGGTGAGATGGGTTATCAATTGTGGGATCCTATTGACAGGAAGATTGTGCGCAGCCATGATGTTGTTTTTCATGAGGACTCTATGTATAGAGCATCACCACGAACGGTTGAGGTTCGGCGTGTGATATTTGAGGAGGATGGTCATCAGTATGATGGTCCCATGGCTGCTCGTGGGCAGCCCATTGACCCTTAGGTGGGAGATAAGCCCTTGTTGGGAGATCATGTAGATGTGGAACAACCAGATGCACCTCTTGCACAGTTTTTGAGGCGTTTAGAGCGGCGTGCAAGACAGCCTCAACATTTTGTGCCTTCTATGGATTATGTATTGTTGACTGATTGCGGGGAGCCATCATGTTATGATGAGGCCATGTCTAGTGTTGACAAGCTCAAGTGGGAGCAGGCTATGCAGTCAGAGATGGATTCGTTGATCCAAAATGATACATGGAGCTTACTCCTTTGCTAGAGGGTAAGAAGGCACTACCATGCAAGTGGGTTTACAATATAAAATTGTGTTCAATGGATGCAAAGCCTAGGTACAAAGCAAGGCTTGTAGCTAAAGGATTCGAGCAACAGAAGGGCATTGATTTTGATGAGATCTTCTCCCCAGTGGTGAAGATGTCTACTTTGCGTATGTTGTTTGCTTTGGTAGCTACAGAAGACATGGAGTTGAAGCAAATGGATGTAAAGACAACTTTCTTACATCCGGTCTTGCACGAGGATTTGTACATGGAGCAACCAAGTGGGTTTGTTATTCATGGTTCAAAGAAGATGGTATGCCGGCTTCTTAAGACCTTGTATGGGCTGAAGCAATCACCTCGTGAATGGTATCGTAAGTTTGATGCATTCATGAGTTCAGAGGGCTATGTACGCATTTATGAGGACCCATGCCTCTATACTCGTCGCAGGGCTGCAGATGGCAGTCTTATTGTTTTGGTTTTGTATGTGGATGACATGCTAATCGCAGGGAAGTGTATTTCTGATGTGGATGCCTTGAAACATAGGCTACATGAGACCTTTTCCATGAAGGATCTTGGAGATGCTAGTCATATTTTGGGTATGCGGATCACTCGTGATCGTTCTCGCAGGGTGCTATTTCTTAGTCAGAAAGAGTACATTGACAGGGTGCTTGAGCGTTTTCATATGGAAGGGGGGAAGGCCATTAGTACCCCGTTGTCTCCATATGTAAAACTCAGCCATGATGACTGCCCTCAGATAGATTTGGAGACTGCAGAGATGTCTCAGATTCCTTGATGTATGCCATGGTGGCTACGTGTCCAGATCTTGCTCATGTAGTTGGTGTGGTTAGCAGGTACATGTCTAACCCAGGCAAGCGTCATTGGGATGCAGTGAGAGGTATTCTCAGATACTTGAGAGGGACTTCAGAGTTGTCCCTATGTTATGGTGAGAAGGATATGTCTATTTGCGGATATACAGATTCAGACTATGCAGGGTCAGTGGACTTGAGGAAGTCTACTAGTGGCTATGTGTTCACAGTTGCAGGTGGACCGATTTCGTGGGCATCACGTTTATAGCCATGCGTTGCTTTGAGCACTACAGAGGCTGAATATATGGCTGCCACTGAGGCTGCCAAGGAGGCCATATGGCTCTCACGACTAGTGGGAGATCTTGGTATGGCTGGTGATGCTCCGATGCTACATTGTGATAGCCAGAGTGCCATAGCGTTTGCACGGAATACTATCTTCCATGCGAAGACAAAGCACATTGAGGTGAGGTATCACTTCATACGAGAGGTGCTAGAGGACAAGCGCATAGAGCTTGTCAAGGTACGCACTGACGATAACCCTACTGACCTACTCACGAAGTCGTTAGCCTCACAGCGGTTTGCACAGTGTAGATCGCTGATGGGTATGGCTTGACTTCTTTTGCTATACTTTGGCCACTTTAAAGGCACACTGCCTTTAAGTGGGAGATTGTTGGGTTAAAGGCCCGTGTGCCCGACTGCCCGTTGTTTAGCCGCCCATGTACAACCATTCTTTTTACTTGTTCATAATAACTATACTCATACACATTGTAGTGTGAGTACCGCCTCGCCACACACGGTGTCTATCTCCTTCTTCGTGCTGGCTCTCTGTGTGTGTGTGCTCTTCGATCCCAACAAGAATCCACTTAAAGCTAAGTCCGAAGTGTTTATGTGCTTCAAGCAATTTTTGGCTATGGCTGAAAATGTCTCTAAATGTACTATAGGCACCCTTTGTTCCGATCAAGGGGAGGAGTATATGTCTCACGAGTTTAATGCATTTCTGGCTAGTCATGGGATAAAACACCAATGTACAATGTCATACACATCTCACCCAAATGGTGTTCCTAAGGAAAATTAGGTCACTCACAAAAATGTCACGATGTATGGTCAAGAGTCAAGCTTTACCACATTTGTTTCGGCTTGAGGCTATCACGTGTGCTACTTATGTACTTAACATGTGTCCTATGAAAGCTTTGCAGTCTACGAATCCTTATGAAGCATGGCATGATAGAAATCCATTTATTAATAACATGCACATTTTTGGTTGTTTGGCTTAGGCTTTGGTGCCACAAATGTAGCACAAAAAATTGGATGATAAGGCTGTCAAATGCATTTTTGTTGGTTACAATACTGAAAGCAAAGGTTACAGATTGTACCAACCATAAACAAAGTGTACCTTGATATCGCAAGATGTTGTGTTTATGGAAGATTTTGTTTAGCCCTTGATGTCATGTACTAGAGACAATAATGTAAGGTCACATGACATTTATGACAGTTTGTTGCCTCTTTTCAGTGGTGGAAAGGTGAATGTAAATTACAATGAGGCAAATGTATAGCCTATGGGGGTTTTTGAAAATAATACAAATCATCATATTATTGATGCATATATACATGATGTACTTGATGTGGAAAGGGTTGAGAATGAGCAGGCTAGAGGTATGCCAAAATGGCTAGTGCATACTTTGTGTGACAATAAATTAGATACACCTATATCTAGTCGTGCTCGTCCAAGTTCTTTCCATGCATCTTATGCATTAGATTGTTATGCTTTGGTTGTTTCTAGTTTATGTGATGTGGAGGAACCTCTTTCTTTTAATGAAGCCAAAATTCAAAAAATGTAATGGCTTCCATGCAATCAGAATATGATGCACTTATAGAAAATGACACGTAAACTTTATGTGATTTTCCTCCTAGCAAAATGGCCATTGGTATGAAGTCGGTTTACAAGTTGAAATGTAAGCCAAATGGTAAGATTGATTGCTATAAGGCTCGACTTGTTGCAAAAGGTTATGCAAAGTAGAAAGGCATAGATTATGAAGAGACTTTTGCTCCCACTTGTTGTATGACTAATGTTCATTTTCAATGGATACCTCCAAAGTGGATTCCATTCTTCGATGGCCTCATCCTACTAATTTGAAAGAGCTTCGAAGTTTTATGGGATTTTTTTCCTTCTATCTCAAGTTTTTTAGGGATTAAGCAAAACTTGTTATTCTTATGATGGACCAACTGAAAGGTAAATGCAAGAACTTATTTTGGGGAGAAGATCACCACCATCACAGTTTTGAAAAGCTCACAATAGTATTGGTATTGGTACCTATACCTACTATAATTGATCTACTTTAACTAGTTTTTCTAGAAATCAATGCTAGCTCTAGAGCTTTTAGTGCAAATCAACTCCAAGAGAAACAACAATAAATTCATGGCTCAAGGTCTAGGCCCTTTTGTCCTATCTAAAACTATCGATAGAGAAGAGGTTCACCTTTCTAATTTAGACGTCACCCCCATGAAGTAATTCATTAATGATGCAAGGATTAAGATATATAAGAGCCTCTCACCCTTGAATTTCTTTGGCAATTTCATGTAGGGAGGAACAAACTGGAACACAAGACCCTAACAAAGAAACAAGAAGAAAAAGAATGAGCATCTCACCCATGAATTTCTTTGGCAATTGCATGTAGGGTGGAAAAAACTGGAACACAAGACCCTCACAAAGAAACAAGAAGAAAAAGAAGTAGTAATGCGGCCCTGCCAAATCGAAACTCCAACATCAATATGTGAATTGCCTCATTGACAAGGTAAAAAATGTAACGGAGCCTTACCCTCCTCATCTCATCAACCTTAAGGTAAAAAAGTCACAAATATTAGTAGGAGGAGATTCTGTTGCCAACACTAATCTCCTTTCTTATGAAAACTATAATAAGCTCAATATGTCACTTGATAGCACTACAATGACAAATCTCCAATTTTATCCAATACACCCATCGCCACCTTGGGCACAATCAATCTCAAGCTTCTAACTCAATGATTCATCACCTCATGCCTCTTACATGTTGCAACACCCATGCACTGCACTCACACTACCATAATAGGTCGAGCTTGGATGAAAACCACAAAATACAACATTGAATGGAATACCAATCAAGCCATATTTGAAACAACCCATGGAGTAACCAAGGTACTGCGACAACTAGCTGAGATGCCATCTTGAACTCAACCCCTTCTACATCCACTCCACTACCACATACAGTCTACTAAGATTTATCCCTCTTTCTTAATGGAAAATAATATGCCCTTGTGTTTGTGTGTTATGTGCTAATCCTCACCTTGCATCCTAGTCGCACTCCCAACTAGGTGGTGGGTGGTGCTCCCCCCATCTTCTATCCCCACAATTAGGCCCATGTGCATCACCTTGGTGTAGAGGCTACCAAGTCCAATTAGCATTCTTGAACCCTACCAAGGAGGGATTTCCAAAAGCACCAGTCATTCCTCTAATGAGTGACAACCTTGGAAAGCACACCTGAAGGAAAAATCTTTCAGGTCAATGTTCACAAGAACGAGCTCGTCTACATCAAAGGAGGAAAGAGAGTGGTAAAGTCTCTCTTCCCTAAAGAATCACCAAGGAAAAGGAAGGCTACGATCATCCCTAAGTGTCCCAAGGGTGTCGTGCAAACAAAGGGGCAAGGGGAGGCTGCTACCATTAGCCATACCTAAGGTTACATGAGCCACAAAGCAAAAAAGGCGTTTTTTGGCGATGATGGTGCTTCAAGTTCATAGCCTACCCCAAAAACAATAACCAAGATACCACCTAAGCTATCATGGATGTTATCCTCTGAAGCAAAGAGGCCCAAGGCTGCATAATGTCTTATAGTACATATGTGAGTGGAGCAGTCCATTTCACCAACCGTGAAGCAAGTTGGCAAGGTCATTTCCATGTCCAAAAGAAAGGTTGTTTGATCATTGTAGCCGGTGTTTTGGTGAGCATATGGAGGGTCTCTCAGGCAAGGTAAATGGTGTGAAGGTGAGCATTTGGGTTGAGCGTGTCAATAGATGTTATGTAATTTCCACCCAGAGGGAGGGCTACCCGCTAGTTTTGGGAAGGCCTTGGCTTATGTTAATGAAGACTAGACAAGATTGGGAAACTAGAGCATTGGAGTTGTGGCTAAGGAGAAAATCTGGAGGGAGTAAACATAAGATTTTTTACAATGACATGAAGTTAGCTTGAAAACAAAATTTAGAGCTAGAGTTCTTTGCGGATGAGTGGAGTATGAGTGATTATTGTTTGTCTAATGAGCAGACATCCGAGGAAGATGCAAGCTCCTTAGAAGATATGGGTGTGTTACTACAATGGGCTAGAGTGGATTTACAACAAGTGGATCATATGGATCCATTCCAGCCATGCACTAATTCAGATGACAAAATAAATTTGTCGCGTGTTCCTTGTATTATATCCAAAGCCCAAGATTGTAGAGTGAAGGAGATTATCTGGACTTGTGACCACCAAAACATGTAATCTTTCAAAATATCATCTCCAAAGAAGAAAAATCTTGGGGCAATTGCTTTTCAAAATATATATCTTGAGATGGGGGAGGAGGGTGTTTAAAGACACCCATAGTGTAAGCTAGGATATATATAGGGGTATTATTCGACAAGCACTTGAATGCACATGGTATAGGGATATTTTGATGAGTGACCACCCTAAAAGCAAAAGTTTAAAGGATTCAAGTTGCATGATTGGCTGAAGATGTGTCAAGTATGGATACTTGTTTCCATCAAACTCGATTGTTTACCAATAAGATTTTAGTTCAGGAACGGACTTACATTCTTGATCTTGTGACTCTTTCTTTCATAGTTTGTTTTGCTTGTGGGGTCATGGGGTTTCCATTCAAGGATCTTTGTTGGAGTTTGTTTGCTCCATCATTTTTAAGCTTGCAAGGTCAATACATTGCATTTTGTAACACGAGATTGAAACACCATCCCTGTGGATCACCAATCAAAATTCCATAGAAGTGGTTTATATTTTTTAGAAGCGTTTCCTCAGGACCAATGCTTATTACTCAAGTTCATCTCTTTGTTGCACTTAGTGGACAAAGTGCATGTTACATGGGTTGTGCATTCTAGATGGATGATTTTTCTAGAGCACTTTACGAAGATACTTAAGCACTTTGTGCAAAAAATGATGCATCCAAAGGGGAGTATAGCTAAGGGCTAGTTGGATTTGGAGTCTCTTGTGTACAGTGCAAAGTGGCTCTAGAATTTTGACCATAATTCAAAGATAGTGTGATTCATTTACAGACTAAGAGTGGCCAATTACAAACCTAGTGGTAGGGCAAAGTGTTGTTGGGGTGTGTGTTACATCTGCACCACCACAAGTGAAAACTCCCTCTAGTTTGGAAGCTTGCACATTTGACATCACTGATTATGTCATCAAATTCCCTCTCTCGTGATTCTATAAAAGAAGCTTAAACTACACACTTTGTTTCCACTTTGCATTTTATCCCTACCCCATCACTCTAACCCACTTTGTACTCATTCTTGCATATTAATCTACTCATGATTTTCATCTCCATTATTGTGAATCTCTCTCCCTTAGATCATAGATTAAAGTTTGATGGCATTAGTTATAAGCACTTGATCAAATCAAGTTTCATGAAATTGCATTAAGTAGACTATTGCATCCCCTAGATTCAGCAATCTAGACCTAGCTCATTTGTGAAGAGAGAGAACCAATTCTTTGATCATGTCCATTAGCATCTAAACGAGTATCTATTTTTTTTTGAAGAGCCAAGGTCAACATAAGCTAAATTGGAAAAGAATGAGGTGGCCAACCCCTAAAACATGGAAGGTACAAGTCCGTTTGGGAAACATCATCTACCTACCCAAGGATATTGCAAGCTTCCATTGGAGTCCAACTTGCTCCTGCTGCTCCTTGGTTTTTGCTTACAACTTTGCCATTGATCAAGCCACCCACTCATATGCATCATCAAATATTTGCTATCAAGCCAAGCTACCTTAGCATGTGAAGTCGACTACTGCTCAGAATCAAAGATTTGTGTAGTTGATAAGAGGACCTCAACTTGTGTTAAAGGTCCATCAAGGTGTGTCATCACTTAGCCTCAAGGCTCGACCTCAACAACTGTGTGAGTGAATCAACCCCTCTGCTCATCCTCATCTCGTGGCATCACCCCTGTAGTTATTTTTCACCTCTGTTTGCATTTCCATCGTCTGTTCCAATACTTCTCCTGCGCGGGCTCATACTGGGCACACTCCCTCATCATCAAGCCTCTGCTACATTTACACAAACTTGCTACCTCGCATGTGCCCATCTTCACGATGCTTACTAATGCTCCACTTGCGTTGCCTTGATTGCACGGCTCTCAAAATCCTCATCAGTGAACTGGCACCAGCCGTGAACCGTCCATCCCCATCGGTAGCCAACAATCGGACACACATTCCAATCGACCACAACCACAACCAAAGAGTGGTTTCCCACATAGTGGGCCACCAAGGGCCAAAGCCGCCAAAAGTCTCCTCAAGTAGAGAGATCTTTATACATAGTGAGATTTATGCAAAGTAGTGCCATGATGAGATGAAGAGTTCATGAAACTCAATCATTGTCTTCTCAATAGACTAATTGAGGCTAGCATAAAATTGAGTCTTCCATTGTCCCTGTTATGGATCTACAGCATGTTTTTGCTTCTTGTTATGGATCTATAGCATTCTTAGAGAAATTTTGTGGACAATGTTGCACTATTGTCCTACAAAGCTCTCACACAATGTTTTGGATTTACACTCTCTCACAAAAAACTATTAAATATTATTGATACTACATTATACCAATAGCAAGGGAAAGTATCAACCTGTGGGTACCAGTTTATAACCCAAGAGACCCAAAGGGGCCCCAAGGGCATCTCTCTCAAGAAGACTTTGAGAGAGATAAGAAAGAAAGCCTTTGTTTCTATTGTTTATCGTGTAGTCATGCTGCTAAGAAATATTGTTTCAAGGGGAAATCACAAGGAGTGGGAAATGAAGAAGCAGAGCACATAGTGCAACTACTTTCTTTAGATTCACCTTCCAAGTATGAAAATGTGGAAGTCTCACACATGTAAGCGGTTTGTGAGTGCTGATTGACTGCCTCTATGTGGCATTGCTCTTGGGAGTGCACGACACTATCAAGGGGCACAAGGTGTGTATCTTAGTATATGATAGTCCTCTCACAACTTCCTTAACTATAAGTTAGTAAAGGAGTTAAACCCGCCATAGATTACTAATTTGCATTGCTATAATGTAGAAATACTTAAAGGGAATGACACTAAGGTGTGGAATACACATGTTAAATTTGTCCCCTTGCTTATTTAACATGGCTCGTCAATGCCATGATGGTGTTCTTCTTGGTAGCATCATTATTGAAGCTTTATAGTAGGCTAGTGCATGACCTTTGGAAAAAAAGGTTCCCACTTGAAACATGGAGCCTATATAATCTATGGGACTTTCAGAATACCGCATATATAGCTATTAGCCAGGCACAATGGGTATGTCAATGTTAAAGCCAACAGTACTCGAGGCTGCGACCATATGTACATTCTTGACTTTAAATAACAACATGGAGATTGTACATACTCATGCTTGTGTACCAACCTCCTTATCATCAAGTGTTATGTGTCTCTAGATGATTTTTGCAAAAGCAACAATGATATTTGTGTAGTAAAATAGTGAGATGTGTAATTTTGTAGTACCATGCAAAGTATGGTCTACCCAACGGTCATAGTACAGGTGTACATAAGAAATCCACCTCACTCAAAGCAACGTTTTTTTAGATAACAGTGGCCATTGGTCCACTATTGCAATGATAACCTCTCATTCTCTTCTTCTCTCACGCTCCCCTTTGCCTTAACTTCAATATGTAAGCTCTATTTGAAGTCAGAGAGACACTAGATAATGTTAGGCATTTTTGCAATGTGTAGATTTCTTGAGGGTTCTTTGAGATATTGCAATTAGGTGGTACACATTTTAAAAAAAGCGTACACATTTTGATGCGTGGGAGGAGGTGGCGGGGGCAGCAAGGAAAACACCCGCATGGGGGGGGCGGGGTGAGGGGGAGGTGACACAAGCAAGTGGCGAAAGAAATAGGGCAAGCCACGGTTGTGCACGAAGGGGGAATAGCCATTAGTTTTAATTTGTTCAACACTGCGTGTATCACACAAGGCACTTGCTCGGATGGCGCACAACATCCTTGAAGTGATATGCTAATCAACGTGGGCTCAAGTCTTGGTTTATAATGCTTCCTACTTTTAGGGAGGAAGAATACCTTCATATAAATAGAGGCAATATGGAATATTCTCGATGAATGAATAAAATAAGAGTAGAGGCAGTAGCAAGTTGATAGCACGTTACATGCAATTTAATGCACCCAAAGGTGAAGCATCTATGGTGGGGAATGTGAAAATTAACTAGCCTAGGATAAAATGATCAATAACATGTAGAAGGCTAGAAGATAGAGAAGGCTAGAGTAGACGACGAGTCATGGTTCTAGCATTGGTTTAGACATAAGTAGTACATGGGTTCGAATAACTTCTCTTTTCCACAACAGTACTGCCACTCGCTGGCCTTAGGACTAAGTGACACACAAAATTAAATGCGGGGTGGTGAGGGGATCCGTAATTCATAAGTCCACACATGAGAACCTATGCAATCGTAGCCACAACGGTCCCATCAAAACCAAACCTGGCCACAAATTAAACCTCCTAAATCCGGGTAGTGCATGTTGCCTTAGAATAAAACATCATAAAAAAGAGCTTGGAGACATAAAAATGCTCACGCGGGTGAGTTGGTTAGCCCATGTGACCCAAAACTAAGGCTGTGAGGTGGTGGGTTCAAAACTGATCGACAGGGGGCCGAATTTTTGCGATGCCTAGACATCTTTTTGCCTCAATTTTTGCGCTACCCAGGTTTGACCTGCCTCAAGATCCTGCCTCCCACTTTTGAGCAGTCAATCCCCTCAGCCCCCCCACATTTAATTTTGTGTGTCACTTAGTCCCGTGGACTCAACGCTGAAAGTATTCACTTATGATAATTCATTCGAAAGCCTTAACTCCTTATTGAATATTGCCATATATGAGTTTCAATGTAGGAACTTGAATTAGCTTTTATATTTTAGCAATGTGATGCTTCACAAGAGAGAGTTTTATGGGATTGCATTGACACACACTTGCATGTCATAGGGATTGAACCCTCGGTTGAAGCGCCTTAAGGTAAAGGGGCCAATATAAGGTCACTTAAAACATGGGGACCAATAGAGAGACTTTCAATTCGAATGATCTAAATTATATGATAGGATTGAAAGTTTTCAATGAAATTGATACGCAAAGATAGATCATATCAAGCTCTTGCCACTCCCAATGCAGTCCCAATCATAATTCTCATATATTTTGATAACATTTTTCATTTAATTTTAAGGTGGCCTTGTTTTGGAACCCCGACCCGTTATTGGCCTCTTTACCCTAATTGTAGCCCAACTCCCCTTCACTTGAATTAACTTTACAAGGCCAGTACTCAAGAAACTACTTACTAGACAAATGTATAATCCTCAAGTCGTTTAGATTCTTGAGTGAGAGAAAAAGAAAGAAAAAGATTTTTGGATCTCTACTACTCCGTTGAATAAATGTATTATTTGTAAGATTCCCTCTTGCCCCCCCCCCCACATGTCGCCTCTGTGCGTTCGCTCTTGCAGTACGTTCTCTATCGCCACCCTATTGCTAGTCGTGAGCTGTTGTTGGCTAGAGACAAGGTAACTGTTGGCGAGACAGATGTAGTCGTGAGGGAGGGAGGGACCCTGAGAGTCCTCATCTTGTCTCTCGCACAACAACAATCTCATCATGTCTCTCTCGTAATGCCACACACTGTCAAGAGTTGGGCGCTAGCACTTGCCACCACCTATAATTACTCACAGGTTTTCAAAAGCAAGCTGAGAGAGAGAGAGAGAGCCCGCGAGCTCACAAAAAAAATCCATGCATAGCAATCTCTACGCTTGAGGATGGTGACGATCACACGACTGGTGGTGGATGTAGATGTAGCAATCACATCATTCGGGATGATGCAAAGCAAGCTACTGTTGTGTGTAGGCTGCCTCACAGGAATCACCGTAGAGCCGTAAAAAGGGGGGGGGGGGGGGGGGGGGGGAATCTCCATAAAATTGATTTTCTACGAATTGGTATCACTTACCTACCATGAAATCGCCTATCTATGAGACTCTTTGTATTTTTGAAACGACAAGTTTACAAAACGATTAAAAGACACGGTATGAGAGAGAGAGAGAGAGAGAGAGAGGGAAGAATTTTAACGTCGTAGGCAACCATCCCAAGAGACCTTAAAGATCTATCCGACGAGAGAGAGACGGAGGGAGGAGAACATAGTAGCGACGGAACTGTCAAGGGAGGAAGAGGCGGGCTTCGTAGTAGGTGACGATGTGGGTGCCATTGGGGGAGGGTGTGGCGGAGACAAAGGTGCCGACGTTGAAGCCACGGACCATTCGGAAGGAGCCTGTGCCGGACAGAATGGAAAATTCCCAGGGGGGCCGCGAGAAGACGGCCTCGCCCTGCTGGGAGAGAGTGCCATTGAGTCCGCCATACTCCCAGTGGATGACGTTGTTGACGAAAAAGACGGTGGCGGCGGCAGTGCTGTTGACCACCAGCGCAGTGCCCCGCACAAACCCCAGCACCTCCGACGAGGCCTCTTCGTCCCTCGTCATCACAAACTCGTACACCACCTGCAGGCCCACCCCTGCCGCGAAGCCTGCCCCCGCCGGCGGCGGCTTGGCCGCCTGCACCATTGTAAACTCGTTCTCTCCATACTGCTGCTGCAAATAGTATCTCAGTACCTCCCCCCGCCCGCCAGTCGCCCACTCTGACCTCATCCCCGCCACCACATCGATATGCACAACCTTCATCATCATCACCATCATGCTCACCAGTAACGCTGCTGCTTTGATTCGCCTCGCTGCTTCCTCCATTGCTGCTCGTTTGGCCGTCGTATCTCCTCTTTTACGTCAACTTACCAGCTCTTGTATGCCACCTGCAGGCGGATGCAAAGTCGTCAGCAAACATATGCACAGAGAGAGAGAGAGAGAGAGAGAGAGAGAGAGAGAGAGAGAGAATTTGTGAAAGTCGGAGAACAATCCCAAGAGACCTGAGAAGATCTATCTGACGAGTTTTAAACTTGTTGAGAGAGAGAGAGAAGATTCAAGATTCCGAAATGGATCCATCCCACTCCAAGGCTCAAGTCCTTGTTGCCACAAGAAAATTGACCTAAACACTCTTGAGCCAAGGCCCTAAACCTTTACAATACCTATAGTACAAAACCTTGCACATCAAGGGAGAAATGCCCTAGCTTGCCTACCATACTTGGCTTTTTTTAGATAGTAGCATAAGGATAATACCAAGGGACCATTCGATGGTTTATCAAACTAACCTTAACCTAGGACCTTGAGCATACTAGGACCGTCAAAACCCTACCTCAAGTGAGAAATGGACTACCCTGTCTACCAAACTTGAATGAAGAGAAAGAAGGGAGAAAGAAAGGGTGACAGCAAGCTACCTTGAGGCATTGTCTCCAATTGAAGTACTTCACATGGACTACATCATGCCTTGATTGCCCATTTAATAGAGCACAATCAAAAATTACCTCAAAAGCTTACCTAGCTACAAGTTCCTTCCCAAAGTCCAAAATTTCGAGAAAGTGTTTTCTTGTGTCTAACCAGTCACCAAGGTTCCTCACTCTGTGTCCTTCAAACTTCACACCCTCTTTGTGGTTCCCTACGGATTTGTGGAACTTTTTTTAATCATATATTGGTCTTCTACCTTGTAAAGAGTGTAGATAACAAGGTTTCATCACATGTGGCCGCAATCGATGCATCCACAATTGAACAAGTTGACTCCAAAAGCCAACATGGTAGCTTCTTGTTCACGAAAGGTTCTAGTTGCAATGAAAAGCGTGCCTCTACTTCCAATCCTCAAGATTGAAGCTCACAGGTTCATGTTTGATAGGTGGGGAGAACAAATAGGAATTCGATCACATTTCCACAATAAAATTATTAACTTTGTAAATGTGTGTGTGTTAAAAAATATACATGATTGAAATATTAATTATCACGGGAAAAAAAGGTTTTCTCTAGGGTAGCTCGGGCCTTTATGGCCTTAAAGTGAAATTTAAGTAAGCCATGTAGATTCCATAGCCCATTTTATTATATGCTTCATGCCTTGAATATAATGAGAATGAGGGGAGCCAATAAGTGTGCATGGATATTTACTTTAGTACAAAAGTATATATCGTGGTGATCGGTTAAGTTATTCCAAAACTTATCTCAAGGACTTTTTTTTTCTTTCCAAAAAACATATATATAGGTTAACTAATGTAAGCACTCTTTGCAAAGAGACCTTCTTTTGAAACACCTTTCAAAGGCTTCATGGAATAAAAAGTGCCATTTGCCCCATTTAAAAAGGCAATGTAAGCTTTTAATTTGAATGTGGCACGATGCATCATGCGTAGCTTGCACCTCGAAAGAGTGAGGGCACGCATTTACATTGGTGCCATTGTGAAATTCATGAACGTTGGGAACCAATCCACATAAGGACTTGAGAGGTTGTTAACTTCAAGGGAAAGTAGTTGACGCCAAATATTGGCTAGCTTTTAGTAACATCTGTAAGATCAAGTTACGATGTTTCACAATTAGTAACGAAGTGTGAGACACGTTCTCCATTTAACCTTTCTTTACAAAAGCACAGTCTTCATGGTTAACATCCAGATATATCATGACACACAATGGAGCAAAATCATATATTTGCTTCTACATGTGTATAATTTAATTTTATGGTTATCATGGATATACAAACTAATATAAACATATATTATGTCGACGGGAGCTAGCTCGATTGGTTGAGTTATCCTCCGTCACCCTCGTAATGGGTTCAAGTGCGGCAGAGCGACCTAGTGGATGTTCAAAGGCGTGCTTTTGTATCACCACCCATGTGAATTATGGGTACTGCTACAAAAAGAATATAAACATATGTTATAGAGACATGTTTGTACTTATATACCAACATTTCATGCTATTATCTACACTAGTGGTCCAAATTGGCCGGCATGTTCCACTTCTCCCCCTTTAGCAATGTTTCATAGACTTATTACACTACCCTAGTTGGGTCTACTCAGCTGTCAATGCATACACCGGCCAAAGCAATGTAAATACAATGTTAGCTTTGCAAGACCTCCTCACTAATTACCAACTTTCATCATGAATTTGTTTTCGCACTTCATTTCATTGCCTAATGTATATGCCTTCAATCTACTACCTTGCATGAAGGGCTCGCCTACATCCAAGATGCAAGCATAGGTGATTTTATAGAGAGACCCTACTTTGCATCCAATAAAAATAGCTAGAGCTTCTTTGTTGTGGGCATGTAAATAAATAGAGAAGTAAAGAGCTTGAGCTCTTGCAAGCACACATGAAAACAACCAAAAGAGCACACAATGGACATGGATGCTACTTCTTCTTCTTCTTCATGAGTGAAACGATATGATGGCTTGCAAAATATAAGTAGAAAGATAGCATAAGGAAATAACCATATACAATAGTCAATGTAAAACTGTTAGTTTCTAAACATTACAACATGACGTGCAAAAATCGGTGCAGATATCGACGAAATAAAGTTAGTTTTAAAACTTAAAAGCGTTGAAATAGGCTTCGGAAGAGATGTCGGTATCGTAACGTTGGTATAAGTATCGGTATACTATGTGTCGGAATAAACGGTGAAATGAGCTTCGGAATATGCAATGAAATAACCACTGAAAATTGTAAAGGATATTCTGACGCTTGTTTCGAAGTTTATACCGGTGCGTTTACCACAGTTTGTACCGACGACCAACCCTGCAAATTTTTTATGGATAGAGAGAGCTGGGAACTGATGCTGCATGTACTGTGGTAAAAGAAAACAACCCTCTGTCCAAAGGAAGAGTGCACAAGCAACCACAAGCTGACGCTAAAGAGCGAGTGTATGGCAATTAGCAAAATTGTAAGAATAACATAACCACAAAATCAAAAGCTTGATCATAGCATAATGGCATAAAGATTTTATAACCATAATTAAAACATGGATCGAAAACTGCAAAACCAAACAAAACCTGTTTGCCATACCATAACCATTACCATAACTTGCTTGTCATACCATAACCATAACAGCCATACCATCATTGCACAACCATAACCATAACCATAACCATCACATGATTGCCATACCATTATGATTCATAGCAAAACCATGACCTTAACTTGACTGCCAAACCTTAACCATAAGTTATAACATATGTTCCATACCATAAACATAACCATAAACCATAAACATAAACACTACAAAACTGTACATATGCAAACAATCACTGAGTGAGAAGACCCTCATGGTAATGCCTCCCAATTGACGTCATCTCCCTCCTCTTGCAGCAGGGTCAAAAGGGCCACAAGTCCATGCTTGTATCCATACTTCTCCTCTCGGCGTATCGAAGGAGGCTTCACGGCAACTTCCTGCAAAATTATGGTTTAATCATTAGATAAATCTGCAAATAACATATATATTTTCAATAATTTAAAGCATACGTATAATACTTACAAACTCATGTCAAAGCGCATCGTAGCCTCCACTCCCAAGATGTGATGCTCTAGTAGACTCCAAACGTGCTCTGGCTGCATCTCTCTGCTGCTGAATTAATCTCTCAGGATTGTCTTGTGTCTCTCGTGCAATCCTTGCGCACTCCTCTGCATCCAACCATGCCGGCTTGGGACTGCGGTCATTGTACCTATCTCTCCCCTATGACCGACGGTGTGACATTGTGGACTTTGCCAGGCTCAAAATCCAGGGGTTCGAAACTGGATCGTACCCCTTTGTTGGCCTATACTCTCTGTGAATGGCCTTGACGATGTAATTCTTTCTTTCAAGATCGAGGTTATCCCAAACCTCCATCATAGAGTGACCAAATTGAATCGTACAGAGCTGTCGAATTCTCTGTCGCATGGCCTTTCTGACCCTATTCGCCGCAACAGCCCCATCCCTGCTCTTGTACACCTTGCTAGGATCATGCTCGTGTGATCCCCAAGGTGTACGTTGTGTGCCCCTTGATCACATTATTGAATTGTAATTTGAACTTTATCATGCTTAGGATACAATGTGTTTACCTGAAAAGCTCTATGACTCAGGTGTCAGACCAACCGTAGATAGACTGCAAATTAAGCATTGCTAATGCGGTATGGAGAACTGAGATTTTTGCACCACTGTAAAGCGGCATGCGTGCAAGACTTTGCATCATCTCGCCCTCTTTATCATTGCTATCATGCCATCGGTATGAACGAGATGACTGAGGTCTGCAGTATTGCGTTCAATGTTGTCGTCTTCTATGTTTTCAATGATGGGATCCATGTCAAAGAACGCATCCACCATCCGCTCCATCTCTACTTCTTGAAATGCCACATCAGGTATTGATTGAGAGGACTCAGTTAATGGCTGCTCGTTTGAAAATCGTCTTCTCTGGGATGAAGTTGGAGCAATATCTACTTGCGGAGTTTGAATTTCAGTCTCTAGACCATGAGATCGGTAACGCAGGTCTTATAGTTGCTCAATCGAAAAGAGACCGTGATTGTGTATGTGTTGATCGCAGATTTTTTGTTTTTGAAAGATCCGATGCTTGCAATGCGCACAAGGACACGCCATCCTATCGTCCATACTTTATCTACCAATGATGCAATGACCCTCTTTCCATGCATTTATTGCTGCCACAATAAAGTCTCATTAGGAACTGAGGGCAAGGGCAAGGGTAAGGGTAAGGGTAAGGGTGGCAAGCTGCAGTCGACTCTGCGAAAGGTAAGGGTAAGGGTGGCAAAGCTGCAGTCAATTCTGCAAAAGGTGTGACCACTACACAAACAGTGGGTAAAGCACTCCAACAATGGTTTCAAGGTATCCTCAGTTGTAACCAGAGTGTACCCCCTAATCGTGACATGGACGATCCGAATTGGGATTCTATTCTACCGATTCCTCTGAGAAATGTGTATGTGTGCACACTCTTCATGCCCGTCTACGAATTCTTGACAAGTTGCTTGTGCTCCATATTAATTATGATTGAAATATGGAGCCTACAGAAAGAAGGGAAGAGTGTATCAGAGAACCTGAATCTATTCTATCAAGCGTTGGCCTGCATGGGGGTGCAGTAGAGCTATCAAAGGACAAGAAGACATCTGGAAGTACACAGGATCGTCCTAATAAAATATGTATGGGTGGTTGTAAAGCTACACATATGATTTTAGACTATTCTAACTCCCAAAGTCCCAATGAGTTTCAATTATGGAAAAAGGTATGTGACATTACCACCTATAGAGGTAACGAAGCACTTCTAGGAATTAAGCGTGCTCGTGTGTGGCAGTCTGTAGATGATATTTTTTGTTTGCTTGAAAAGGAAAATCTAACTTCTGCTGAGATATCCACTTTAAAGTTTGTAGTCAATAGTTTCACAACGCAAATGGTGGATGCCTGGGGGGAGACGCAGATAACACATTACATGGTGGGTTGAGCACTTTGTCTTTGCAGTAAAAAACCATCAGTGTTTGAACTAAAGGTTTATGTTTTTGCAGCACATTCTTTTTGCTCATAGCTCAGTTTTTCTCGACACATTTGGCTCATTGGGCATCTGGAGTAGCCAAGGAATGGAGTGCTCACACTATCAAGCAAAAGCAGTGTATTTTAAAAATGCAAGACATGGAGGTGGGAGGAAAAAGAGCAATGTCCTGCACAAAATGTTCAATTGGTTCTACAGAGCTTTAGTGGGAAGAGAAAGGAAGAAGACTATAGTGCAAATAAGCTTGAAATGCAGAATAGAGAAAGTGGTAATGGAGGAGGTAGAGAAAAAAATAGCTGAGGCAAAAGCTCTTCGAAAGGAGCTGAAGAAGAAAAACCAAAAGGCAAAGGCTGAGGAAAACAACACCGTAAAGACTGAGGACAAGAAACCACCAATGATAAAGGAGAAAAAAGAATAATTAAAATGGACAAACAAGATTGTGCTTTCTTGAAGTTGTAATGGATTCCTTGAAGACAATGCAAATGTCTTCATATATTGTTCCTTTGTCTCTGCCTCTTTGTTTCTTTTTTCTGTTAATGATTGTGAAGAAAGAGCTTTTATCAAAATGTGTCACACCACAATGCGAGTGGTAGGTTTATGTCACACAGCCGTTTACCTGCTTGTGGTGTGCGCATTGATAGAAAAATGTCACGCCACAACGCGATAGGGAGCTCTCTCCATGATATGGGTGGTTCCTATCGTGTTGTGACGTGACATCCAAATGTCACACCACAATGCGAGTGGTAGGTTTATGTCACACAGCCGTTTACCTGCTTGTGCTGTGCGCATTGATAGAAAAATGTCACGCCACAACGCGATAGGGAGCTCTCTCCATGATATGGGTGGTTCCTATCGTGTTGTGACGCGACATCCAAATGTCACACCACAATGCGATAGGAAGGCGTGTCCATGATATGGGTGGTCCCTGTTGCATTGTGAAGCGACATCCAAATGTCGCACCACAACGCGATAGGGAGGCATATCCACGATATGGGTGGTCCCTATCGCGTTGTGACGCAACATCCAAATGTCGCACCACAACGCGATAGAGAGGCATCACCACAACATGGTTAGTCCCTATAGTGCCGTGGCGTGCCTTTAAAAGTGAAGTGCCACAATGCGATAAGGAGGTCTGGCTGTCATACACTCCCTCTACTTGCGTTGTGCCGCGACATTTTTCCTTATCGTGACACAATGCAAGGAGGGGGTTTGGTCAAACAAGGCACATCCCATATCGCGTTGTGTCACGACAACCACATAGTCGATCTCGTGTCCCACTCGACATGCAGTATACCACGTATCGTTCATGCGATGATGCACTCTTCCAAATGATGATGAGCGACTCAATTAATTGTGGCCGCCACACGTTTGGTAATGATGATGATATCCTTGATGATTATATAACATATCTATTTTCGTATACCCACTGCTGTTTGACAACTGTTCTCACCTCTCAGAATCAGCTTTTGTGACGTAACCTTCTCACTGCTCAATCTTCTTCTTATTCTTCCCCACAACACTTTCCAGGGTAAACACTTGTTCCATGGCTCGCATGAAGCAGACCACAAGGAAGGTTTACCCGCAAGACAACCAATCTTATCCTCAAGAGTTGCAGGCAAAACCCTACCTAAGCTTTGAGTAACAATGCGTAGTCAGAGGTACAAGCAGGACCAAAGCGTTCTGCTTGAGCTGTACAAGCTCCAGAGGCATATTTCTCTTGCTATTCCTAAATTACCCTTTCAAAGAGTAGTTCACCAAATTTGTGAGAGCACAAATTTGGATTTTCGGTGGGCCAGAAGTGCAATGGGTTGCCTCCACGAGGCAGCGAAGGACTTTCTGATTGAGTTGTTCCAAGACAGCTACGTCCTCATAGCTCATGCCCATAGAGTGACAATGATGTCACGGGATATCAATTCTCTGAGGCTGTTACAATTTAGGTACGATAAGACACTTGCACCGGTCTATCTATCTGACAAGAGAATGGACAACTTTTTGGCAATCCCTCCAATAACCAATGTCAAGGTGACAAATGTGAGCACCACACAACACACATACGACACAGATTTGAATGTGGAGCAGACCCGAGAGGCACTCGTGGAAGAGCCTTCAGAGGAGTCAAATGAAAGGGAGATGTTGTTAGCAATTGAACAAGCTAACAATGACACCCTATGTTTCCTTGGCCCAGCTTTTGACATAGCACTTCGTGTATGGGGCCAAATTTTGTACTTTTATTTCGGCCCTCATGACATATGTGTTTTTTGAAATAGTGGAAGGGAGCTTACGGACCAAATTATCAACTTCAGTCTTTGGTATGTTAAATTATATTTGTAGAGGTATTTATTTGATTTTGGCTTATTAGAGATCCTCATCAATTAATTTTCTCAATTTATAGCATGTTGGTTTCAAACCTTGCATGGAATCGACAATCCGAGGTAGCCGTTTTGGACACACATCTGTCAGTCGTGCTTACCTTGGAGGACACTTCCCTGATTGAAGTCATTGATTGGTTTGAACGAGTGAACATGGACACGGTGAAAGTTTTACTTTTAGCTTACAACGAAAAGTAAGTATTTTTTATACCGCTAGTCTTCAATATTTTGTATACTACAAATAGCAAACTAATTCCTTTTTTTGTGCAATCAATTCACATTGGAGCTTTGTAGGCTTAAACATTGAGCGCAAGTGTTGCTACCTTGCAAACTCTGTGCATGGTTTTCATGGGATTGTCCAAATGTATGTAGTTACTTGTTTCTTGATTTTGCAATTTTGATGCAACTTGTGGTCACCATATGCTATTGTTAACCCTCATGGCATACGGACACCCATCACCTACAATGGACGCGTATTATGTATGATTTAGAGTCAGGTACCGGGCTTGTCGGACCAATAGGGAAAGGTAGAGTGATCGCCGATGAGAGGCGCACTTTAACTTGGACATTCAAGGGATTAGTTGGTTAAGCATGGGCGCCCAAGTGTGAATGGGGTGAGCTCCTATAAAAGCCAACTAAACCTAATTTTTACTCATTCTCTCATTTGTGCAATTGAAGAGTGCTCTTGCTCCATCTCCATCTTCTTCTTCTTCACCTCCTTGTGTGTGTGTGTGTGAGAGAGAGAGAGAGAGAGGGAGAGTGTGTGTGCGATCGAGCATTACGAAGGCACGACGGCAGCGAAGCGGTTGAGCGCGGCACGACTGCAGCTTCTTCTTCATCGCGGCGAGGAATCCACCACGAAGGCGAGCGTAGAGCGGTGAGTGACACACCCTTTGTTTTCTTGAGCTTGCTAGTTTAGGCTTGTTGTGTGCTTGGAGCCGTTTGTGGCTCGCATACGGTGTATTGGCAAGTCCCTTGCTTCGACAGTGCGGCAAGGAGCGCACATTTTTGGCGCCGTTGCCGGGGATATGCCCTACACTAAGCTCGGTTAGCACTTTACGCTTCCTTGTGGTGCAATTTCTATCATAGGAAAGGCAGGGAAGGAGTGTGTGGAGATTTCTGTTTTTTGCGTTTTCTGCAATTGCTGTCAAGTTTCAATTTCTGCTATTGTCTGCGTTTTGAGAAAAAAAAATAAAAATAAAAAAACGCGAGCGAGCGGGCGGCGATATTTTTCGAAAATAAAAAACGTGACTCTTAAAACGGACGGGTTGGTTTGTATAAAAGATAGATCGGGATCGGGATCATTTTCCCAAGCCCAAGCCCAAGCCCAAGCCCAAGCCCAGGCCTCAGTCCTCAGTCTTATGATATATACTAGACTCACTCTTATATATATACCCTACTCCCTCAAGAGAGAATGAGAGCATGTGGGACAAGTACTCCACTCTCCTCCTTTCTCTTCCCACTTGCACCCTTAGACTTTCTAGTTTGGGCCTAGTTCCCTACTGGAAATTGACAGTTTTAGGGATTCCGAGGACATAGAGTGACCAAACGGAGGGCTGTAAAGCACGGCACGACCCTCTGACCGATACGCTCATTTCGAGCTATCACACGGCCCATTCCACGACACGCTCTAAAAAATCTAGCAAAAAAACAAACAAAAAACACGCTAAAAACTAGTCACAAGGCCTCCTAGAGCAGCTTTTTGACACCTTAGGGTATCAAAAGCACATGCACTTACGCTCTGGGCGGGTGCTAGAACACGAGCATATTGAGGGTGCCTCTGTTCATACGGACACCCATTACCCATCCACGATAAGCTCTAGACCCTCAGCGGGGACACAAGGTAGCACCACCCAAGACCCTAAAATAGCTGCTAGTGATTCCTCCTCCGACTCAGAAATCATGGAAGCATACCCTAACCAAAACACTGAGAGAGAAGGCCATGCACCTCCCGAAGCTCCACAGCCTAGTACTAGTATGTTTAGCCGTTTCATGGAAACATTAGGTAGAGCTACTCGCTCGGAACCTGATGCAGATGAAGCACGCGAAGGGGGTGGGGAAGTGGACTCTCCTTTCACATCGCACGTGGACCCCACACCCCCAAAGAGTGTCCATGTGGATATCCTACCAACTTCTTACCAACAAGGCCCTGTTGAGTTGCCTCCTTCAGAAGTTCCCTCTAGAGTACCGTTGCTGACAAGTAAAACCACGGGGAGCCACATTGCTTCTACCTCACAAGAAACCATTAACACGTCGACTCTAGAAGGATTGTTCATTAATGATCATTGGACATACGACCTCCACACTGAGGTGTTGACGGATCTACACTCTGGCCACGCCTACCATGTAGGATGGATAGAGATTGTACAATCCACCTCTAGTGCCACGAGCATCGAAGATCAACAGAAAATGATCTGTAATGTTATCCATGGCATTATTCAATCAGAAAGGCAAAACCGAGGGGTAAATATACTCTCAACTGGCCCCATGAGATTTTTGGATACGAGTAAGGCTCAACAGCCTACTCTATCACAAATGGAGACTCCTCTAATGAGCCCCATGGACCCATCTTACGTCATTTCACCTGGGGTCTCTATGCAATCTGAGCCTCCGAGCGAAAACTTTAGCTTCCCTAACTTGGCTCAACCCTCTATCAAGGAAAACACAGTGCTCACTCCAGGGATAAGCCTGACAGAGAATGTACCGATGACATCTACGGTTAGCGCAGTGCCACTACCTAGTGTCGTAGTACCTAATATGGGGCCTCGACCGTATGTGCCTCTAGCCCCTTATGCACACATGGCCCCCACACCTCCAATAGTACCACTTGCTTATGCTCCTCGAGTGCCGCTCCCTAGCTCTTATCCGAGTGGACCTATGCCCGGTTATGTTCCATATCCTGCATCATCCACACATATGCCAAGACTGGTACCCGTTCCTCTCCCACATATGATTCCAAGAGTACCTCCACCGGCCCTGCCTCCTCACATAGGTGACTTGGCAGTGTTTGCTCAAACCATAGGTCGATCTATTGCGGAAAATATGCGTCATGCATCTGATAGAGAGCCTAGAAGTAAGGCAGTACAAATTGCCAAACTCACGCAAAAATTCAATGGGGACGAAGATGCTAGGAAACACATTGAAGTGTTTGAACAAGTATGTGATTCCTTAGGGGAACGCAACGAACTACATAAGTGCAATGCCTTAAGCTTGACATTAAGTGGGAAGGCTGGAGATTGGTATAGGACCCTAAGGGTGGATGAGAAAACAATCTACCCTACCCTTCGAAGGTTGTTTCTAAAGGAGTACATACGAGAAGGTGTGCTTTGGGGTGTAGCATCTCAGCTACAGAAGGCCGAACGTAAGGAAGGAGAGTCAGTAAGAGACTTCATTAGTCGTCTAAAGCACTTAAACTCTCGCTGCCCTGTAAATGAACGCTTCAACAATAACCAACTGCTTGATCAATTCATTCGAGGGTTGAGGAATGAAGGAATCTATAATGGACTAGTGATTAGAGGTATCACAACCTGGGAAGATGTCACTGCCAATGCAATCCAACTAGAGGACAACTTGATGATAGCAGGCATGAGGGTGTCTACTGACACGAGATCCACTAGCTCACAAGCCATTGAGTATGAACCCATGACTGCAAAGCCCATTGCCAATGAGCCAAAGGTATTTGAGACATTCTTGACAGACCTCACCAAGGCAATCCAAGAGTCTCTTAAGGATAATCGACCCCCTCAAAATAATCACATGTATCCAAGAAGGGAGCAACAATGGTGTTCCATTTGCTTAGGTCCACATAGCACTAGTGAGTGCCCTACGTTTAGAGTAAAATTTAATGGAACTTGCAACGCATGTGGTAGGTATGGTCACCAAGCTAAGGATTGTTTAATGATCAAACGTATGATGGCAAATAGACCACCTGTAGCCTGGACGGATGCACCTCGAGCTCCTGTATTGATGCCTACTCCACCTGTTGAGCAACTACCGCAACACATGGTCCCTAGATCTCAAAATGTTGTACAAGCTACACCGCTACCACCTCCTGTGCTAGGACCGCAGCCCCCGCATCCAAGAGTCGCCCCTATGAACCAAGTGGGTTGCGAGCCATCTAATGCTTATGCAGATGGTTGTGAGGAGGAAATAGACACTAGTATTGCCTACGGACTTGATACATTGGAAGAGTGTCCTATATACTACATGGAAGATTGTTGGGGACAAGTCAAGCCGGTTTATCAAGCTGCTGCTCTCGCATCCAGAGGTCAAAATATCAACACCCAGGCTAGGAGGCCACCTCTTCAATGCTACGAGTGTGGTGGACCACATCGAGTAGCGGAATGCCCTATTAGGCTGCAAAAGAATGCTGCACAGATGCAAGTGAATCAAGGGAGCACGTCTGCAATGCCAATACTCACATGTAATCGTTGTGGCATAGATCACTTGATTGCCCAATGCCCCTATAACCCAAATGCGCCTAAAATCACACCCCTGAATTTGGTCGAAATTGCTAGTGTGACATCGCCAATACCACCCGTTGCACCCGCTTATGCGATTACACGGTCCATGCTTCAAGGGCCAGGCCATATCCTCGAAGAGAGAGATACCGCGTCAGTTATCCAAGCAAATAAAAAGAAGACACGAAGGAAGAAGTCGCAGAATACGGAAAATTCAAAGCCAAGTTCCAAAACAAACATAGGAACAGGAGATGACCCCGTGTATATGAATGACCTCGAGGATGATTCGGATTCAGTCGAGACAATGGAGACTAGAACCAATACCACAAAGGGAAAGACCGACAAAGAAAACCGTAACATGGAACCAAATGAAAACCGAATAAGAGAAAACCATAAAGAGCCTCTGAAAACACCACAAGTGTTTCCAAATCCAATCCAAGACCCCCAAGATAAACCGCAGGGGCAAAAAGGGAAAAATCGTAAAAAGAAGATTGGGACGTATCCAAACCCTGTAGACGAGATTAAGCAGGTGAAACATCTAAGAGGTTTAGTGGAGGAGACTCAAAGGAAACTAGAACCAGAACCCATGCATGTAAAAATTCATGACACAGTGTTTCCCACGCAAGTTCATCCATCCCACATGAACCATAGACCGTTAGCCATATCTAGTATCATCCCAGAAGGGAGTGAGGACAGGACATCAGAAAGTGAGCATACACCTTTCTTGTTGGAAAGGATGTTTAACGAAGGAATACCTGATCCCATTGAGGAATATGAGATTCCATCCTCACTAGTTCCTAGTCAAGGACCTACACCCTGCAAAACGCCAATGAATGTTGCCAAACTAGTGGAATTCATGTCTTCTGAGGTCCGAACCACGATCATAGCAAAGCTGTATGGAGATCCTGAGTTATTCCTTGCACTTCGAGCATTCCTTAACGGAGAGCTACGAACGGGATTACCGCAGTTTGCGCAACCAAATAGGCCTGACTCGATTATGATTGATGAGGAAAATCATGTGCAATCACTTGACTTAGATGGACACGAGTCTGTGATAGAGGTACCCATTAACGAATTAGGCCAGTATTTTGAAGGCGACGAGTCTAATGCGACCCTACCCATCACTACCAAGGGATTAACTATAAAGGGAATTCTTGATGGTGGTGCGGGAGTTAGCATCGTTACAAAAGATTGTTGGGAATCCATGGGAAAACCCCGCCTCAGTGTTACTAACATTGTGGTAAAGATGGCAAATGGTACCATAGCCAAACCTATGGGGATGCTCAAGGATCTTAAGATCAAAGTTCTAGGACACAAGGTACGACATACGTTCATTGTAATGGATTTCTCTAAACACCTTATGTCATATGAAATGATTTTAGGACGACCATTCATGAGGGAAGCACAAATGGTTCACGATTGGTCTAAAAATCATGTCTATTTGCAATTCCAAGACTCTGTCCTTAGAGTGGATTTGGTGACTGGTAAGGTACACCCCTTAGGGAGTAAAACCATTATTGATCATCGCTCTGACACCACAGTTCACTCGGCCCCACTACAATATTGTTACACTTGTAAGAAGGATACAAACATTGGCCAAGATTCTCCTTACATGGATGTGTTACCGGGTATGACGGAATCAGACAATGTGGATTGGGTCCACCTAGCATCAACCATAGACACTTGGGGAAATAGGGGGACGACCTGGGTAACACCTGAGGGGGATGCATGTACCCTTAAATATGCTACAAGCAATGCATATCGCTTCCGACAAGACTCATCCTAAGGTAACGAAGAAAACATACAAGTGGGTCCCTAAAGCTTCTTTAGCGACCATAGCTAGTGCTAAAAAACAGAAGCCTTGTAAGAAACGTACCACTCGCTCCAAGAAAAGTAAGAAAATGTTGCGATGGATCCCTAAACGACTATTGGAAGCCCAAGGCTACTATCAAGGAAATGATCAAATCTGGGTGCCAAAACGTAGATTGTGCTCTTACCTATCACCTGACCCAAGTGAGCCCAATCCCGTAGCTCGAAAACGAATCAATGATCGTGGAAAGAAAAAAAACAGAGAATGCTACACACCTGCTCCCGAGCTAGTTTGGGTACCAAAGAAAGAACGATTTGTTCCACCTAGCTCAGGAAGGGGGGAGTCCCATGAAGCTTCTAGCTCCTCATGTAATACATCCATAGAGGTAAAAGCTTCTACACAGCCTCCATCTATAGTAGTGGACCTCCATGAAGCTACAAAAGAATCCACACCTCCCAGTGTTCAAGAATCACATAATGAACCACTTCAAGTTCGATCCTGGGAGAGTACCTTACCACCCTTGCAACTTGATGAGGCACCTAGGGTAATAGAAAACTACTGGCAAAAATCCTCACCTATTACCAACTGGAACAATTGGTTTCAAAGGGTGACAAGCTCATTTCAAACAGTATGATCTACCCAAGGAAGGGGGGAGTGTTTGCTGACAGTCATCATTCATTTGTTTCCCTCTCAACCTTTTTCCCTGACCTATCAATTCCAATCTTAGGGAATGTACATATAAAGCTTTATACTCAAAAAAAAAAAAGAAAAAAAAAAGAGCAAGAGCAATTAGCAAACGATTATGCACAATAAAAGTCAAAACATTGACTCAGACCTACACATGTCACATCTGGTACAGTGAAACAGAAACCTATGCCATAAAACACCTTTGATCCTCATCACTTGAGTGATGGAGGGTAAGTAAGATTAGTACGATAGGAGTGTTTCTGTTTTAGAGTTGAGTGATTAGCAAAGATCTCTTTTCCCACTGATGTGCCTCCTGGAGGTATTCCTTTTGTTTCCTAGTGTGTACAGGAGCGTGTTGCTATTGATAGGATTTGGACCTTCATGGAACCTTTCTCTCGTTCACACTTCATATCAAGCGCGACCATCAACACAAACAGGTGTTTCTTATCCATTAGCATTGCCCTTATCTTTTTTGCATCTATGATTGTCTTCTTTGATTGTGATTGGTAGCATAATATTTAGCGCATTGGCTTAGTATCAAACATTTAATTCAATGTAATGTTTTGTCATAATCACTTGTTTAAGGTGTAAAAATCAAGCAGTCCGACTAAGCTAGTTTGACCAAGCTAGGTATTAGAAATCTTCTCTTAATACCATGGGGAATGCCTTCCTAATAAACAATGGTTACTTAGGTTCTTAATCAGATTTAGGCAGCATTGTATGAAATGTACTAGGGCTTTCTAGTGGGCTTAACACTAGTGACCTTTAGCTTAAGTATTATAAAGGGAGTTTACTAATGTGATGAGCCTGGGGAGGGTAACAGTGTTATTTGACCCCCCAAAGTTACAAAATTAAAATGCTGAAAATGAACAAACAAAAAATCAAAGTGCTACAATGTAAAATTTTAAGCTGGAAAAGAAATCTCGGCTTGATTTGGTACTTCACTCACATGTATCGCCTATGGTACTAGAGCCCTAGAGGTTCCCAGCGTGGGCGCTTTTCCTTGAAAAGCAAAAAACCCAAGGCATACAAAATAAGCACACACATCATAATTGACTCAATGTGAAAAGACTTTGGGGGGTCAAAGAAAAAGTAATCAGCCAGGCGATGATTTCATGAGAAATTCCTTTTATGGTAGCTTAACTACAAGGTTTTCTAGATATAGCCTCTAGTCAGCCCTCGAACATGAATACTTGGCTCTCGCGATTAAACAACTTAATTGACCACAGAAAATTAAGAAGCTTACCCATGGTATTAATATTCGATCTCTAGTGCTTTTCGACCGTCAAATTAGCGACCCCAGACTTGTTTAATTTTCTACCTTTACATCTGTTTATGCATTTGATTACATTGCAATTTAATGTTCATTGCTAACAAATTGTTTGAAATTCTTTTTCCAATCGATGTGTCTACCTAAAACTGCATGTGCTTTTTAAGAGAATGCCATTACTGTGCCAATGTTGTTTGATTTTGCAGTGACTGAAGAAGGCTAAGGACATTCATCTCAAATGCTCTTCCACCTCGACGAACCAGCTTCAACTCAATAGCTTCCGAGGACGGAATCTACATCAGGAAGGGGGGCATGTTAACCCTCATGGCACACGGACACCCATCACCTACAATGGACGCGTATTATGTATGATTTAGAGTCAGGTACCGGGCTTGTCGGACCAATAGGGAAAGGTAGAGTGATCGCCGATGAGAGGCGCACTTTAACTTGGACATTCAAGGGATTAGTTGGTTAAGCATGGGCGCCCAAGTGTGAATGGGGTGAGCTCCTATAAAAGCCAACTAAACCTAATTTTTACTCATTCTCTCATTTGTGCAATTGAAGAGTGCTCTTGCTCCATCTCCATCTTCTTCTTCTTCACCTCCTTGTGTGTGTGTGTGTGTGTGTGTGAGAGAGAGAGAGAGAGAGAGTGTGTGTGCGATCGAGCATTACGAAGGCACGACGGCGGCGAAGCGGTTGAGCGCGGCACGACTGCAGCTTCTTCTTCATCGCGGCGAGGAATCCACCACGAAGGCGAGCGTAGAGCGGTGAGTGACACACCCTTTGTTTTCTTGAGCTTGCTAGTTTAGGCTTGTTGTGTGCTTGGAGCCGTTTATGGCTTGCATACGGTGTATTGGCAAGTCCCTTGCTTCGACAGTGCGGCAAGGAGCGCACAACTATGTATTGCAAGTCTATTCAGAAGCTTGTTGCTACATGGGAAGCATTGACCCAAGACAGTGTTTGGGAAGATATGCTGATTTTGAGTTGCAAGGTTTCAAAGAAAGACGATGTGCATTCTTGTGGATGGAGAGTTCTTACAAATGTGAAGCTTCTTCTAGAACGCATTTATGATCAGGAGCATAGGAGTGTAAGTGCAATATTTTGCTTTTGTAATCCTTGCACACATGATTTATTTCAATTAGATATAAAAGCTATGGAATTCATTTGCAGGCAAGGAATGTGGAAAATTATTCGAACTTGCATGTGGAGGCATTCATGACAACGATCATCCAGAATATGATCAATCTTGTGGAGACTCGTCCTAAAGGAGTCACCGATGCATTTGTCGTGCCATCACCACGACCACAAACTTGGTCTCCACCTCGAAGGTACGGAGCAGCACCTCCATCAATGACAGTTCAAGCGCCCGGACCTACCACTCAACCTCTAGTCTTTTTGTAATACCTGATTTTATTGAGAAAGACGAGGCAACTACACAATCTTTTCCTCAACCCCAAGCCCATGACCCAACCCTCGGACCGTCTCATGAGCCTTTACATCCTAATCATGATAATCAAGCCAGGGGGAGCTCCGATTTAATTGGACATTATTACAGTGTACATTATTAAACGCAATGTAAAGACAACTTCAATCGATTTTCAAAAGATAATTGTTCTCAGACTTTATTTGCAAGAAACTCCTTAACAATGCATTTTCGCATGAATGTAGATTGCAAGCTTGCTGTGAACAACTTTCTATAATATTCGCAGTACAGAGCAATGTGATATATTGTGTGAGCCGCCTTCTTCAACCAAGAGTTGCATTACACAAAAAACAGTCGGTCATCCTTTATCTTTGTGCACAATGCCTTCTCCTTTCTCAGAGGCACATGCACAAAAGTTAATTCAGCAGTTAGATTAAACCAATATTTTGTGATGATAACCAGCAGGAAAATAATTAACGCAACATTAATGTTTACATACAAAACATGCTATCTTTCATATGTACCGGAAAAGAAATTTTGAAGGCAAGCTGAGGTCAACATCATTCTCCAAATCCTCACGCACTTTTCGTAGTTTCACATTGCCTCAAATGCTAAGAACAGTTAGCAGATCAGGTCCACACCATACTTCAAGCATTCTCAAAGGAGTTAAGGTCATCAGTTAAATCTTGGTCCAAAGTTACCAGATAACCATTCACTCAATGCCACCTTATGTAGTGGAAGGAAGCTATGAAATTTTGAGAAGCTACTGAGGGACGCAAAGCGGACCCCGAACCCCGACGGCCTCTAAAACGCCGGGGGCCGAATGGCTCGCCTCGAGCCTGCCACGATAAAGTGAACAGGGGGCACCACCTAGCTTTGAGCGGCTAGGACGCAAAGCCCACGGTGATATGAACACCGCAAGCCTACACACCGAGAGAGAGAGAAAAGGGGAGAGAGAGAGAGAGAGAGAGAGAGAGAGAGAGAGAGAGAGAGAGAGAGAGAGAGAGAGAGAATACTTGCAATTGATGAAAACAACATCGGGGGTGTGAGGGTGAGTTATTTCTGCAATATTTACAAGGTGGCATGCCGTGATGGTAGAGAGGTAGGGAGAGGAGATGGTGCAACCTACTTGTTGCGTTCTCTAGGGCGACTCAATGACGGTGAATACTCATTGCCAAGAGCGTGCATACGTGTGTGCATCGACCATTGGAGTCGAGAGGTGGATGTGGTTCCCTTCGCATTGTGCAATTTCCAAGGCAAACCCAACACACAAGACCCCCCTCCCCGTGATGGTGATGATGTCAATCCCTCCTACTACACTCTACCCAATGCTTGGTTCCACATAAGTTGCCCCCCCCTAATAGTGACCTCTCAGTGCCAATTTATAGGTGTTGGCTACTTGGATTATGGTAATCCCAGTGTGGTTAGGGTAATCTTAATCCGGGAGACAAAGCAAGTGGTGGGCCCGGTGTGGTTGACACTTGCTTTGTTTTGAGGAAGGTTATTAAAAGATGGGAATCTCTAGGTGGGCCTTTGTCACCATCACCTAGAGAGAGGATATTTACAAAATGGAAATTTACAATGGCTCGGGTCAAAAACTGAAGATAATGGTAAAATAACCTAAAATTATTGGGATGGCGTCGTGGTTGCGTGTTGCCGGCGAATGGCATGCTGTCGGTGCGTCGGTGTCGAGCGTACTTCTTTTCGGAGTCGGCCGGGGCATGCCTTCGGCACATTTCTGTTTTTTGTTGTTGGCGGCGCGTGCTTTGGATCCTTCTTCTTTTTGTTTGTTGATGTCGTAGCCTTTTCCTTCGTATTGCGGTGCGGTGCGTATATACGTGTGTGTATGTATTTGTACATGAGGCGGGTGTGTGTGTGTTTTGTATAGGTATGTGTGTGCGAAAGCGTGCGTGGGAAGGGGGGCTATATATATATAATGTATATATATAATTATTTATTTATTTTTTCCTTCTGCGGATGGCAGACGGCTTACTCTTCTGCGCAAGGCGGAAAGGGAGGGGGGGGGGGGGGGGGTAGGATAGGGGGTGTGAGTGTGTGTGTGTGTGTTGTGTTGGCGTATTTGCTGCTGCCTGCATGGCGTGTGTGTGTGTGTGTGTGTATCGAATGCAGCGCACAGCGCATGGGGAGAGAGAGGAGAGGGGGGGGGAGGGGTGTTGTGGGGTGTGTGTGTGTGTGAGTGAGAGCGAGTGTGTGTGTGAGTGTGGGACTGCAGCGCTGCCCGCGCGAGAGAGAGAGAGAGAGAGAGAGAGAGAGAGAGAGAGAGAGAGAGAGAGAGAGAGAGAGAGAGAGAGCTTTGGCGTGGCCTGTCGGTATCCGGATGTGAGAGAGAGAGAGAGAGAGAGAGAGAGAGAGAGAGAGAGAGAGAGAGAGAGAGAGAGAGAGAGAGAGAGGGAGCTTGGCATGGCCGTGAGAGGGAGAATGAGGGAGGGGGGGAGGGGATAGGGGTGAGGGTATAAGAGATAGAGAGAGTGTGTGAGGGACAGTGAGGGGAGAGGGGGAATGGCGGGGTATGGGAGATGTGTGGGTGAGAGGGAGAGGGGGGGGGGGGGTGGTGGTGTTGTCTTGTATGGGCTTGAGGACGAAGGGGAAATAAGTCAATGGGGGGGGGGGGGGGGGGTAAGGGAATATATATGCGGGCCAAAGAGAGGGGGGGAATGAGGCCGGGGGGAGGGAATATTGGCGGGCCAAAGAGAGGGGGGGGTGGGGGGGGGAGGGTAGAGGGTAATGGGAGAGGGGATAGGGTGAGTGTAAGAGTGAGGGGGGGGGGGGGGGGGGGGGGGGGGTGTGTGTCACACCGAGGGAGCACGAGAGAGGGGTTGGGGGTTCCTTCTCTGAGTTTTTGCTTAGCCGGGGAGGGTGAATCGGGAGGAGAGAGATATTAGGGAAGGGGGTATGTAGGGAAAATGGGGGGGAGAGAGTGCGAGGGTTTTATCCGATGCCCGTAGGGCGGGAGGGAAAAAAAATAAGTTACGGTGGGGGGGGGGGGGTACTGAGAGTGGGGGGGGTGTAATGAGTTTTTTTTCTTTTTTTTCTACTTGATTTCCGAAAGTCGGCTATCATTAGCTCTCTCTCTTTTGGCTAGAGGCATTCATGCTTCTAGCCCTTCTTCAATTTCTTCAGTTTCTTCAGCTGTAGAGTTAGAGGGTTCTCCCTCTTCTGGAATGTCTAGCACGAATTCTGGGTCAAACCTAAGGAAATACCTCTTCAGTCGCCATCCATTGACTCTAGTCTTGTGAATTCTCCCATCTGCTTCCATCAGCTTATAGCTGCCGTTGTCGTAGCCCTTCTTGATGATGAATGGCCCTTCCCATCTGGGTTGAAATTTCTTATCCTTCCTGGTATCAAATCTGTTGTCGTATCGCATCACTAGCATGCATTTTTCCAGTCCTTTCTCTTTCAGCCCTTGATTGAAAGTGAGTCGGCGTTGTTCTACCTGTGCTGCATAGTGATTGATTGCTTCTTCCCTATCAAGTTGGAGTCTCTCTAGATCCAAGATGTGGTTTCGAAGGTTTACGATTGGACAGTGGGTCTGGCTAGCCAAGACTCGTAAGCTGGCTATTTGTACCTCAATGGGTAGAATTGCCTCCTTCCCATAAACTAGATGGAAAGGGGTGAAACCTAGTGATGTTCAGAACGTTGTCCTGTAGGCCCAAAGAGCTGCCATGAGATGTTTATCCCAATCTCCTATATGGTTGTTCACCTGTTTTGTGATGATCTTGCAAATCATTCCATTTACCTTCTCTACCAGACCATTGCATTGTGGATAGTATGGTGTGGAATGTCGACGTGTGATGCCTAACTTCTTCATTTATTCTCCTACCACAACATCTCTGAATCCTGGTCCTCTATCTGATATTATTTCAAGAGGAGTGCCAAAACGGCAAACGATATGCTCAAAAATGAACTTTGCCACCTCTTGGGCTGTAATGCGGGTGGTGGCCGTTGCTTCTGCCCATCGCATCATGTAGTCTACACCCACTATGATGTATAGTTTACCTAATTGGGCCCTTGGTAAGGGACCAATTGCATCTATTCCCCATTTCTCAAACGGACCATATGAAATGATAGGGGTTTGTGGCTCGTAGGTTAGCGTACGATCACTGGCCACTTGACAAGCCCTACATATTTTACACCAATGGTGTACATCTCTGTTCAAACTAGGCCAAAAGTATCCTGCTTGTAGAATCTTCCTAATAGTGATATCTAGAGCAAAATGACCACCGCAGACGCCGTCATGGCAGCTTGAAATTACCTCTGTGATTTCACTAGAGGTTGGCACCCGCCTGAGAATTTGATCCTTGCCTTACAATACAAGTGGTCGTCTATAAGGCGGTACCTAGTAGCTGAAGGGGATCGGGGAGCACACCACAGACGGAGAGTGAGAGAGAGAAGGAGACACATGACACACAGATATGCATGGGGAGACTCAAAGAGTGAGCAACCCCCTATACACTTATGCTATGTATAAGGTATACAAGTCAGTGGGCACCCAGACTCTGGGCAGCCGAGCAAGGCACAAACGCCTATACCCCAACAACCTCCCACTTAAAGGCGACTGTGCCTTTAAGCAAGGGAACCTAGTCTAAAGACTACAAAAGGTGAGAGAAAACCGCTCTCAACCGATGCCCACTGGCTGGCTGTGATCGTGTGCATCCGGCTGTCCTGCTCCCGTGTAAGTCCATACACCACCAGACGTACCGCACACGTACTGCAAGTATGTACGCAATACCTGCATATCTCCCTCGTGCACTATGCCATCATCAGTCAACAAACGACTGACAACCCCAACTGCAAATGCTCCCACTGCAGCTGCGATATCCGGTCTCAAGATCAGCATCTCATACATGAGACCACCGAATGCCGATGCAATGCTAACGGGCTCTGCTAGCTCTACGGAGCATGCATCAACATATATATCCCTGGCAATAGGCATCTCTGACTGACAAGGCGTGTCAGCCACATGCATCTCCTGACTGTCCGCAAAAGACGCATCAACCTGTCGTGCAACCTCAGAGCAAACCAGCTGCTCTAGGTGTCTGCTGGAAGACATATCCTGCACAACTATATCCCCATGCTCACTGTCAAGCATAGAAAGGAATGACTGCATAATTGCTGACATCTCAGCCTCCTCTGCAATCATCCACTGCAAACATGACCACTCAATCTGCTGTGACTCACTAAAGCTCTCATGCTCTAACTCCATATGCATAGACTCTTGCACAATGTCCTCCTGTCGTGACTCACTGGAGCAAGACCGCTCTACCTGTCTATCCTGCATAGAAGTATCTCGCACAACTGACTCTCTGCTTTGCTCAGCACTAGCAAAGCATGCATGTATGACTCTGTCACCTCTCTGTGTGACTGCTCAAGTCGTGCCCCAACTGTGTGCACAACGAGCTCACTACCCTGCACTCCATGCAAAGCACCCTACAACCCATGAGCAAAAGAGACTGTCCGGGTCTCTCGCTCTCTACCTGGCTGCATGATCACAGAGACAACACCGTCTCTCGCGTGATCCACATGCAATGGGTAACCTGTACCACTCCTGGCACCTCTCGCAATCACTAGCGAACCCAAATGCATCACAAAATCTCGCTCTCGTAGCGAAATCTGACATCCACAATCTCTAAGCTGACCAATTGAGATCAAACTCACTGTCAAATCTGGTACATAGCGCACATGTCGTAACAAGTAAGATGCACCACTCGGTAATGACAGTCTCACATCTCCTGCACCTGCTATCGCATGCACCAATCCATCGGTCAAACGTACACTGCCAAGCATCCCGCTAGAATAGCTACAAAATCATGCACGATGTGGCGTGACATGAAACATAGCATCTGCGTCTAGCAACCACTGCGAAGGGAGTGCACTATCCACATGTATAGCATCTCGTGCATAGCTTGAGGTAAAAGTGACATCCCCGTCACTAGTATACTCCGACACTACATCTTCCTCAACTGTCAAAGCAACTGAGTCCATGGCATCACTACATACATCTCTGAGACTTCCATGTCTCCTACGATGTCGCATACGATGAAAACAACGCCCTCTAACGTGTCCAGAATGACCACAATACCAACATATCACCTGTCGGCGTGCTCGTGAATGTACATATCTCACACGAGTCCGTGATGACTCACATCTATCATACATATCATGTAATCTGCGCCAAAGCGCTCTCGAAGTAGTCTCATACATAACAAGAGCATATACAGATTCCGCAAGGTGCAAAGAGAGTGCAGATAGTGCCATATCCTCTAGCTCCTACCACTGATCGTCAGACAAGCATGAAGGTCTACCTGCATCACCACTCAATGGTCCATGCAACCCTCGCTGTGTCAATGCGTCAAGCATACACTCTCTCCATGCCGCAAAGTCTGACCCATCAAACACGCGCATCTGTGAGAGGTCACAATCTGATCGATCACCTGTCTCTGCCATGAGCACAATGTAGCAAACTAGAAAGCAAAACCACCTCACCAACAACACCTGGAAACTGTCTACCAATATGGCAAGAAACACAATGTAAAACCTATGAGACACACTCCAAAATAGAGCTCCCACAATGTCAACCAAATCAGCCCTAAACTGTCTCGAATCGCATCAACAAAAGTCTGCAAATATGGCTGTAAAATATGGCTACAAATCAGTCCCAAAACAGCCCCAAAATTCAGCTCTTAAACAGCTGCATAAACAAGTCACAAACGTGTCCCAGATCAGCCTACAACTGAGCCATACATGGACACCTGCAAAGAGGAAACAATGGCTGAAAATTCAGCGCCCAAATAAGCCCTCAAACCTGCCTGTAAACTTGTAAACCTGTAAAACCTGTAGCTGAAACATGCTGAAAAACCTCAAGCCATTAGTGCTCGAATCCGGCTACCTAGCGCGTAGCCACACAAGCATTCATCACAACATTCACTCTTGTGAGTGTGTCAAGATAATTGTACGCCTGTCAAACCGTGAGCTAATCAACAAGCCCACACTGTGCGGTATCGATGCATACACATGCACAAATCTCCCACCTGCAGAGAACACCGCACGCAAATGCTTAGTGCAACCCGCAATCTCTACCTAGATCGCATAAATGATACGCATAAAACTCCTGGGAAAATTTCGCCAGAGTTTCGTCAGTAAAACGGCCACAAAACCAGTAACCAAACTGACTGCACGCTCAAGACCATGAGAAACCAAAGCGCATCAAACCGCACTCCAAATGCATGCACCAATCTCCACACTTTGCATACATCATTGCAAACACCTGCAAATCTAGTACACAAATATCTGCTCTACCTGTGACTGCCAAAAAACATGCTCGAGGCATACATTGCCGAGCTCAAAATGCAATCACATTAGTCTCCCTGAGCATCAAACCACATAAGGCATACATCGTTTCCTCCCACCTGTGAGGAAACTTGCAGCAAATATCACTCTCACATCTGAGAGCAAACCATGTGTGGAATCCTCAACACACAATAAACAATTGTTGCTGCAGAAAATTCAACGTTCAGAATTTTAAAATTCTGATATGACAAGCGCGTTTGGAGCGTGCCAAAACCCCAAGGTAGACTCCTGGATCACATGTATCCGAGTCTGGGTGTGAAAGCTATGCCAAAAACCTCCGTTTCGACCCAAAAAACGCAGCATAAACTGTCAAAAGAGGGCTGAAAATGCAGCTCCTCAACCGTAGCTCGAATGAGGTTTCTGATGGCTCGAATGGCCTCGAAAGGGGGGTAAAACGCCAGGAAACCTGCTGGAAACGCTCACAGAAAGCTGAATTTGCCGATGCCGAAGTCGAAACCCTGTTTGCACTCTTGAAAGTGCGCGCGCGCGGACGCGATTTCGGGAATGAAACTGGCTCTCCGCTGTCGTCGTGACTGTGCACATACGCGCTCCCTCCGCACCTATGCTCTGATACCAATTGAAGGGGATCGGGGAGCACACCACAGACGGAGAGTGAGAGAGAGAAGGAGACACACGACACACAGATATGGGTGGGGAGACTCAAAGAGTGAGCAACCCCCCATACACTTATGCTATGTATAAGGTATACAAGTCAGTGGGCGCCCAGACTCTGGGCGGCCGGGCAAGGCACAGACGCCTATACCCCAACAGTAGCCTTCCTTGCCAGCCATTGTTTTTGGCCTTTAGTGTGTCCTGTTGGACATTCCCCTGTATTCAGAAAGCTGATGATATCAGGCATAGCGTCACTGCCTTGGAAGAGGGGTAGTTTTAACTTGATTGCTCCTATGGTAACATCTTGTATTCTTTCTTTAGCTAGTGCATCTGCCTCCTGATTTTCTGCTCTGGGAATATGGAAGAGTTTTACTGCTTCAAACTTCTTCAGAAGGTCCTTAACTTGGCGAAGTTGACCAAGTAAAACCTGATTTTTGCACTCCCAGGTGCCATTTATCTGCCTAATCAAAAGCAAAGCGTCGCCGAACACATTCAAGCGCTGGATTTTTTGTGAAATACATTGTTCCAGCCCAAGGATTAGGGCTGCATACTCTGCCTCATTGTTAGAGTGGGAGTGTAATAACTGCCCCATGGAGAATACTCTTTCCTACTGTTCATTGAAAATGACCATGCCTGCTGCAGACTGATCCATTGTTCTCTTGTATGCTCCATCAAAGAAAAGAGAGTGAGCTCTCTCTAGCTTAGGGCTCTCTTTATCTGGTATTCCTTCCTTTGCTTCCGTGTTGACCTTCAGCTTCTTCTCGTAGTGGCGATGAGTGAGAATTCCTGCTAGACTAGCCCTGGTGGAGTTTTCTACTTGTATGGTGTAATCAAACTCTTGTAGTCTAATTAACCACTTTGAGATCCTAGATGAGACATCCATGTGTCGCATTACATATGGGAAAACCTCTTCCATTGTCAGGATTACAAATGGTCTAGGCAAGAGATAGGAGCGGAATTTCGTGGTAGCAAACATTAGTGCCAGAACCATGTGTTCTACTTCGGTGAATCCCTTTTCTGATGGGGTCATGACTCAACTAGAGAAGTAAATAGGGCGCATGAAAGAAGTTTTGGGATCCTTTTGCATTAGCACTGCTCCCAGAGTTTCATTTCCCACACTAGGGTTCACATAGAATGGCTCGTTCCACTTAGGAGGTGAAATAGTGGGAAGCTTAGATAGGAGTTGCTTTACCTCAGTAAACTGCTGCTCATTCTCTTCACTCCATGAGAAAACATCCCTTTGGGTGAGTTGTTGTAGGGGAAGGACCACTTGAGATAGCAGGTGAATGAACTTGCTTAAATATCTTACCTTCTGAAGGAAAGAAACCAACTGCTTGGCGGTGGTGGGAGATGATAAAGATACCAGAGCCTGAATTTTGCTGGGGTCAGCCTCGATTCCTTTTGCTGAAATTACATGACCAAGGAGAGTGACCTTGCTCTCACCAATGTGACACTTGTCCACGTTGAGTTGGCCACCCAGGGTTTGTAGCCCGGTTAAGCCGTCATAGACTTTGCTTAGATGAAGGGCTCGTGAGCTATAGATGCAAAAATCATCTATGAAAACCCATATTGATGTTCCAAAGTAGGGTTGGAAAACAAATGTCACATAGCGTTGAAATGTGGCTGGGGCGTTGGTGAGGCCAAATGGCATCACTCTGTAAGCAAAACATCCCCAAGGTGTGATGAAGGTTGTCTTCTTCTGATCCTCCTCCACAATGCTAATCTGGAAGTATCATGAGTAGCCATTGTGTATTGTGTAGCGTTTGTGACCTGCCACTTCATTGAGTATTTCATCCTGGAATGGGAGGGGAAAATGGTCCCTCTTCGTGGCTGCATTGAGAGGTTTATAATCCACACAGACTCTCCATTTACCATTTTTTTTGGTGTGACTACTACTGGGGAGACCCATTCTGAGTCTTCGACAGGGTAGATGAAACCTACTTGTAGCAAACTCCTTACTTCTTTAAGCAATGCCTCTTGTTGGATTACTCCAAGTCTTCTGAGCTTCTGTACTACGGGTTTACTGCCTTCCTTGAGCTTTATGTGGTGTTGCACTACTGTAATTCCTATGATCTTATCATAGCCATCAATGAACAAAGTAGTGAAGTTGCTTAACATGGAGACATACTCCTTCCTTTCTTCATTGGTTAACTCATTTGAGAGCATTTTTTGTAGCTTACCTGCATCCTCCAATGACTGCTTACCTGATGGTCCCTCTTGGTTTGCTGAGGTTGTTTCAGATTGTGTTAATCTGTTTGGGTCTTTAAGAATGACTCCCATTACTTCGATGCTACTGTCACTCCCGTGGGTGGTGGTTGTGTCTTCTCCTGAGGTAGACGAGGAGTCGCTGGTGGACTTGTCTTCTGAAGCCTCCAAGATCATATTGTGCTGCTTTCCAATCCTCATGTTGTAGAATATGGACTTCCCTTTAGCATCCTTCATCTGGATCATCCCGGTGCTCCAGTCTTGTTTGGCTTCCATGGCCATAAGCCAAGGCCTTCCAAGAATGATGGGGTAGCCCTCCCCTTTGTGTGGCATGACGAAGATGTCTACTTCCACTTCCGTATTGAATGCTTTTACTTTGACCGCATTTACAATGCCTATGCATTTCACTCTTACATTGTTTGCCATCTTGGCTCGGTAGGGTGCCGGCCTACTTACCTCTAGACCTAGGTGGTGCATCATCTTCTCACTCATGACGCATATTTGCGCGCCACCATCTATGTAAACATTTGAAATCCGCTGCCCTTTGATGTGAGCGTCCATGGTTGGCAAGATGCAATCGAGATCCCTCCCTGAGATAGCCCCAGCTATCCGTGGTTTTGATTTCCTGGTACTTACCATTTTCATCCATTGCCTCCTCATTCTGGGTGCAAGGTGGAGTAATTGGGGCCAAGTTATCTTCGGGCCCTGCATTAACACATCCTCAACTAAGTCATAGGGTTGTGCTTCCTCACCTAGTGAGAAGTCTACGATGTCTATCTTCCGCCGCGGTTTAGCTGCTTGCTTGCTAGACTCGGCTTTCCCTTTCATCTTCTCTTCTTTTTGAGATGCCTCCTCGTGCCTCGCACGCTTCACTCCCATATCATCCACTTCTTCTACCTTCGCTTTTCCTTTGTGCTTCTCTAGAGCTGACTCTTCTACCTTCGCCTTCCCTTTAGCCTCTAAGCTAATGACACTCACCGCTTGGTTCACCGCAGGTGGTGGGGGTAGTGGCGGAATGAGAGGTTGGGGTGGTGGTTGCTGTTGTATAGGTGGTCGTAGGATTTGGATTGCTGGGATTGGTCCTGGCTGCCTTGGTGGTGGTCTTACTCTTGGCGGAGAGATCTGATTCTGTCTCCCCCCTCTATTGAAATTCTGCCTTCTTGGGTGTGGGCAGTAGTACATTCCATGGCCGTCTTCCCCGCAGTTGCAACAATGGTATTCTGGGCTCTGCCTTCGTTGTCCTCTTCCTTGTTCTGGATTTCTGCCAGATGCATGCCCTTGCTGCACCAGATGCACAGATAAACTCTCTAATTGGGTGGTGATGCGACTCAGCAAGTCTTGCTGTTCCTCTGCTGTCTCCTGTGGTTGGACTCTATGATTGGTTGTTGCAGCCACTGGGGTTGGTCGGGCCGAGCTTGTTTCCTCTGACTTGTTTACTCTTGCTTGCATGCGTAGCTTCTTGTCTTTAAGGCGGGCTACTTCGACTGCCAACTCATATGTTGCAGGAAACCTTCCCTTCACCTTCTCTCTAAGCGGCAACCATAGACCAGCAATGAAACGGTCCTTCTTCAGGAAAGTAGGCGCTCCTTCGCCTTCCTCCAATGTGGCAACCCACCTCTCCCATAAATCCACAAACTTTGACTCGTTGGTGGCGTACTCCAGCATGCCTGCCTGCTTTAATTCTGTCAATAGCTGCCATAGCTTCTCCAAGGTTGTGCCTCCACCAAACCTCTTTACAAAAGTAGCCCTTAACACATCCCATGAATTCTTGGTAGCCTGGGGCAATGCATTATACCAGGACTTGGCCTTTACTTTCATCAGTAGAGGAAAAATTCTGAGTCGTGAAGCGTCGTCGTCTTTGTTGGAGACGACACAAGCAATGTCAAAATCGTCCAAAAAATCAGTGGTGAGATCCTCACCCTTCTTTCCACTAAACGTGGGGAAAGAAACACTTGCCATGGTGGTGACTCGGGAAATTACAAACCTTCTTTTTTTGTTTTGTTTTTTTTTACATCAACAGCAACGGCTCATAGCGGTTTTACAGGGGCGAACCGATAGGCTAAAATAGGATAAAAATAGAGACATTAAAGGAATGATGGTAATCTAGTATGGGGAGAATGATAGGGTTCGGGGAATTGAGGATTTCTCCTAGTACTTCCGCACTGAATAGGTGAACAATCTTTTGTTGGTAGAAGACTTTCCTATCTATATAGATATTCACATGCATATGCTGCAGGAATCTGAACGGGAATGTCGTCGGCCCGTTTTCCATCATGCACAAAGGATGAAATACTTACTTATACTCTTACCGTGCCAGTGTTGATGAGTCGGCACATCCACAAGAGCTAGTCAACTTTCATGGGAACAACCCTTCCTTCGTTGCTTAGCACATACGGGGTGATGGCAACGCGTCTGACCACTCCCAGTCTCTTGGCTAACAGCAATTGTAGGTAATTTCCGTAATCGGCGTGTTGCATGAATTCTACTCCATTCAGCTGCAGCTCATCTCCAGCCCACTGGGTCTCTCTCGTGGTAGAGAGCTTCTTCAGGATAAGTTGTACAGGGAGGGGAGGAAGGTCCTCCACTCGCTTCCCAAAACAGCGAGACCAGTAGCCGAACCACTCTTCTCTAGGACATGGGAATCTTCTCACCACTTCTTCCTTTGGATTGTGGAAGTGGATTGGTAGCACTCGCATGCGTCGTGCAAATCGGTAGACGACCTTCCGCCGCTTAGCTTTGGATGACTTCTTCTTTGACAAAGTGGGTACAACCCGGCTCTCTGAGCTTGAAGCACTTGCTTGGCCAGATGCTTCCCCCTTCGGGGTCATGTGTTTCCAGGCTATCTTATCTTCTCCTTGCCCTTGGCTCGAGCAGCCCCTTTAGGCCACTTTAGGGTTTTATCTTTGACTGCAGTTTCTTTAGGGAAAAGAGGCCTCACTGTTTGCTTTCCTTCCTTGACGTGAATGACCTCCTTGCGATGAATGTCAATGTAGAAGACTTCAGCCCTTCCGCTGCCTTCGTTGCTGGCACTCATCGACCGTGTGCCTTGGTTGACAACAGTGATGGCACCTCACCAATCTCCCACCTGATGCTTTCGATTTATAGTTAGAACGAACGACACGAGATGGAGAATTACCTCTTGAATGTTGATGACACTGCAACCTGGTAGTAGCACCTCAATGAAGGCGGCTAGGGCCTCCTTCGTCTCTTCTTCCTCCGTCCTCCAGTTGGAAAATTCCTTTAGCCACTCGTCCATGATTGATAGTGGGCGTCACTTTCAACATTGTAAACTGAAGGGTCTTAGAAAAGCCCTCCTCAGTGGGGGCACCAAATGACGGACACAAAGCGGACCTCGAAGCCCGACGGCCTCTAAAACGTCGGGGGCCGAATGGCTCGCCTCTAGCCTGCCACGATAAAGCGAACAGGGGGCACCATCTAGCTTTGAGCGGCTAGGATGCAAAGCCCACGGTGATATGAACACCGCAAGCCTACACACCGAGAGAGAGAAAAGGGGGGAGAGAGAGAGAGAGAGAGAGAGAGAGAGAGAGAGAGAGAGAGAGAGAGAGAGAGAATACTTGCAATTGATGAAAACAACATCGGGGGTGTGAGGGTGAGTTATTTCTGCAATATTTACAAGGTGGCATGCCGTGATGGTAGAGAGGTATGGAGAGGAGATGGTGCAACCTACTTGGTGCGTTCTCTAGGGCGACTCAATGACGGTGAATACTCATTGCCAAGAGCGTGCATACGTGTGTGCATCGACCATTGGAGTCGAGAGGTGGATGTGGTTCCCTTCGCATGGTGCAATTTCCAAGGCAAACCCAACACACAAGACCCCCCTCCCCGTGATGGTGATGGTGTCAATCCCTCCTACTACACTCTACCCAATGCTTGGTTCCACATAAGTTGCCCCCCCCCGATAGTGACCTCTCAGTGCCAATTTATAGGTGTTGGCTACTTGGATTATGGTAATCCCAGTGTAGTTAGGGTAATCTTAATTGGGGAGACAAAGCAAGTGGTGGGCCCGGTGTGGTTGATGCTTGCTTTGTTTTGAGGAAGGTTATTAAAAGATGGGAATCTCTAGGTGGGCCTTTGTCACCATCACCTAGAGAGAGGATATTTACAAAATGGAAATTTACAATGGCTCGGGTGAAAAACTGAAGATAATGGTAAAATAACCTAAAATTACTGGGATGGCGTCGTGGTTGCGTGTTGCTGGCGAATGGCGTGCTGCCGGTGCGTTGGTGTCGAGCGTACTTCTTTTCGGAGTCGGCCGGGGCATGCCTTCGGCGCATTTCTGTTTTTTGTTGTTGGCGGCGCGTGCTTTGGATCCTTCTTCTTTTTGTTTGTTGATGTCGTAGCCTTTTCCTTCGTATCGCAGTGCGGTGCGTATATACAAGTGTGTATGTATTTGTGCATGAGGCGGGTGTGTGTGTGTTTTGTATAGGTATGTGTGTGTGAAAGCGTGCGTGGGAAGGGGGGATATATATATATATATATATATAATGTATATATATAATTTTTTATTATTTTTTTCCTTCTGCGGATGGCCGGCGGCTTACTCTTCTGCGCAAGGCGGAAAGGGAGGGGGGGGGGGGGGGGGGGGGGCGGTTAGGATAGGGGGTGTGAGTGTGTGTGTGTGTGTGTGTGTTGTGTTGGCGTATTTGCTGCTGCCCGCATGGCGTGTGTGTGTGTATCGAATGCAGCGCACGGCGCACAGCGCATGGGGAGAGAGAGGAGAGGGGGGGGGGGTGTTTTTGGGGTGTGTGTGTGTGTGAGTGTGGGATTGCAGCGCTGCCCGAGAGAGAGAGAGAGAGAGAGAGAGAGAGAGAGAGAGAGAGAGAGAGAGAGAGAGAGAGAGAGAGAGAGAGAGAGAGAGAGAGAGAGAGAGAGAGAGAGCTTTGGTGTGGCCTGCCGATATCCGGATGAGAGAGAGAGAGAGAGAGAGAGAGAGAGAGAGAGAGAGAGAGAGAGGGAGCTTGGCATGGCCGTGAGAGGGAGAATGAGGGATAGGGGTGAGGGGATAAGAGATAGAGAGAGTGTGTGAGGGAGAGTGAGGGGAGAGGGGGAATGGCGGGGTATGGGAGATGTGTGGGTGAGAGGGAGAGGGGGGGGGGTGTAAGGGAATATATCTGTGGGCCAAAGAGGGGGGGGGGGGGGGGGATGAGGCCGGGGGGAGGGAATATTGGCGGGCCAAAGAGAGGGGGGGGGGGGGGGTTCTCACGCGGCTCACACCGAGGGAGCACGAGAGAGGGGTTGGGGGTTCCTTCTCTGAGTTTCTGCCTGGCCGGGGAGGGTGAATCGGGAGGAGAGAGATATTAGGGAAGGGGGTATGTAGGGAAAATGGGGGGGAGAGAGTGCGAGGGTTTTATCCGATGCCCGTAGGGCGGGAGGGAAAAAAAATAAGTTACGGTGGGGGGGGGGGGGGGGGGGGGGGGGTACTGAGAGTGGGGGGGGGTGTAATGAGTTTTTTTTCTTTTTTTCCTACTTGATTTCCGAAAGTCGGCTATCACTATCACATGCACTTACCCACAATAGACTTCTTATGTACCTGGCATAAGACGCTATCAGAATCATGGACATCCCAAGATTCATCTAGAAGGCATTTCTCTGTCTTACAGAGTAGCATAGTTCTTGTCTTGCTAATCTCTTCATCATGGAAAAAGTCGATGAACACATGGATGGGTATGAATATTGAAACACGTACCAATTGACTAGCATTATTTGGTCTTAAGCACTTTTGTACTTTTTTTATGGAACTTTAGTCTAAAACACTCAGAGGTTTCAGATGAAGGGACTGGCCAATTTGGACTGTCCTTCGAAGGAACTGGGAGATATTCTAGAGTGCCAAAGCCAAGCATAGAACGCGGAGCATTATAAAAGTGGTCAAAGAAAAAAACCCCCCTTTTAGCCAACACTCTTTCCGCGTTGGTGTTATAGAGTAGCTCTCCCATAGTTGCATGGAATGCATAAAAAATTCCAATAATGCAATCTATCCATTGCCAGTCTTCTTTGTCGGAAGGATAAATATCTGCAACTGGCAAGTTAAACACACAGTACATGAGTAACGAGTAAAATCTATTGTGGATGTAAGAAAACTTACAACTTGGTCGGTTTGTTGGAAATCTTGTCTCAGCGTTTTTCGCAGACGCAACTCTGAGTGCATATATGCGTGTTCAATGAGAACCTTTTTGTCCGTTTTGCCCATTTGTGACAAGCAAAATTTTTTCATCCTACCTTTGTAACTGTTCACAAACTGGTTTCCCGTGCGCTTTCTCTTCCTCATATGCAAGAGAATCCAGCTTCCAACTGTAATGGTGGTGGAAAGCCATCGACCGTTGTCCAAATCGAAGCTATTGAAAATTTCGACAGACTTAATACTTGCAGATGGTCGTCTAGGTTTTCTGTTCTCCATTGGTGATTCATCTATGTATGGCAAGATGCACAACACATATCTGAGAGGGAGAGTGTTTCTGAGCGCAAACACAATACAATCAAATGCAAGCAGAATAGTTAGTTGAGTGCAAATGAATGAGAATGAGCTGAAATACTATGAAGTCTCTCTTATCAAAAAAGTATACATAACTGCATTGAGTGTGAGTTATGATACATTTGTCCTATATTCGGTCTTGACAAGAAAGATTCGAGCAAATCACAATGTATATTATTATTAAGGTTTTTTATGAAACTAAAAACTAGTTTTTGAAAATGCTGAAATTTGAGATAAAAACAAGGAAAATCCGAGCTATCGTTACGGTAGCCCACTATCCATTGGTCGTGTTGCATTCTCTCTCTAGCACTAAAAGGACCAAATTTGAGTCCAAACTTTCCCAAATGCAAGCTGTAAAAGGGTTCTTTCACAAATGATGCATCAACATCTTAGTTCTGGCTCTTTTCTGACATGGAAGGATGGGTTAATGCGCTGGTTTTGGTTTTTTGAAAGGATTGGTACCTCGTTCACTAGTTTGGTGCAATATACTTGGTGGAAAGATTGGTATAAATATACAAAATGACTTGGGACATATAAACTGAAGTAGGATGATTCAATTAGCCCACGTGGACTTATATAATTTGATTGAGTTTGACAAACATGGCTGAGTCGGATACCTTTTACTAACAAATAGAATTTTGTGTCGATAAGAGATATCTAAAGCTTTTTTTGGTTAATTTATAGCTTCATGGTACTTAAAAAGCTTGAGGAATTGGTGCTTGAAAAATCTGGCAAAGTAAATCTGGTATTGATTGATGAGATGCTATAGGAACTAAGACACTTAGATAGGAAGGGGTGGTGGCCTTCTGATCAAAATAATATGATTGCTATTATGTATTTAAGGTATAAATAAAAGATGGGGACCATACTTATAAATATAATATTTGGGCTAATAAAACTTTCTTACAAAAAGTTGGAATACCTTGAAAACTTTGGACAGTGGTTTTAAGTTAAAAAAGTTGTAAGTTGGACAAGGATGACAACTGATATAGTATGACACCTATAAAGCATATCCAAGGCTAACGTATGTGTTGTCTTGTTTGGATGGATGCAGGTGAGGACTCTATCCTTTCTTGAATTTTTTTTTGGCTTAAAGCAAATGTTTGTCCATGATTACACTCGCTCCTACTACTTGGAAAGTACTTCTACTATCAGTTTGTACTGGAATGAGGCTTCATTCTCATAAGCCATGTACAAAGATAATCCTAAGACTGATTTGTTTTTGTACTTATCATTGCCTTTTCTCTAAAGCCAGCTGTCTTTTGAATGTTAAATTCAATTATGTCTTATTATTTAAGTAAAAACAACTATACACAAATGTCCAACAATGAAAGAATCCAAAGCATCGCACTTCATGCATTACATCACCCATATTTTCCCCAACTACACAACCATGTTCTTTGCTAAAAATGAAAATTGTACTCACTCTTATACACTTGAGCCTATCCCCTTGTTTACAATATGCACTATCACAACCTTTCAAGTTAGCTCCCACTCCCTTCAATGCGAGATGTACACACACACACACACACACTGATAGACAATCCCTCTCTCTTAGACACACAAACCCATATACACACAGTCTCAAAAGAAGAGAAGAAGATGGGAAGTAAAGTATTAGCAGCAAGCTAACATGGATACCATTTTTCGGAGTTCTCATTGTAAAAACACCAATTTTTTGATAAATCGAGAATATTGTAACTCCTATTTTCTTGGATAAACCTTGTAATTGATAAGCCGGGGCTACAAGCTTCCAGATTGTATCAACCTGTCATTACCCATCTTTGGTGGTAGAACTCCCAGATTATTAGTTTTGACCACCAAAAACCTTGGCTAAGGTATAAAAGCCAATTTTTGTAAGTTATTATTAAGTTTTGGATAATGAAATACACAGCGTGAGCTAACAGCTCTCACTTCTCTCCTTCTCGTGCTTCCTACTCCCTCCCCGATTGTCACATTGCACTCGCTTTTGTTGCATTGCAACCGCACGTAAGAGCTCTACGCATTGACATAAACACATCACGATATTTCGTAGCTTTTGGCGTCGTCGACCCGCGGCCTAATTTCATCATAACTAGGAATTTACACTTTTACATAAAAAAACAAAGCATAGGCGGGATATTGGGGTATCATTGCGAAGCATTTAGATGCATTCTGGGTCGAAAACAAATAGGTCAAAAATCTACTGCTGTTAAAAATCGTGATTTTGGCACTTGAACTAAAGTGGGGTTTGAGACCATAAGCACGCGTGTTTAGGTCTTATAAACATGTCCTAGAAGTTTCGTTACATTTGGATGTCGTTTGATGCTGCAACAGATGTGATTTGTTTGCCAATGAGCGATTGACTTTTAGTGATTTCAGTCACTTGAGTGTAGCTTGAGTTAAATGCGGGTTGTTAGTTGTTTTTCGAGAGATTGACATCCTCTTGTAGCCTTTATGCACTGTCAAGTCAGCTTCATCCCATGGATTGACAATTTAGTCGTGGTTCTTACTAATACTGCAATAAGATAGGATAGTGAGGTTAGACACGCGTCCCACATTTGGCATCACTGCCGGGGATCGAAGAGACCTAAACTAGGAAAAAACACGAGCGTCTTGTGAAGTTATCCTTTAACTTCCTTTAAGATCACCTAGAGTTCAAAACTTTCTTTTAAAAACCGCATAGCCTAAGATTGTGGTCTTTTGCCGTGTAGAGGTAGCTTGGAGGTAATCATACTTGCTGAGTGCCTTTAGGATTGTAGGATTGTAGAAATAGATTAGGATTTTGAGATGATTGAGGATGATTGATAGACGAGACAAGTCTTAAGATCAATGCTCAGAAAACCATAAAAGACAAGAAAACAAGTGTTTGTGGACACTTTCCACAACCCCATTGCATGAGAATCTAGGAGTAGGATAAGTAGAATCCGAGGTGGATTTCAGAACATTGCTCTCTTTGAAAGAATCATTGTGAGTTGTTATTGGAAGTTGCAGAATTTCAGGTCTATGGCTAGAAATAGCACGAAAAGACTCCAAACCACTCAATCCAACTGGAGAGTAAGCTTAAAAGTTGTCTAAACCTGTGGGTAAGCTCAAGGACACTGCGAGGTAAAAATTTCAAGAGTTGGCTAAAACTCAGATTATTTACTTTTTCTTGACATTTTATGCCAAGTTAAGTTTTGACTTGATTCATAGGCTTAAAATAGATCATAAAGAGACTGTCCTTGAAAAAAGTACAAAAATTGTTCATTTCAAGCCTGAAGTTAATAATCACGATTATTAACTTTCAGCTCAGATTTGACCAACGTTCATACCATTGACTCATTGCATGTGTACAAACAACTTTTGTAAAGGCACAAAAGATTTGGATCACCAAACTGGCAAAAAACTGGGTAAAAACTAAAGTTTGTACTGACTTTATAAATCTTGAGTGTAAATTGGAAAAAAATTGCTTATATTGATGTGATAAACATGTGTACATGCTCAGTTGACCAAAAAGATACACAAAATTGTCAGTTGTAAATAATCACGATTATTCATATATTGCCCCATTGTTCAACCTTTTTGACCAAGTTGGCACACCGCTAGTTTTACCATGTTGTAATAAGCTCACAAACCAAACTTGGTAAGATTTGGATCATTGGATTGAAAATTGTGACCAAATTTGCAAAGTTAGTTTGGAGACAAAAAACTGAGGACCATTTCACCAAAACTTGTCCAAACTTGATGAAACTTGGCTAGGGACCTTAAGTTGAAGTGCTTAACAGATCTGTGTCAAAGTTGGAACAAAAATTTGTAAAAATATAGTTGGAGTAAATAATCACAATTATCTACCTCTGCTTCAAAAATTGACAAATTTGCAAATTTGAGTATACCACAAGGTCAAGCATATCAAGTAGACCCCACAAATCAATTTTGGTGAAATTTGGATCACAAAAGTGAGACTTTAGTCTGTAAACACAAAACAGTTGATAAACTTAAATAGAATTTATCCAAACTTGTTGAAACGTGTCCAGGGACAAGCCAAAAAGTACAAAAAATTGACAAAAGTAAATAATCGCGATTATTTACTACTGCTACACAGGGACAATAGTTATGACTTTTGAACTTGTACAGTGCTAGACCAACATAATACAAATCCATCGGGTAATTTTGGGTTCAATCAGATCCAAATTGGTACACGTTCACTCAGTTTTCAAGTTGCAGATTAATCCTTTGATTTTTTGCCAAAGTCGAATCTGCAAGTCATTTGCTAACTCCCATAGCTTGATTTGAAGTGATGCACACAGATCAATCACAATGGTTAGCAAAAATTATACAGTCTTTGTGAAAGAATAGCTAACTTTATCAAATTTATACAAGAATCAGATTGTAGAAAAGGAATCGGTAGCTTGACAGAAAGTTGCAATCGAATCAAGTGGAAATTGACAACAAGTCAATCCAAAGGTAAGTACTCTATCAGGGCTTCATAAGCTTTATGAACCTTAGATCTGGCCGTATACTAGGAAATCAGGGCATATTTGGAGAAATCTCCAGTAGAGTATCCATCGAAGAAAGCGTCAATCAAGGCAATTCCTTGCACACTATTCTTGAAGAAGTCTCAGACACTTTTTCAGATTCAACATCTGAAATGTCTTCTTACTCGACTCACTCGAAAACATGAACGACAATGCGCTATAAGCATATACTCTCTTTTTATAAGACTAATCACCATGGAGCTTACGTTTACCTGGATCCTAACGAAGAGTATGCTATTCACATTGATGACCATGGTATTGAGTTCGAAGAAGAAATCAAGGCAAACAAACAAGGAAAAATGTACATGGACAAAAATGGAACTCAGTATTTACAAGTCAAAAACCCTGACGTGATAGACAAATGGAGGTTAGAAGTAAACACCATAATCCCAGATATGTCAGCAAAAGAAGGACCACCAACTTTAGAATTTGAGGAATTCGATCAAGTAGATTTGAAGCCTTTGAAACGGCTTAGTATGGATAATCCTAGGATCGGAGTCTATTATTGGGAGAATAGAAACGTAAAAGATCTTTTGTGGACTTCGCATGCCAAATCAGGACTACTAATGGCCATGACGATAATCTATATCTAAAAAGATCAAAGATAAGGAATCAGCAGACCTACCAACCTACCTGTTTAGGGATTGTTATAACAATAACTTTGTTATGATGACTCCTGAGGAGGTAGAACAAACCAAATACCAAGGGTATTCCATAAGGGATTGGATATTGGGACAAGGACCAGAAAATATTCCAAGAGAGGAACACTGGGAGAGATCATCTGAGAGTAATGTTAAGAAACCAGAAACCACCTCATCACGTAGAAAACCGGGTGACACTAAGGCTAGTCCAGGGCTACATGAGTCGCTATTTCCAACAGACTGGTTTGAAGGACTCAGAACAGGATCGGGAGTTGAACCAAATAGACACGTCAGACCAGCTGATTTTCAAAAATGGGTGAAAAAATACAGTGGATTAGGGGATCCATATGACCACTTAGCAAGCTTTAAGCAAGTGCTAAGAGAAAAACGTATATTCGATTTCCATAATCAATTCCAGAGGTTTGGAATGACATTAGAAGGAAAAGCATTGAAATGGTTCCAAAACATTCCACCAAGGTCAATCATGGACTTGAAAACATTAACTCGAGGATTTGTAGCTGCTTGTTCCAAAACGGGGATCAAACATAATACGATAGCTAAAATCTACAGCTTTAAACAGAAACATGGTGAGTCTGTTAGGGATTGTGCAACTCGAATGAAACAATACATTGCCAGTTGCCCAAGACTAGAGATACCTGCAGAAGAATGACTCGTATCTTTGTTTCTAGAGGGACTGCTAAACGAAGAACTTTATGCTATACTCTATAAAAAGAAGCATACCACCCTAGAGGAGTGTGTGACAGAGGCTTTTGACTTAGGAGACAATTGCGATATTTTTAATGAAGAAGATGTCCCTAAGGATAACCAAAGTAAGAAAACAACATCCTATGCGCTACTATGGATCCATGGCATAATAGGAAGTGCATTGGAGAGGCTTATATTGATGGAGGTGCACATGTATGTGTTATTACTCAAGCTTGTGTATCAAAGTTAGGACTCAACATGGTGAAGAATTCAGGTTTTTGCATAAAACTTGCCAACCAATCAAGGGTGAGGTGCTTGGAAGTTGTAAAGGACTTGGAAGTGGATGTATTTGATGTTAAAGTGCTGGTCAATTGCCATTTTATTCCCGCACGTATTGGTGCTTTTCCTCTCATCCTTGGGAGATCGTGGTTACAGGCAACCAAAGCTGTACAGGATTGGGGGCATGGTACCATCACTCTCTAGATAAGAAGAAGTTTGATATGGGTAGCAAGCAATGTTTGGATGCTGATTTTTTGATGAGAAAAATGATGAAGAAGAGTACTCAAGTGAAGAAGAAGACAATGGGGATGATGGCAGTGAAGTGGAAGATAGCAGCGATAGTGATCTAGATGTTTTCTCATTGTTTCTTGAAGAAGAGCATGATGAGAAACAAAGATTTCATGGTCTTATGGAGAATGAGGATATCTCTGGTCCTTATGAGAAAATTGAAGAGCTGATGCAACCCAAAGTTCAACCTAATGTCAAACAGGAGCTAATACAAGGTATGTTGTCTCCCGACTTGACTAGTCATGAGAAGGGTGAGTACCTACATATGATACAAAAATTTTCCCATTTATTCATCACTTATTATGAGGAAATTAGAGGCTTTAAGGGAGAGGAAATTCACATACCAATCAAGGAAGGAGCTGAGTCGTACGCCAAAAGCTAAGAAGAATGGGACATGTACACCTTAATGCTTTAAAGGAAGAGATAGACAAGCTTCTTGAAGCAAGTTTCATATGTCCTGTGAGTACTGCACAATGGGTGAGTCCTGTTATTGTCACACCCAAGAAGGATGGAAAGTGGAGGATATGTGTTGATTTTAAGCCTCTAAATGCAGGCATGAAGAGGGATCCATACCCTCTTCCTTGCATAGATGGTATACTTGATTCTATTGCAGGGCATGAGAGGTATAATGTATGTGATGGATTCTCTGGATATTTTCATCTCACCTTGGATTTAGAAGATCAAAAGAAGACCACATTTATCACACCAT